>NC_054396.1:24958902-25285152 GCF_017976425.1 Toxotes jaculatrix | reverse complement strand
AGTATGGCGTTTTTTTCCGGCAAAAAAGTCAAAATTTTTTTCGACCTCAAAATGTCATAAAAAACGTCATAGTATAGTATGCCGTTTTTTTCAGGCAAAAAAAGTCAAAATTTTTTTCAACTTCAAAATGTCATAAAAAACGTCATAGTATAGTAAGGCATCAAAATTGGATAAAAAAAGTCAAAAATTTTTTCGACTTCAAAATGTCATAAAAACGTCATAGTATAGTATGGCGTTTTTTTCAGGCAAAAAAAGTCAAAATTTTTTTCAGCCTCAAAATGTCATAAAAAACGTCATAGTATAGTATGGCCTCAAAATCGGACAAAAAAAGTCAACATTTTTTTTTTTACCTCAAAATGTCATAATAAACGTCATAGTATAGTATGGCGTCAAAATCGGACAAAAAAAGTCAAAAATTTTTTTGACCTCAAAATGTCATAAAAAACGTCATAGTATAGTATAGCGTCAAAATCGGCTAAAAAAAAAGTCAAAAAATTTTTTGACTTCAAAATGTCATAAAAAACGTCATAGTATAGTATGGCGTTTTTTTCCGGCAAAAAAAGTCAAAAATTTTTTTCGACCTCAAAATGTCATAAAAGACGTCATAGTATAGTATGGCGTTTTTTTCAGGCAAAAAAAGTCAAAAATTTTTTTGACCTCAAAATGTCATAAAAAACGTCATAGTATATTAAGGCGTCAAAATCGGCCAAAAAAAGTCCAAATTTTTTTCGGCCTCAAAATGTGATAAAAAACGTCATAGTATAGTAAGGCGTCAAAATCGGCCAAAAAAAGTCAACATTTTTTTTTACCTCAAAATGTCATAAAAAAACGTCATAGTATAGTAAGGCGTCAAAATCGGCCAAAAAAAGTCAAAAAATTTTTTTGAATTTTTTGTCATGAAAAACGTCAATGTATAGTAAGGCGTCAAAATCGGCCAAAAAAAGTCAAAAAATTTTTTTGAATTTTTTGTCATGAAAAACGTCAATGTATAGTAAGGCGTCAAAATCGGCCAAAAAAAGTCAAAAATTTTTTTGACCTCAAAATGTCATAAAAATGGTCATAGTATAGTAAGGCGTCAAAATCGGCCAAAAAAAGTTAAAAAAAATTTTTGACATTTTTGTCATAAAAAATGTCATAGTATAGTAAGACGTCAAATTTTTTTTTGGCCTCAAAATGTCATAAAAATGGTTATAGTATAGTAAGGCGTCAAAATCGGCCAAAAAAAAGTAACATTTTTTTTTTTACCTCAAAATGTCATAAAAATGGTCATAGTATAGTAAGGTGTCAAAATCGGCCAAAAAAAGTCAAAAATTTTTTTTGAATTTTTTGTCATGAAAAACGTCAATGTATAGTAAGGCGTCAAAATCGGCCAAAAAAAGTCAAAAAATTTTTTTGAATTTTTTGTCATGAAAAACGTCAATGTATAGTAAGGCGTCAAAATCGGCCAAAAAAAGTCAAAAATTTTTTTGACCTCAAAATGTCATAAAAATGGTCATAGTATAGTAAGGCGTCAAAATCGGCCAAAAAAAGTTAAAAAAAAATTTTGACATTTTTGTCATAAAAAATGTCATAGTATAGTAAGACGTCAAATTTTTTTTTGGCCTCAAAATGTCATAAAAATGGTTATAGTATAGTAAGGCGTCAAAATCGGCCAAAAAAAGTAACATTTTTTTTTTTACCTCAAAATGTCATAAAAATGGTCATAGTATAGTAAGGTGTCAAAATCGGCCAAAAAAAGTCAGATTTTAGTAAAACCTCAAAATGTAATAAAACACGTCATAGGGGGTTAAGGCGTCAAAATATGCCAAAAAAAGTCATATTTTAGTAAGACCTCAAATTGTGATAAAACACGTCATAGGGGGGTAAAGGCGTCAAAATATGCCAAAAAAGTCATATTTTAGTAAGACCTCAAAATGTCATGAAAAGTGTCAATACTTCTTAATGTATTGACCAATTTGTCTCGATACAATGGGTATCAAAAAATGTAATTTAGTTCGATACTAAATTTCAATACCTAATGGGTTAATAACGTCAACGTCAGTGAGCCAATAAGCTTGCAGCATGTTTGACATGCCAAGCTCAAAAGTGCTTTTGATTGGCTGTGTCTAGTCATCCAAGAAAAACACTAGTTTACGCCATGTTATTGGTATTTGGTATTGAAAAAAGTATCGTTCAGGAATCAGTATTAAAGGCAAGGTATCAGTATAGGTATCGACAATTTTTAAACAATACCCAAGCGTATGGCAGAGTGAGATGGACACACAAGCCATATCGCTTATTATGGCCTCTAATCAGAGGAGAAGACTGCAGGCACATCTCCAAATCTCTCTTCACCTGACTCGACCATCATTCAGGGTAAAAAGTATTTGTTTACCTGCCTGCCACTCAAACATACCTTTCATCTCATGCATTTGAAATAATGAGTTTTGAGCTCTGGTAGCTGAAAATGCTGAAAATATTGCTACTGTTTGACATGTAATCAATCACACAACACTCTGTAATCTCTCTCACACCCGCTTTTAATCCCCTCAGTCGTACATTATGGCCCTCAGAGCCTCTCCTGGTTTGTTCCCATGCTCAGCCATGCTGGGCCACAAGTCATGAAGGTGTAAGAAGGTGGAAAGACTTACGGGTGGTCGAGACCAGCAGTAGAAAGGGTCTGGCGTACCAGTGGGGTCCTGAACTTCTGAACCCCTCCTCTCCTGCTCATGGGGTAAGCCTTTTAACACACTCTCCACTCTCTGCCAGGTCAGTCCAAGGTCTCCAGCCTTTCACACGTCGGTCGCTAATGAGGTTTCAAAATCTCAGGGCAAGGTGAAGGGAGTCTGACCTCTACTCAGGGAACGGAGTTGTGGAGAGACGGCAGCCCTGTTGGTCAAATCACTTCTGACATAAAACCACAGAACAATGTGCAGTAGTCTGGCTCTGGGGATACACTGAGAGATGTAAGGCTAGATCAATGTTTAATTTGACCTCAAAAGTAGTCTACACAGGGATTTGCAGCTGCTGTTTGGTAAGTCCAATATAATGTGCATGGTTTGCAATGTCGTATTTGTGGATTCTGAAAAAAATTCTCAATGCCATTTCTTAAATTGCTTACTTAAAAATTTTTAAACTGTAGCCTGCTTTTAGCATTGGTCTACTATAGTGGGAATCAACTGCGTGTACTAAACCCTGTGGGATTACCAAAGCAAAATGCAGTCAGGTTTTGTTTCCAGCTTTGTTTTATAGCTACTGGAAAATTAAAAAGCTTGTTTTTATAGGAATTAGTCATTTCTACATTTCTAAAGTCAGATTTTGGACTAAATACAATTTGACCAAAGTTTTTAATTATTTCAATTTGCCAATTACTATTAGTAATTAAAATCTAACATTTATTGAAAATGTGCTTTTATTGACAAACAATTCCTAATCGCCAGCAGCATTATCATCTTCATTTAATTTAAAATTTTAATTTTAATTTAATTTAAAATTAAATCAGAAAATTTGTGTGGTTGCAAAATTAAGATTTCTTTATTCATATATTGACTAATTCAGTCATTGCTTGGTTGTCTTTCACATGATATATGATATTAAAATGTCAGGTCCAGCAGTTGTAGGCATGTTTTGGTTCTTTTCTAACAGGATAAACTTGAGTCACCAAAGTCATTTACATTAAGCAGCTAATGTTTTTGTTAACACAGAATGTAATCTTAATAATCTACAACCACAATCCCTTGAACAACATTGGGGGAAAAAAATCATTTTAGGATTAAAATTAAACAATAAATTACTCTGCACTTTTTTTTAATAACAGATCTTATTTTTTTTTTATTGAGGAGACTCAAGTTGGGCTTTCCATTTTTAGAAAATAAACCAATGACAATATTACAAATAATGAAATTGTTACATCATTCACAGGGTTACAGTCAATATACATTTATACAGGATCTCCCACATCAGTCACAGTGGTCTGAACCGGCACTGGTCTATAATGTGGGCTTTAACAAACCAGGGGAACATGTGGAGCTCCCCTGCCTGAACTAACCAACAGCCAGAGTGGTAATGAGCGGGTCCATAGGCAGGGATGGGTAAAACGAGGGGGAGCACTGGGTCATGTAGTGGAACACAAGTGGCAGGTTGGCGTTGTGTTATGAAAGTTTGTCCAACAGATGGAAGGACACAGGCGTGTTGTGAGCAGCAGCAGCCAGCATTTGTCCATCAGCAGCCTGCTGAAGTGTCCTGAACACTGGAGCTCTGCCTGCTGCACCATTCACAGACTATCTGGACCTGAAAATGTCAATCCAACATGCTACATTTGACCACCACAGCAGTAGAGGGCGCTCTGGTGCTTCATGCTGCAGCCATTACACAGGAGCCATTTTCTGTCTGCCACAACAGGAGGCAGAACTCTCGCTCTGACCATACTGTAGTTGGGCGGCGTTCAAAAGCAGCCCAGTGGGTACAACCTGGCATAGTTCCTGTTTATGCACGCTATCATGTAACTGTAACACTGAGACTTAACGGTTTTCCTCCATCCTTCAAATATTGGCACTCAGCGAGGGCAGGGCTGACTGTTTTTACTTTGCTTCACATATGTAAGAGGAGAAAGTACAGAATGTTTTGCTGAAAGTTGCAGTAGGCAAACGTTGTGTGAAACCATCATGAGCGTCAGAACCACACTGCGTCTACTTCAATTTCCAGAGGAAAACTGTAAAAAAGTTTTTAAACTCAAGAAGCTGGAGTCTGTATGCGTAGGTGGCCTATTTCTGGTGCTATAAAACTATGAAATTTTGCAATAAAACTACATCTGTAAAGTTAAATAATTGTTTCTGGAACGTGAACAGCAGGGAACAAACGTTCTGAAAGAGAGACAAGTCACTGAATTAAAGGGTACAAACATCTTTCTGTACACAAACCGTGAACTGACATACAGCGGATTTAAATCTCCCAGTGATCCAAAATTCTGATATATCTGACAGTAATTCTGTTCTGTCAAAACCTTTTACAGTAATGGACAATAATTCCAATTAAATGAAATATTCAGTCTGATTTCAGTGAAGTGATAATAGAATAATAACACATTATTTAAAATTTCTGTTAGAAATATGCCCCCCATGGAGACTGTACCAGAAGAATTAATAACTTGGTTTGCATACATTTTTCAACAGTCTAATATTGGACATAAGAGACTTTTTCACAGCTTGGGCTTTGGTGTAAAAAAGAAAAACAACAACAAAAAAAAAGCCAGCCAGTCTGCTGTTGAAAAGGGAGCCAGAATCACTTGAAACACATAAGTGTGGCAATTTCTTCTACCACTGATCATTGCTCAGCCTGAACTGTAACAACACGTCTCTTTTGTGCCATCAAAATAATAAGATACATAAATACTTCATGCAGTGCTTCCAAACACTCCACATTCAATCAAAAGGTTTTCTGTGACTCCTTCAGATGAAATTGAAAACAACAAACTAACCCTTGAGAAGGGGCTAAAAGTATTTTCTTAGCTGCAAGGAAATACCGACAGTATGCATTAAAAAAAAAAAAATCAACTTCAGCATTATTTTATGTCTGCCCACCCTGTTTAAAGTAGTTCCTTGAAGCAAAATTCAAGGATAATTGCTTGATTAATAACTCAAAGTCTTGGCAGTGTCCATGGACAAGAATCTGAATGAGCTTTAATGGGGCTGGAGCAGAAATTCAGCAGCCCTGTGTAGACTTCAGATTAATTTCTTGAACAACGTTAAGTGTTTTTCCTGACGACAAAATATTTGCCGTACCACGAGAAGATGTACAGCCTCAGCCTCACTAAATAAAACTGATGAGCTGTTAAGTGTTGAGAAATGGAAAAGGAAGACAGTCTAAAGCTTAGGAAAAAAAAAAAGAAGCAAACTGCATGTTGGCATCAGTGACATTTAGGTCACAGCATCACTTTTCACTCGCTTCTCGGCTATGACTAACAGCTCATGATTCTCCTCCTCCAGTTTCATATGTTGTAAAAGATTGTAGAGAAATATTTGTTCTGATGTGTCGCGCTGCAGATGAAAATTACAAAACAGAGGATTAAGGAGCATCAAGAGAATAAAAAGCCACTCTCCACTCTTGGCTTTAAATTCTCTGGACAGCCAGGCATGATGAAGGGTGGGATGACAGAGGTGCAGTAACTGAGGTGTCTCACTTTCTTTAACTAGGGCTTTGGTGCTAAAGCTGTCTGTAGTGATGCCAGAAAAACTTGGGTCATGCTCAGAGGCCTTGGTAGACGTGTACATGGAAGCATTGTCCAGTCTGGAGGAATCTTTTTTTTTTTTTTTTTTTTCCTCCACATGGTTGGATGCAGCATCAGGACAAGACAAGACACAACTGCCCCACTGATGATGAGTGTCAGTTCGCCTGCTGCTGTTGATGCTCTTAAACTCGCCAAGACGAAACCAGACAACTGCTGAAAGCCGACTGTGAGGAGATCAGTGGGAGCGGCAGACAGGTGGTCGACAGGCATGTATGTGATCAAGGGGAGAGAGAGGGAATCAGTGCCTGGACAGAGCGGCTGTGATCGGGGTGGGGCTGCCCCGCTGTGACCGGACACATCTGACCAATGGCTCACAGCTGGACGTCCATGTCTGGCTGTCAGGTCTCAGAGCGGAGCCCAGTAGGAGTTTTGCACCGCTGATATCATTTACTGGCTGTGTACATAAACCCCTGCCTGATTCACCATCTCAGGGGAATCACTGCATTGCTACAAACTCCATCTTTCCCCCCTCCATAACCCTTACACCAGGTTAGTGAAGACAACACAAACAATAATTGACAGCTTTGTACTCATAAGACAGTATTGTTCACAGGAAACCATACAATAAATGTATATACTGTCTATAAAACGAAATCAAAACCTGTTGCAGGGGAAAGCTGTTTATCTACATGGGTTTTGTGCACCAACATGATTCATGTTCCAAAAATAAATTCAAAGCATTCCTGAAGGACCCAGAGTGTTTGCTGGAGTCAAACAGGAGACTCAGTGCAGAAAATAAAAACAGAAACAAACTAAAAGTAATAATAATTATAATTCAATAATATTCATACAGAAACTGCAATAATATAACACATTGCATTTTTGTTTTAATTCAACAAATGCCTGATTGTAAGATCTACTTGTGACTGCGTGTGTAAAATAACCATGTGTGGTATCAAAACTTTAATACTTAAAACATAAAAATGTCTTTTCAAAAGGAAAACTGGAAGAAGAAGAAACGCTGAATATAATGCAGCCACATTATACTCCGTAAAGTGTGTCAAATCCAAGCTCTTACCAAACAGAGTTCTAGTAATTGCAGCAAATCAAAGCACTGTGAAATTAACCACTCACTCAGCATGCTATCAAACACGAGTCCCGACGCTTCAGGAGCCACTGCTTCTTTGTGCACATGGTATGCGTGTGCAACATGTGCACGTACGCACAGACGGCACCGGAGACGGCACTGGAGATGAACAACGTGAGGGAGGATGCTATAAGTGGGCATACTGTATGTACGTGAACTTTGATGTAAACCTGTTTTATGTGTGTGTCTCTGTGTGTGTGTGAATCTATGTAGGAAGTCGCTTTGCTGTTTCTTTTTTTTCTCACAAACTATTTTTTTCACAAAATAAGGACAGAAACTGATGGTGACAACAAAATAAATCCTCCCTGTAGTTGGTTCTTCTGCTCCTGAATTGTTTTTCTCTGAGTCATCACGTTATGGCAGGTCAAGTGCATCTGATATGTACAGTACAGGATCATGACTGGGGTGCAAAAAAAAAGGGAAGCGTTCTATTTGGCAGGCTGTGAATATTTCACTGTGAAAGGAAAAACAAAACGTCATTTTGTCTATAGTGAGAGGAAGCATGGTGTGAGGGAATCTTCATCACAAAATTTCACACAATATAGAAAATTACTTGCAATGAGGAAAAAAAAAGTTTTTTTCTTTTTCTTGAGTGTTGATTTCACCGTGTGAATTGTCAGTCTGAATGAATGCGTTTTTGACATCAGTCTATGCCAAACGTTGTCCATTTCATGGTTTTTTAATTTATTTTCTCTCCTGGGGAAACAGCTGGAGGGTGCACGTCGAGTCCCCCGGCCTCCTCTGTTTGCCTTTCAGAAGGCCACAGAGAACTCTGTTTCCTCATGATGTCCGAAAATTAAAACAGCAAAGACAATATCCACACTTTGTTGAGGATGGCCTTGTCTCCTCAACTCTTCCTTGTTTTCTTTTTTTCTTTTTTTTTTTTTTTTTGCCCTTTTAAAGGGTAGCTTTCCTACTCGGTTCTTCTAATGTACACCCTTATATCATCTATAAATTTAGATAAACTCCTTTCCATTTCTCAGTTTTTCTCTTTTTTTTTCTTTAAAAAAATCTTTACAAAATTATCAGAACAAACAAACCAAAACAATAAATGTTCAACATCAAAATGAAAATTGGTGGAAGATTGAAAAATGTGTTGCTGGTCGCTTCTAACCTCCCATGTTTCTGGCTCCAGAGGTGGGTTGGCTGTAGGCCCTCTGATGCCTCATCACACGGGTTTTTGTTTCCACAACTCTCCACAGCTAACCCCAAGGATGGCAAGAGAGTCAGGGTGAGGGGATAAGAGGAGAAGAGAGGGAAGTGGAGAGGGGAACGGGGGACGAATGGTAGTCTGGTGGGAAGACCAGACACACTGTCACGCGAAAAAAAACATCCACTCCATCCTCCGCACCCAGAGCCCTGCATCCCAACCGCCTTTTTTTTCCCCTCTGCTCCAGTCGGAAGGGTCAAACCTCCACTGACTGGATCTGGTTCATCTGTGCCCGCATCATCTGGACACTGTTGAGGATCTTCTTTTGATGCCCTGCTAACGTCACACCAACCCTCAGGATGTCGCTGTGATGAGAGACAGAAGCAGATGTCACAGTGATGTTACCATACACTATAAACAGCCTTACATCTACATCTATCCATTTTTCTATCTATCAAATTTTCTGTCAGGAGGTCTCGGAGAAAAAAAAAAAACACATAACACAAACATAACAAAAACAAAACATAATACAAGGCCATAACATAAGGAGGACTGTCAAGAAGGAGAGCAGAAAACAGCAGAAATAATATACATCCAAACAGAGATGACAGTAAAGTAACAGAAGAATGAAGCATTGCAATTTCGCTGGGAAACAGCTGTGTTCATCCATCTTTGAAGCCAGAAAGCTTATATAATCACAGAAAAATGTTTGAATGCCAGTTTAGTGTGTTTTCTGTGACTAACAAACTTCCTGCCTGATGTGGTAAAACCCCACCCGTCTCTTACCACCAAAACAAATGCTACGAATGACAAATTCACAACATCTCTTTGACCCAAGTCTATCACAGACACAGAAAAATGCCAAAATAAGTTCCACTTCGTATCAAGTCAGTGGCATCAGCTTCAAACATAATCATTTAATCACTGTTGAACAGTTTCTTCTCCCTAAAACAATGAAATTCCTCTCTCCTAATTCTGGCTCTCGACAGAAAGTGCGGTTATTGGATTACACATTACCATCTGTTTTGTTCAAAGAGCTGAAACCCAACATCTCTGTGGGTTCATCTCTGGCTTGTGATACTGTTATCCATAGACAGGAAATGATTATTATCTGTTTCTCCACAGGTGGCATTCTTAATATGATTACATCTCGTGTTTTGTGATGATTTTTCTCTCTGTATTTCGGGCTAACCAACACCATATACCAATGTTTCCTCTCAGTACTTTAACTGAGGTCAAGGAGAGGCCTGCTCTACACATGGCAGAGAATAAAGGGCACTGTTATGGCCTGGAGCTATTGTACCCGCTGTTCAGGCTTGCAACTGCAATATTACGATCTGCTAATTACACGCAGAGCGGCACGGAGTACCAGAGAGGAGTCTGGTTCAGGTTTTAAGAATACAAGAGACGCAGCAAATCCGCCTCTTGTAATCTTCTTCCGTTCAGAACAGCAGGAATCATCAGTACTTACTCCATGGTCATCTGGGAGACCACATCAAAGGTAGTAAAATCAGCACTGGCAAAGTTGTCTTTGTACTGGCCCATCTTGATGGCATCCAGCCACTCATCCACAGTGCTGAAGCTGGAGAAGTCGGGGATGCTGCGGTCCAGGAGAGGGAGATGAACACTGAGGGGGACACAAGCAGAAGTCATTACAATGATGACACAAAGGGGCAGGTCTAACAGAATCCTACCGGTCTAATCCATGAACCAATATTTTCCAAACTGATTCTTCATAAAGTATATTTTCCAAATGAAGTGATAGGCTTCAGGGAGCCAATATATCCACTCAGCGTCTGTGGAAAATCTGGCCCTCGGTCCTGCGCTCCACCACAAATGAACGTACAGAAGGGGGATAATGGAAATCAGTAAACCCTGGCTCTCAAAGGAAACTAACACCCAGAGCAGAAATGCTTCAAAATGTTTTGTTTTGAAAATTGCACAACTGCTTCAATCCAGGATTCGCCTGAAGCCTTCGTGGGAAGGATCTGATCTATCAAACCAAAAGGCTTTAATTTACATAACCGCTCGGCGCCAGGAGAAACAAGAGACACTGTGTTCGGCAAAAGTGAACTGCGCCACGGACGGCACTGTCGCAGGAGCATGAATTTCCTGTTAGGAAGAGGGAAGCCTTTACATTGGGGGAAACTCAGATGCATTATATTGTTCTAGATGTTATCCACATCAATGTGAAATGATGCTAAAACCAGCAGCCTGTCTTGCGGGATGCCTACAGAGACAAGATAAAACACACATGCAGATACCACACAGAGAGTGAAGGACAGAGCAAGGAAAAGAGAAGAAAATACACTGAGCACTAGACAACACCATATGTTATGAGAACGAGTGTTAGCGACAGCGTGAAGACCAGTAAATCACACAAATCTGATTTGGCCAACAGTCTCCCTGCCACTCACCCTGAAGACAACGGAGTCATGGCCTTTAGCGTGTTGGGATTGCGGATCATCTTGTCGAGGTTGTTGACAATCTGACTAAACTTGGGCCGATTGTTGCGGTCTTTCTGCCAGCAGTCCAACATGAGCTGGTGAAGCGCGCTGGGACAGTCCATGGGTGGTGGCAGTCGGTAGTCCTGCTCTATGGCATTGATAACCTGCAGGGGGAGACACAGATCTCTAAGGGTTGCTATCAGGCTTGACGACAAGGAAGTGGATTGATGGAAAAAAATCCAGTGGTGGAAGAAGTACTCAGATCCTTTATGTAAGTAAAAGCACCAATAAAATTGTGTAAAAAATATTCTATCATAAGTAAAATTCCTACATTCATAATCCTACTTTAGCAAAAGTTTTTTGCAACAAAATGTAATGTAAAAATAATAGTTATATGCAGCCTTTTATTGTATAATTGTTTAATTCACTCCAGGAGTTCCCAACCTAAAGGTCGGGTCCCCTCCAAAAGATAAAAGGGGTTAATGGGGAAAAAGAAAAAAAAGGTTCTATCAATTGTATTTTTCTCTAAACGTTTTGTGAAATATTGAATATTTTTATCTAAATAAAACCATCTGAGATGTTTAGAGGGTAACTAACGTTTTGGTGAAGCCATAGACATCATAAACCTGGCAAGGGGCAATAAGTAGATGCTGCTTTTCTGTAAGAGCTCACAAACCAAAACTCAATGTTGTGTTTTTAAAAGTCCTTCAAATTTTTATGTAAAATCTTAATCTGAGAAGTTATTAGTAACAGTTGCAGTCACATAAATGTAGCAGAGCAAAAAGCACAGTTTCCTTCTGATCTGTTGTGGAGAAAAAGTTTTAAGTAGCATAAAAAGTGAAACACTCAAGTAAAGAACAAGTACCTCAAAACTGTACTTGAGTAAATGAGTTACTTTGAACCACTGACATGATCCAACTGGAAAACGTCCTCTCAGACTGTATAAACGTCATTAGTGTGTCATAAATATTTCATATTAGAGTTGTTGGATAATGCCCCCGGTTTAAGTGACGTTCACAACAGCCTTGTCTAATATGAAGTAAATGTTGGCACTGATGCTCTCTCTTCTGATGAACACATAACAAGGGCATCTGTGCCTCTCACCATGTGGTGATAACAACTGCTGTAGTCACTGCTGTGTGTTACTGTCCAAGAGTCAAAACTGTTAAATAGCAGCTATTACATAAATACATGTAAATGCATAAATATACATATTTGTGCAGCGATCGCCACATTACTTATGCATGTGAAGCATGCTGTTAAACACTAGTTAGGCCACTGAGAACATAAACTTTGTTCCACCAACTTTTCCACACCCGCTCTGCCAGCGGTGACCTCATCTCTGGCCTTCACAAAGTATTTAATGCTCTTTCTCCATAAAGCCGCCTTAAAGATATGTCTGACTCGGGCCAGTGATGTTGCCGGTCGGGGGGGCACGCAGAGGTGGCGCACAGTTAACAGAGTGGAACGACCCGGAGGACACTTGTGATGAGGACGCACAATCCCCTGCTCATTATCAGGGCCATTAAAGGAGCTCCATTCAGACCCAGATTAATCTCATTCATGAGACCTCCAAACGAGGACCCCGATGGAGCAGAAACACTATCTGAAGCTGCTAATAAGATAACCGTTGAGGTCCTCAGTCCCTCTTAGCACATTAGTGTTCTCACTTTCAATTTGAAACTATTTTCATTATCTCGCTCCCCATAATTTGCTCTCTCCTTCGCTACCCAGAGGGAGATAGGAAATGGAGGCTCCAGTCAAGAGCAGAAATTGTCCACTGAGCACTGCCGTGCATTTCAAATGATCTGATTATGTCTCTGTGGCGAGAGTGGGGGAATTTTCATATAAAACCCGTGTGTGAAACCCACTGTTTAGGTAAGAGAAAGATATGAATGACAAAATGTATCTCTGAGGAGTTTGAGGATTTAACGAAACTCGGAAAGTAAGAAATGTATGCAAGTAGTGAGACACTGTCTCTAAAATGTTTGGAAATTTGACTGAAGAATCAACCGAAATTTTAAAAAAATGACTCTGGGCAAGTAAAATACATACATCTTGATTGGTCATGTCCCAGTAAGGTCTCTCTCCGTAGGACATGACTTCCCACATGACGATCCCGTAGCTCCACACATCACTAGCAGAGGTGAACTTCCTGTACTGGATAGCTTCAGGTGCAGTCCATCGGATAGGGATCTTCCCTCCCTGTGAACACAAAGGGCACAACCTCAGCAAGAAAAGCAAGACCGAAACCTGACCGTCACAGTGTCCTGGCTCCGGAGAGAGACACTGTTCAGAGCAGCTACGCTGACGGTAATCCAAACTGGGGGGTGGACATAACAAAGCCCCTGGGAGTAAAGTGTAGCACATGAACTACCAGTGAAGGAGGAAGGGAAGAACAGGTGAAGGGGTGACATTTGTGGGAGTGAAGTGTACTGTGTACATTAGACTGGATTAGATAAAAACCTCTGGCCACATCAAGTGAAAGGCTTTATCAATCAGAGCAATTCAGATAGTGTCAGACATATTTTCACAGAATAATAATAAATGAAACTTGAGATTGTTTGATGGTTTTCTGAGTTTGTGTTTCTCCTTTTATGCTATAAGGGGAAAGACATGAACAATTCTTTCCATTTCTTACCAAAGCACTAGTGTACGTAGGGTCTGAAGTGTCATCCTCAAGGAAGCGCGAGAGACCAAAGTCCGACACCTTGCACACAAGGTTGCTGTTGACCAGGATGTTTCGGGCAGCAAGGTCACGGTGCACGTAGTTCATGTCGGAGAGGTACTTCATTCCCGAGGCGATGCCGCGCAGCATACCAACAAGCTGGATCACAGTAAACTGCCCGTCGTTTTGCTGAAAACAAAAGAGACACTGTGTTATAATATCCTGTTGCAAGGAGCAGATCATGAAGAGGAGATGCTGCTAGTAACTGTGTGTGGCCAATCAGGAATTGCAATATTCTACCGTCAGTTGAAGATACAAAAAGATAGTGAACCGGAGAATGAAATTCCTTGTTAAATGTGAAAGGAGCAACCTTGCCCTGCCTTGTCTTGACCTTCTTTTTCAGATAGTCTTCCAATACTTAGTTAGTATGCTGCATTGTGTTAAGATGCAAAAAAAGGGGCTGGGGCTGAAGTGCTGAAAGCAAAGAGGCTTTATAAAATGTAAAATATAAGTTTTTATTTGGCACAATAAAATTTTATGTGATTTTCTTTTAATGATTCTTTCAGAACTAATCATCCGTGTGCCATTAATATTACAACTTGGTTCACACTTAAATCCTTTCAATCAAATTCTAATCATTCAGTTTTGACAGATATACTCAGAGTGTTTGTGGCTTTGTAGAAAAAATATGTTGAAGTATGGGTTTCTCTGAAGAGGCCCTCCAGGATAATGACAGCAAGGTTTGCGTTGGGCTCAACTGGCCTCGGTCAGGCAGGACAGGTCTAAGCTGGGACTGGTTGGCTGTCTACAGCTGTTCCCCTACATGGTTTGGTGAGGGCTTTACCCCATGCATGGGGAGCGTCTGGAGCAGTGGTGCAGCTGTGCCTCCAACTGCGCACACCTGCACACTCCCCACCACCCACCACGACGCCTGGAGAAGATTCCAGAGAATGGAACATGGGAGCTCGGGGCTGGGAGTGGACAGACGGAAAGGCTGAGAGAGGGAGCTGAAAGGGCAGGCGAGCAGAGCTCCAAGCACAGCCATACTAACAGTCTGCATGACCGCTCCACTAGCCTATTTCCCTTTCAAACATTTTGCTGCTCATTAGTCGAGCGGATGCTTCTCCTCACGTCAAGCTGCTCCTCCTCGTGTACCACAGCAATTAAGCAGAATGCATTATTCATGAAACCTTTCACACAAATACACATTGCCACCCAATCTGAGTGCTGTGTTTGCATATACTTTAATTGGAAAGATTCCTCCAAAGTCTTAGGGGTCAGGTTAGCTGGAAGAAATAAGCACAAATTCGTAGAACCGTGTGAGTCAAGGTCTAGTGTGATTTATGGGAAAATAATGTGTTACTGACTTTCATTCTCTTTACTTTCTCAGCTTACGGTTGGTTCCAGATAAGAGCCCAGCTCTGATCAATCTATCCTCCCTGTTCTTGCTCTCTCTACCCTGCAGGTTTTTCTGCAGGAGGCAGCAGGGGACACAATCCTTCAGCAGGCAGCTCAGTATTGACTGCAGAGACCGTTTTAAACAACCACCCACCAATCACCTCAGAGAAGACACACACCGTGTTCAGAGGCTC
Source organism: Toxotes jaculatrix (assembly GCF_017976425.1). Classification (NCBI taxonomy): domain Eukaryota; kingdom Metazoa; phylum Chordata; class Actinopteri; family Toxotidae; genus Toxotes; species Toxotes jaculatrix. The sequence continues at coordinate 25,269,943 of NC_054396.1, read as the reverse complement.
TGACACTGTCAGCAATTGTTGTCATAAACTGTCACCGCGAGGTGCTGCAGAGGTTCCCTGTTGTTTTGGAATACAATGTGCTGTCAAATATGTTTAGCAAACATCTACATATACACAAACACCCTTCACCGCGAGATCAGATTCCAAAAAGAGCTGATGCTTTGTGTCTCAGAGGTCGGAGGCAGAATGCAAATAAAGACTCTGAGCTCAGTCAGAACAATACGCTGACAGGAGCCTGCACGTGTATTTCTTGAGGATGGTTTTGATGTAGGATGCTTCAACTGACTATCAGGGAGGGTCTTAAACTGGTGTTTTCAACTTGATAACGCAGCTGAATTCTTAAAATAAAATAACTTACATGAAATTAAATGGGCCTTATTAATTGAATACTAAATGATTGTATATACTACACATCTGTATCCAAAAAACAACAGAATAACATACTTGTTTTTACTTCAGGAAAAGATGGGGCTTATGGTAATTTTACGATGTGGCATTTTTACTGTACTTAGACTGGCATACTCTCTGTGTTGAATTAAATTGAGAGCTCCAGTTGAAGTTTAACTAAAAACACAGATTTTTTTTTGGCAAAGATCACACATCCCCAATTTCCATAAATCAGATTCCCTTTTCTGCTCAATCCAAAAATGCAAAAAGAGCAACTAGGGTGGATGAAAGCACACAAAAAGCCATATTAGGCCAAAAGATTTGTTTTTATTTCACTAACATCCCAAGACAGATGGTGAAGGGCCGTGTGACATCTCATCTCATAGCCAGCTTCATTTTTAAAATTCTGACAGTTCATTTTAAGTCTTGCAAAGTCTTTGAATTATTTATGGTTGTCGTAAATGGGAGAGCATTGCCGGTTCTCTGTAATATCCTTCTCTGGTTAGATTATGAAAATTAAAAATCCTGTGAACTTATGAGCCCTGCATATTTCTTGTCAGGGGAGTCGGAGGCAAAATAAGTGTGTGATTCCTCCATGCAGCCATAGACAGTACGGTATAAACAGCAGCGGAGTGAATGCAAAACAAAAACAAGAGCATCATCAAAGAGAAACACAAGTCCTGGACCCTCACTAGAAAGACCCTGGTATTTGTCGGTTCATCGTAAAGATTGACAGAGAAAATATAAAAGAGGAAAATACAATATTAATCAATACTGAGGGTGAACAGAAATTCTGTGGGTGTTGATTGTGTGTGATTGCATTGAGATAAGAGCATCTCTGAGTGACTGGTGATTGACACTATTCTAACAGGAGAGATTCTGTGAATAATAACTTTTACTTGATGATTACAGCACATGAGTGAATAAACCATGACAAATTACTGGACTAATTTGTGTGCACATGCAAGAGGGTGTGTGTGTTTATGTGCGACAACAATTTGAATGCTTGTTGGCCAGGTGCTTGAATAAGTAATCTTAGTAATACCTTAAGTAATGACTAATCTTTTTATATAAAAATGACAGAGTGTAACTTTCAAATAGCAAGAGCAACAATTTCAAGTATAACTTAATGTAATTGATAGTGTTGTAACAATCTGTAGGAGGTGAAAGTTTAAACCTACAACTGTTCATTTTCACCAGCTTTCTGTCAGCATTAAATCTCAGTAAGATATTTTCCTCAAAACCTTCTGTTCTAGCTGAGACACAGAAACAACACAAATCATTAAAAAATCAGGTTCCTTACTCTGAGGAAGGAGTCCAGAGATCCATTCTCCATGAACTCGGTGATGATCATGACAGGGCTGCTCTTGGTGACCACGCCCTCCAGGTGAATGACATTAGGATGGTCGAACTGCCCCATGATGCTGGCCTCACTCAGAAAGTCCCGCCTTTGCTTTTCCGTGTAGCCAGACTTCAGAGTTTTTATGGCCACAAACATTTCCCTTTTACCTGGGAGCTTCAGGTTACCACTGCACACCTCCCCAAACTCTCCTGTGAATAGGTTATATGGAAAAAATAAAGTGTTTTATTAAACTCAGAGCAATGTGAGCAAGTAAAAGTAAGCAGCTTTCCTGCACCCATTTGTATTTGGAAATCAACCTATAGCCAAGCTATTTTACAGTGTGCTATTCCAACCACATTTCAGTCAGATTTTTCCATTACCTGCACCAATGACCTGTTCAATCTTCACACAGGATATATCAATCTCCTTGGCAAACTCCCTCACAGCCTCGTTGGGGTCCTCATATGTGAACGGATCAATATAAATCTTCATTCCTGGAGTCACTTGGAAAAAAGGAAAGAGCCACTATAATATTTGATTCTTGTGGTCAAGCTTACGCTCTGACAGGCTTGACAGTCAAATGATTTCAGCCACATTAACAATCAATTCACCTCGCATTCACACATTCCGGACCAGTACTGTGATTTTTTTTTTTTTGTTTGACATCCAGCCAATGAAGGATGAAGGATGGTGGAGGGAGTGTAGTTACAAATGGTGGTTATGACTGGTGCCTTGTGGCTACTGTGTATAGCTATTCAGCCAGCAAGGACATGGTACCTCCAGTCCTCTTAGCTGTGATAAGGTGGGTTAATATATATATCATCGCCTGTGAGTCATAGTGCCATTAACACTCAGGAGGAAAACCTGGGCCCTATATCAGCATCGCTCAGCTCCACTCCCAGAAATAAATTGGCTCTCCTAAGCCCTGATGCCAGGTAAATTGGCTTAAGGTGGCCTTTAAGTGTTCAGGGACTTAAGTGTCCCGAGTTTTAAATCCGATTATTCGGCTCTCACCTCCACATCAGGCCTGAGGCTATTTGAATGGATACGGAACTCATGCCTAGGCTGCTGCAGAGCTCGAAGAGCATGCACACTGTCTCAAAACCTGGCAAACTGCTCTAAAGAAACATGCTGCAGAGATGAACAGATGGAGAGGATCTTACCAAGCAAAACCCCCCATTACTAAAACCCTACAATCTCTTCCCAAGACGAAGCACTGTTCAACAGACCACCCTCCTGTGATGGCAAAGACCACCAGAAAACAGGGACAGAAGCCTGAACTGTGACCGGTGTGAGGACAGGATGCACACAGGACATATTGGCTTCTGCTCTTAATAGCTGTGAAATATCAGAGCCTTTTACTGGCACATTTCCCTCAATCACAACCGGGACTTTTTGCACAGCATGATCGGATTGTATTGAGAAAGCATTTACAGTTATTAACATAACAAGAATGAAGCAGTGTGGTATTTACAAAATCAAATACACAAATTAAGATGGGGTCATAAACTTAAGATGGAAATAGATCCGCGTTTTTCCAGTCAGGCATGTGAAAGATGGATTAGCTTTAATATCTTAGATGGAACCACGGTGAAATTACTTTTCAGCTCTTTCTCACCGGATATATTTCGACATTATTGTCACTTAAGCTATATGCTACTGTACTGCAGGAAGAAAGAAAAATCATTGAGAAATTTCACTCATTCACCAAGTCTTTTGAATTTTTTAACAATGGCAAATGATTCATGTGGCATTAGCATGCTAATGGCCTTAATGTGAGCGAAGACTGACCTATTTCCACCACAATGGATTTAGTTAACAATGAACTGTGACGATGCACTAAACACACACCCTGCACTAAACACTGGTTATGATGTGGTTAAATCCAGGTGAGCAGAGTCAAACAACAGGCAGGATTACTCATAAGCAGGGGATAGGCAAAGGAAGGGGTGCCGTGCTGTAGCCAAGGACACCAGCATGCAAGGTGGTAGCCATGGAGACAGGTGTGTGAGGCAGCGGAGGGCTGAATGATAGCCATGGAGATGACTGTGCGAGATGGTAGTCATGGAGACAGGTGTGCCTGGTGCTGAGGGAAGAACCAGCAGAGAACGCAGGCTGAGGGGAGTGGTGGTTTACTCACTGTGGCCGCTGGTGTAGTGCTGCAGTTTGTCTGTGTATTCTGAATCAGTCCTGTCGAAGCCACGCCTCCTGGGGGAAAGACAAAGAACTCTAGCTCTGGTTCAAAAACAGGGAGCGGGGAGGGGCAGAGATACAGATCAAACACCCCCAGGTTTACCTACACTGAAGATACCACCGACTAAGATCACATGGAGAGCCAGGACTTTGTAGATAGAGAAACATTTGACTTTTTGCTACACTGCAAATGGTAGCCAGCCGTGCAGTCATTTCCCACAAAAATGTCTCAGTTTTCCTTTGCAGTGCACTCCAACTGGGCAGCTACATGAGCCGTTTCAAAGTTACTGGCACACCTACGATAAGGAGGAGTATTTTATTTTAAATCCTTGGCAGATGACCACGGTGAGCCTGTAAATATCACCAGTTTTTATTTAGATGGGCTAATGACGTGGGTTATGTGACGCACTGTGGGATAGTTGATCACAGCAGAGACTGCAAAGAAAGACAATGAGACAACTTAAGCTAGGGAGAGTTTTGAACTGGACAGTAGAATAATTAAAACTAGCATCCATTAGACATAAATCTCTTCATCATCTGATTGGAGTCACCAGATCAGTATCAAGGCTCATATTGACTTTATTAAGCCGATTGCATATCAGCCAGGTGCAACCAGTCCACATTAAATACAGCTTCTTTGTCTGCGTCATTATACAATTCACATTTTTTGCTGCAGTGCCACATCAGTCCCTGACCTCATGTGAAATTGATCCCAAGGACTTCCACACAGTGACTTGCATGGATTATAAATATGAGAAAAAGAGAGCACCAGTATCAGATCAGGATTTGGTATCAGCAGATACCCTGAGCTGAGGTCTTTTTCTCAGTATTGTAATATGTATTGGTGCAATTATTTAAAACAAATCTAATTAAAAACATTCTGCAGAATGTGTGAGATTTATTGCAGTGTTAAACAGAGAACAATCAGGGAAACAATACAAAAATAAAGAACTGACGGACTTTGTTACTTATATCTCAAAATACATTTGTATGTTTTTGGCTGTATGAGGCAAGGCAACTCAAAGTTTCATACATAAAAATGTCCTTTTTCAAAGTAATTTTACACTTCTTCGTTTTTATTCAACACTTGCTTCACCATAGTATGTTTTTCAACTTCATTACAAAATTGTGCTGCTTGCCAGTTTTGATTGGCCACCAGCCTGGCAAAGACAAATTAAAAATTCTCTTAATTTCCACCACAGTGTATTAGAAACCTTTTCTTTCCTTGACTGTCTGACCGTTCAATCTCACAGCCTCTCATTCTCTCCTGGCGATGTTCCCAAACTATTCCACTATATTGCACACAACCAATGTCATTAACTCAGCATAATCCAAGATAGCAATATACCGTACGCCAAATATTCTGTCTGCCATCCAAGACTGATCCAAGAGAGAATACATACTCAGAAATACATCTAGTTCATTCTTGTGTGACTCAAAACACTGTACTGCTACATAAGCTACACTTTTAATATGAGTTGCCCCAGTGGGAACAGAAATCTAAAACTTGGCAGAGTTACAAACTTTTGATACCCACAGAGCAGCTGCAGTACAGAACTTTGATAGCAAAGTTGATTTTTATATATTATTTCTGCAGCTGAAAGACTGGAATTGATTAAGAATTAATATCTCTGAACTCAGATGGTTTTATCTCTACAACTCACATTTATTAAGCCGAAAGATCTCATGCAAACTTACTGGATAACAAAACAACCACTAAAAAGGAAAAAGTATCCCCTTTGCGAGCTTGTGCAGATGTTTTACTGGTGATGAGCTTACGGGCAGTTTTATAAAGGCTGCGACAGGACTGACTCACCGGTTACAGACGATGATGATGACGACCACAGCAATGAGGAAAACCAAGCCAGCAGCTGCTGATCCAATGATGAGAGGTAGCTTCTCCTGAATGCTGGTGTTGTATTCCTCTACAAAAAGGAGGAACACATAAATAAACACAGCGCTATGCACACACACACACACACACACAGTCACTGAACATGCTGAAACATATGGGTAAGCATCTGAGCCACTGCATATGGAGGGAGCAATGGGTGACAGACAGACATACGGCTGGCTGAACCAATGAGCATCTTGGCATCTTAACTGGCTGCATGGACCATTTTCCAAAGCACACTGAATGTGCTCAGATGCCGCGGATATGGACAAATCATCTGGCAGAAAGTGTGTGAAGTGAGGAGAGAGAGCATGTTTGGGTGAGACCCAGACCGATCAGGCAGCCAAGAGCAGGAATCCAGCTACTGAATGGGCACACAGAGGCAGAGCCAGATCCTTCTCTTGAGCACTGCAAATGACGCACAACTTCACACTTTTCAGCAGATACACGGGTTAGTGAGTTCCCCAGAGTTTTACCTGCTACTGGATAACTTGCTAATTGCATTTTTTATGGTACAACCCATTTGGTAACCCTTCACTGTAACCCTACCTATTAAGCATTTATAAGCACTGAAAAAACATTTGATAAATGGTTCATAATAGACTGTAATGTAGTTATGACTGTGTTTAATTATATTATTATTCATTATTTGGTTTTACACCAACCTCCTCTAACGCGTACCCACAGGAAGAGTTCTAGTTGTTGACAAATTTATACATAAATAAACATTTACACATAACTACATTATAGTGTGTTAATAATCCTTTATTAAAGGATTATATTGAGCTTACAAATGTTAAATGTAGGGGTGGGGACTCATTGGAGAAATCTTGTAGACTACAGAGTCTTGATATCACTTTCCTGGGAACTGCTGGTTTGTTATTTCCCTTTACTTTTGTATTTTTAATAACCCTAAAATGTACATCAGGCATGGATTTTGGGCAATATCTGCAGGTATTAAAGAAATTGTGGATTTATCTGTGTTTCTATTTTGAAAACTGATTAAAAAACAATTTGCAATAACAAGTAGGTAATAATCAGATTTTAAAAACACATTTTATAGTGCAAACACTGTAGTTCAACTTCCTGAGAGGGATTAATTTCACTGTCTGTTCACTCACACATCTTCACAGCCAAGCTCATCACATAGGTACGTTGTTTACTTTACACTATGGTAATCAGTGTCTTCTTGCAGCAGAAAACACAACTTTCCAGTGCACTGGGAGACATGAAACCCAGGTGAAAAATCACTTTCTTCATCATTTTCCTTCTTTAACAAAAAAAAACAGTATTTTTCAGAGAGAAACTGACAACAATGAGCCTTGTATGTCCTCAATTCACTCAATATTTACAGTTATGAGTCAGTTTGGTGCATCTGAAGTGCTGGGATCAGTGCGTGTGGCAGCATCAGGGTTGTTTGTACGAGAGTTCAGGCTAATGATGGCCCTGGGCGCTGCAGGCTGAAGGAAATGAGATGTTCAGAGGGAAAAACCCAGGCCTTGGCTCTAACATTAACCTACATGACTGATGTTTACTGAATGTTCCTTCTTCTCCGAGTCATGTCACCGTACATAGATAAGACAACTTTGACCTCAAAGGCTTTTGGTGGCAAATGTCAAAAATATATCTTTGCAAAGAAAAGACTGTTTGAATGGAGATTTACCACATAAAAGAAAGAATCCTTGAACATTTACCAAATGAATAATAGAATAATTATATGAGCATAATTTGAGCAAAGTTTCCAAATACTGAAAAAGACATGATGAAAATAAGAATATGATTTCAAGCCATACTAATCTGGTTTTGGAGCACTTGTGTTGTTTACTCCACAACATGATTCCCTTTCAATGCCACAGCTGTCTGAATCCATACTATACTACATGGTGTCGATAGGCCACGCATGAGAGGTGATAACAGCTCTGCGTGCTTTGGTGAACATTGGCTGAATTCTCACCCTCAGTCATGGTCTGGAAGTACAGTTTGCCACTGTAGCGTCCAAACCCAGCCACGGTGCGGGCCCGGACCTGGAACACGTAGATGCTTCCTGGCTTGAGGCCACGGATGACCGCCGTGTTGGTCTGGCTCCTGACAGTGGTAGAGTTATATTCTGATTGGTCCTAAGAGAAGAAAAACAACATGTTAAATTTGTGCATATTAGTAATTACAGTCCAATTGCAAAGGCTAACAATTATGAAATGCCACGTGAACAAATTACATACTAGGTTAAGATCTAGCCAATAAGATGTAATGATGATGATGATGTTTTTTACTACTTTTAATGAGAATATTATTGATGGAACAAATTAAGTGCGATCAACAGCTGCAAATAAAGTTGTAAATGTTGTTGTTACTAAGAACAAATGCACCAAACAGTATGTATAACATTATACTGAAACCTTGTTTTCTTTTTAATCTCACTGTTCCTTTAAAAGAGCAGTAGTAGAAATAGTGCAGATTAAAAAAAAACAGTGATCTCTACTCGTCTCTACACTTATTTTTACAGACATGTACAGTAACCACAACAGAGCTAATGTGAATAATTTGTTACCAAAAAAAGCATAATGTTTGATAAAGCAGTGGGACTCAAAGAGGCAGACGCTCAACAGCTGCAGTTAAGAAGGTAGATTTGGTGGCAGTTTCAGGTCAGACAGCTTTTGTGAGCCGTGCCTTCTGATGATCAGAGCTGTGTTTCACTGCCACACTCCTCTTCTCCAGAACGCTGACAGGTTTGAGAGCAGAGACTGAGACTGTTTTAGCTGCTCCCTTCAACCCACTGCTCAGAGCGCACTTCTGAGCCACAGCAGGGGCCAGGACAATTGTTTTGACAGCTCTCTCCAGCAGTGTCAGTAAAGGGAATTATATTCAAAAGTGGAACGGCTCAGCATGCACACGAAAGCTCAACAAATGCTGCGTGTACATGTGTGCGCGCGCACGTACGCGCGTGTGATCGCGTCCATATGTCTGTGAATGGTTGTACGCTTTTAAGTGATCACTGTGCTCGAATCAATGCACATTTGTGACTGCGAGTTTTCTTGTGAGAAAGTATGCTGATTTGGAGGAGCTTACCCCTTGAATACTATTTTTACAGCAGTCAGCGCACTTGTTTCAACCACAAGTCTCTGTGCATCAATCCCCAGTGGCCCTACTGCAGGGCTGAGCGTGGTTTCCTTTCCCAGTGACTGACCGTGATTATAATTGAAAGAGAATGAGCATAAGTTCTAAGCAATGCTCAGAAGCTCTGTCTACATGCCTCCTAGGATGTGATGTTATGCAAAACAAGCGTGAGGAGATATTCTGAATTTCAATGCGCAACTAAACAAAAGAGTCAGATTTTTGCCATTAGCACATGATTTATTTAGCCGGGCAGAGAGAAAAGAAAATGGAACTTATGTTTATATGGTGATTATGATTAGTGAAAGCATGGAGGAAGAATGTGCTACTGCATCGATGATACCTTTTCATAATACTGTAGTTCATAGTCCAGGATGACTCCATTAGGCTGGTCAGGCTGGGACCAGGAGAGAGTGATGCTGTCCACAGTACGACTGACCTGGTGCATTATAGATACCGTGGATGGAGCTGTGAGGAGACAAAGACAGTGTGTTAAGGATGAGGCAAATCAATCACCTCTGACTTCACAGTCACGCATAGAGAATTTTACAGCATCTTTAATCTCACAGCCAAACACTGGGTTCTACAAAGGTGTAATACGTAATGCCATAAAATTTATGTAATATACTGCAGTCTCCTTTTAGAGAGTCTCACGACTATACGTGCATGGCAGGTTGGCAAGTCACAACACAGCCTACACCACATAGGCAGTCTCATGGGATTTCCCCGCATCAACGTGATCTTCAGGATTAATTTGTGCTTGTCATACCACTGATAACAGCCTCTGCAAATAAATCATTTTAAAATCATCAGGCCTCCACACATTACTTGTATTGTACAAGTACATGTTGTCAGCCACATAAACATATCATATTAAGTGTGATTCACAAAATCCAAAAAACTGGTATACAACATCTTTTTTTAGTTAAACTTCTTTGTCAACTACACTTTATTTAATTTATGCTTCTTTCCTTGTTGGTAACATCTTAAACAACCATAGTCTTCACATTGCATGAATTTTAAATTGCTGACAAACATTTTTGTTGTATTGGTTGGCTATGATTATTTCATCACTCTGGTTATAACTGGTTAACAGCAAAGTTTTCAGTGCAACAGACAAATTTACAGTAAAGTTTTTTGGACTATTTGCCTTCAGCTACTTCAGTACCTTATACTGATAATGCAAAAAAAAGCATGTATGTGAGTATCTGTTGACTGTGATGGATTAGCTCACAATCAAGTTTTAAAAATCAACTTGCAGAGGCTTAAAACTGAAATTATGTTAATTGCTTTAAAAAATGACAATATCTTGAAAACATTTATTCAAATTGTCACATAACTTAAGACTTAAAGTTTTTTTTTTTTTTTTTACAGCAGTTAACATAATTTCACCCCATTGTTAGATTTTATTCACATACAACCAAGCAATGTAAGAAGTAGCAGGCAAAATGACTTGTTACATCATGGGTGGCCTACTATAGTCTTGTGTAGCTCAGTGACCCACAACGTTGAACATTCTTTTTAGCTCAACCATAAGGTCAGGGGGGCGTGATCACCTCGAGTCCTCCAGCAGCCATTAAGATTAGTTCAGGGTGCCGTGAGTTAGTGTAAAGCTAAGAGAAGCTGAAGATAAAAAAGCTCTGTTCGGGGAGCCTGGCAAGGCCCGTCTATGTCTGAGCCTCAGTGTGTTTGAAAGGGTAGGGTGGGTTGGAGAGTCAAAGAAGGAGGGGTGCTGGGCAAGATTTATGGACACCAAGCCCCACGCTCATCCCCTACAGGCCCCGTGCTGCACGCACACGCAGCCCTCAGCCAGCAGCTCAGTGGCTCCCCTGAGTCCCAGCAATAAAGACAGAAGTCTCTCCACCGGCACGCGTGCTCTACGCAAAATCCACTGACTGGAAAAGTGCGACTGCATGTGTGTGAGGCTGCATGTGTGTGGTTTTTGCATCTTCTATATAATGTATTTGTTTACCTGCAGTTCATGCAAAGATATGCTTACACTTGAGTATCAGGTAAACACATCTTTGCGAATACAGTCATGAGGCAGGGGAGAAAATATAGTGTGTGAGTGACCACTGCGAATTAGAGCCAATGATAAAAAGTCCCTTATATAACCTTACTCATTCTCATCAGCTAATCAGCTAAGCCTTGCATGCCCTCTGACCCAAACAGGAGCATCCATCTGAGGCAACAAATTATGATGTCTCATATAAACCGTGATGGTCAAGGGGCTGAGTATGTCCTCATGTGCTGCTGCCAGCAGATAATAAATAGATGGTCTGTATTTCATCTCAGCAAAGCACTTACACCATGATGGCCTGTGACTCTGAAGCGCACATACATCATGCCTCTTTCCGGGAGCCGGTAGAGGCAAGGTACCCTAATATATACACTATCCAGTCAGGAGACCAGTCTCAGGAATCTCTTCCATCTCACTGTACTCACTAGTTTGTTTGCAGTCACAAGACGACAGCCTAGGCAAATAGTTACTCTAAGGGGAACTCACGAGTATCCCATTACGGATGTACATATATTCAAGACTGGCACATGGCTTTTTCCTGCATAGCATTTCCATTAAACACACAAAGCGCAGCCATGCCTAGTAACCTGATACAGGGCCGGAGAAACAAAGGCAGCTCATGTATTCATGTACAGAGGATGGACACATGCCAACATGAAAAAGCTGTTGGAGGAGAACACTGTGGTTTTCTTCTGCTAAAGGACAACTTCCAGACAGCGGGGTGGCAGTCGCCATGCCTGGCCTCAAGAAGCTGATAAGGGCTGGTGTAACAGAAAACAAACTGAGATTAAATTAGAGGAAGCCATGAGTTTTTTGAGCGAGGTAAATACCGAGGAAAAAAACAAAGTGTTGAAACATTTGGCTTGTGGAGAAAATAGCAATCCAGCTGTGTTGCGTATTTCAAGTCAATTCAGTACACGCATTTCAAGCTAAGCTGACGTTCCACCAATTGACTGTGGAATGTGGTGGTACGCCAAGTCAACGTTTCACTGCAGTAAGGCCTACAGCGTTGATCCACATATGAAAGCCATTTTCGTACTTCTAATTTATGTACTCCAAATCTACAAGTCTCCATTGTACTCCAAATCTTCAAGTGTACCTAGATTTTTTTTTCCCCCAACTTAATCTATAATTTCAAGGGTTGAGTAAATATTTGGTTTTCACTGTGTCAACATCATTCACTGAGTTATGCCACTAAATACATGTTTTAGTTGTTTCAAGCCATTTTCTGTGTTGTTACAATAATTATTTTTAAATCATGTGGACTGCACCCCATTTAAGACAATTAGAAATTAAAAACAAAGATGTATGAAGGTTTCCCAGTCTTTTATATACTGCAAGCCGGCTCATCACAAACTATGTCAAGTCAGATCAATTTCTTCAAAGTGGGTGAGCTCCACTTTCACTGAATGCTGTATTTATAGGGTTTCTCAATGAATGCTCTATTCATGTTCTTAAAACTAATGAAGCGGTTATAATGACATAGACAGGGATTGTAAGTTTATGTAATTAAATTAGATGGCTGAATTGGAAAGATAAATGGCCTTGATGAATATGTCTCTAACAGAAGTATTTTATGAGTTTCCCTTATACCACAAAGGAGAGAGAGGGAGAGCATACAGAGGAGCCTCAGCCATGAGGGGAACTAATGATAATCACAGCAGATAATAATAATATCTTAATCTCAAGAACATTTCTCATGTCCAAAGCAAAGCCTGAAATGCATCAACGATGATGATGATGATCGTTAATGTTAATGTGTTAAATTTCCCTCATGCAATTTACCGTGTTGGAGTTTGCGTTTTTGCACCACTGCAGTACTGAATAGACTGTGTTTAAATGTTTGGATCTCAAGCCTGCAAAGAGCTCAAACATAATCAGAGTGGCAAACAATTTCAACAGTGAATATGCTGGGCCCTCTGGAGGGGTCCGATTGTAGCTTTCAGTGTTGTACAGCGCATTGCTTAATTGTAAGAGGATGGGAGGCCCCAGCTGTTGTCAAAGAATTAGGTTTCAGACCCCACATTATTACTCGGCCTGGGATCTGATATGAAAGACAGTGCTTTGGAGTCTATTCTAGCATGAAGCGCTGGCCTTGGCCCAAGAACACAGAATACAAAGGCTCTGTTCTGTTCAATATCTCTAATAGATGTTTTACTGTTATGTTTGAACACCAAGTGACTTCTTTAATCAATTAAATATGGAGTTTATAAGGACATTTCCACTTATTGAAATCTAAGCTGATTTAATGACGGATGCTTTTGTTAACACACAGATGCAGACGTGAGGCTTTCATTCATCCCATTAATTTATATTTATTATCTTTTATTATACTACACTCATTCTGTGGGCTTTTCCCCTCGCTACTGAATCATTTCCTTGCTTTCAATGCATGATTCCTAATGTTTGCCCCTCCATTATTGAGCTCAGAACACAATGGGCATTTTCATGCAGCAAAGCAGCGGGCGCTCAGTCATGAGTCCCTATGTCCAAAACACCCTCACTGGACAAGACCCTCAGGAGTGGAGGGGGTCTTTAGGTACTCCAGGACCTGAAGACACGCACAGTAACCGTTATTATAGAGCCGTGTTTGGAGGAGCAGGGGTGGAAAAGTAATGGCTTTTATTTCCTGCAGCTGACTTATTTTATTGACAGCGAGAGATAAAACCACCTCATGATTTGATACTTTTTGCTTTGGTTCTGTTTCGGCCTTTACAAAAAACACAACTTAGAAAAAAGAAAAAAAAATCTTCAACATTCACTGCCACATGAGTCATGCTTCTGAGAAAGTATATGTTTAGGGCCTTTTATCTGCATCTTTCTAACATCCCAATGTGTCTACAAACATGTGGCTCTGATTTGATTAGACGTTCTGGTGCAGAGAGCAATGCTATGATTTGGGGAAGATGGGGGAGGTAGCGAGAACAGGTCAGGGCTCGTAAATCCCTTTTCCTTTTCATTGTAAAAATCAGTTTCCCCACAGCGCAATCTCTCCCAAAGGGCCCAAAACAGCTGGTCCTCTACCAGACAGCCTCCCAAACAGGCTGCCACTGCTCCACTCTCCCCAACTGCCGTCCATTTATGAGCAGCGCATCGAGCGGTCTTAAAGGGAGAGGCCCATATTTGCATGTACTTTTAGCACACTGGCAGTCTGCCCTGTTTCCCCAGCTGCAAAGGATTGTGGGTTCTACATCTATAAAGACTTTCCAATGTAGTAAAGCTACAAAAGTGAGATTTCAGTTCATCAAGCTTTAAACCATCTGCACTGGAAAAGATTGGGGACTATAATACACTCATATACACACCATAAGTTAATTCTAAAATAGGCACTTCAGGGGTCTGAAGAGTTTTCAGATGCTTGCAGAGGTTAGGGTTTAAATCTAAGCCATCCCAGCAAATCTGCAGACGGGGGAGATACAACCCGGATAAGTAAGTGAGGAGACAATGCTGCAGAAGAAACGAGGCACAGTTCTTTTGCAGCCACTGAGCTAACCTTCATACAATCAGTATGAAAAAAGTACAGTTCTTCAGAGATTCTCAGTTTGGCTGATGGTGCTGACTTCAGTCCTCAGTAGCCGACTATTTGAGCAACGTTAAGCTTTGAGGGAACTTTGAATAGTTCTTGTAGTTCTTTACTGCAGTTGTTAGAACAGTTAATGATATAGAGACTTCCATAAAAAACAACTGGTTCTTTAGTGGTTTAAGTGATGTTCATTTCAACATCCCGAAATTTTGGCAGCTGGTCTTGAAGCAGCCAAAGCATCTGACACGAAAATCCATAGTACTGAATGCCAGTTTCTGTCATGATGAAAGTTGACTGTTACATCACCAGGGACCAACGATGAAAAGAAGTTCAGAACTTTATCATTCTGTCCTTGTCTGATATTTTGTGTTTAATATCTATATACTAGAACAGCTGTTTCAATACAGAAAACTTCAATAATTTAACACATTACACACTCAATCACACTCGGCCCTTTTAAATTAATTTAAAAAACTGTTTAATTGACCGCGTCTGAGACATTTTTGGTGCTACGTAAAACATTTTATGAAGAACGAAAGAATAAAGTTCAATATAAAAACTTTGTATTTCACAGACACAGATCTACTGTGGTTGCTTGGTCTCCCAAGGCCGATTTGGGCTTAACAGACAAAATGTTTGAGCTGTCGGCCACAGGGATGCGGAATGAGGGTTTTGACTCACACAGCTCCAGGGGAAACTGGACTCTGTTTAATCAGCAAGCTGCTTTTATGCATTTAAACATCTTCCAAACTGGCATCTGTAAGGAGAAAGACTCCACAAACCACAGAATGCATGTCAATATCCTACAATGTTGGACAGAGGAGTGCGGGCTGCTGCGGGCTTTTCATCTGATTTGGTCAAATATGCAAAAATATTTTTGTTTTATCAAGTTAATATGTTTGCCAGTACTGCAAAAAAAAACAAAAAAACAATGCTGACATGGGCAGAACAGAGCAGAAAAGCTGTTTCAGAAAGGTGTGTCATGGATTAACACAACTTAGTGTATGTTAACATGACAACAGCCATGCTGATTCACATTCAACAAAAATTCATATCTAAGACACAGCTAACCCATAGACTTTTACAACGCACATGATGTGGACATCGCTTGTAGCACGTGTTCCAGTTCAATTTCAATGTGCACCAGTGGCTTTTGGCTTAACAGTGAAATCATACAAAAATCATGCTTATCTACAAACGTTGCTGCAATGAGTGGCACACAACAGCAAGAATTATAAAAGATCATCTCCGCTTATAGAGTTCCTGACCCCAGTTTACACATAAAACCTTCCAGAGGACATGATCGACATGTGACATGATCTACGTGAGTGAATTGAGGCTGCATTCAAAAATGAGAGGTATTAGTGACATCTGAGTAGGAGCAAGGGGAAGCAGCATGGCGGGTTCAAACCAGAAACTCCAGACAGTGGCAAGACAGTCGCTCAGACAATGACAACTCTGTTTTTCAGCAGCCTTGAAAGGAATACTAAATCTATATGTCACCACAGGAATTTGAACTACGGAGTGTTTTTGGTAGAGTGTTTGGAAAAGAAAAAGGGTGAGAAGAGAGAGGCTAAAAGAGACAGAGGGGAGAGTCACTGTGTTTATCACAGATCCATTTGCTTAATTAGCGAAGTTATATCCATAAAGTTTATAGAAAAATTAATAAATTCAAAAACAGCGCGCTTATCGGGTCATCACCCCTTTTTGCTTCATCACTTTTATTTATTATCCTTTTTTTTTTTTTAATTATCACCATCTTTGTGCTCTTGGATGTAAAGAGTAAATAAAAGACTGCATTAAAAGGTGGTCAATTATTCAAGTATTTCAGTATACAGCTAACGCACTCAACAATAATTAATTGCATATACACATTATGTTCCCTTTTACAGCCCACTGGGCCAAAAGATCATGGCCTTTTAACCTAGATTTATATGCAGGCGATGTGCATACTCTATTCCTCTCTTCCCCGCACATCTTCATCCTGAAGGAAGAGATCCACAAAATGTTCGCAGGAAAAAAAAAAAAAACTACTACTGAATGATTTATGAACCAAGATCAATTAGTTACCTAATTTTGATAATCCATGTGCTAATTCTCCTCTGGGCTGTCATAATTAATTTCATATTGCCTGCACAGGTTATTTAAAGTCATCTGATGAACCTCCCTGTCAACCCTGCAAGCTACTTCTAGCCACACATTTTATCGCTAGGCTTATCTCGCTCTCTCTGCTAAATCTGAATCTGTCTTTGCAAGCAGGTTGCGTGGTATCAACAGTAGCGTGAATGCAGTATATCTGTGGTTGTCTGGCTGACTTCCAGAGCAGACCTCTCTCAAGGTTCTGTCAGTACTGAGATCCAGGTGCACGCTGAGGCCTCCTGTCTGTCTGCCTGGCCGGCTGACCTACACTGGCACCCACCATATGTGCCCTTCTTAACACCTTCTGTCACTGTCACACTGCACGCCATGTATACTGGTGGTCCCTGTCTGATTCTCGGTCTATCAGCCTCTTTATCTTACAGCCCACATCTCTATCGCTTTCATGTATTTGGAGCTGAGTTTTGTTAATAATACAGCAGCTTGAAATAAGTCATTTCATTGCTTTATTGTAAAGCTACTTGCAGGCAGATAATGAACCAGAAAGCCACGTCACTGCCATGAATGAGCCACTGAATCTGTACTTTTTTTTAAACGGTGTCACTGTCCTAAAAGTCAACAGTGTAGTAGCCACGTTTGGCTGGCTCTTGTATTGACACATTCTGGCAGTCCCACCTGGCTCTGCACCAGTGCTTTTCACACCATGGCCCGGTGGAGCCGCAAAGTCCCTGGTAGCCTGGTTACAGTAGACCTGGGCAATTTGGACAATAATTAAGTCATAAATCTTCCCTATAGACCATATGAAAAGGCTGCGCCCGATTACACCCCCTCCCTCTCAGTAATGTGGTTCACTTTCACAATCAGCCAGTTCGCCTGATAAGAAACCAATTCAGTCCTTCTGCTTCTCGATAGCATTAGCAGCAGAATCCACGGCTCACCTTGAGTTAATGAAATGCCTAAACAAATATGTCCTCTGGAATCTAATACACCCAGCCACTATAGCATGCAATATGGCATACGCACAGAGTATATGGAGATCTAATTTACCTGTTGCGCAATGCTGAATTTTCTCACAGAATACTGATAGTTTGTATTCAGGTAGGAGATAATCTCTCTTCTATGCACTGAAACTGATGATACAGCAGATCTTCAGCAAGCTAGCACATAACTGGTCGTCACATTATTAGTTAGCTATTATCTGTTTGTGTCTCCATAATTTAAAGCAACAGTCTCATCCGTATATCATAAATGTACATTAGTAATTTTGTAAGATATAAAAGACTCTGCTGGCTCCATACACACATGAATGACATATGGTGATGACTATAATTTCCACTCAAGCCTTGCTTAATCAGAACCATGCCATTTAAATATTACTGACAGCTTAAACACAGGCCTGAGGGGGCTCACCTGAAATCAAACACATGCTGACATGTGTGCAATATGTGGATACATAAAAATATATACTGTGCATGTTCTCGTGTGTGTTTGTAGCCTGTCTATGCAGCCATGTGTCTCAGACTGTGTGAAGACAAAATGGCAGGATGTAGTGCTGTGAAGTCTATTAAGACAAAATCACACGCTGCCTCTCGGCTGTCAGAAACATTTGATTAAACTTCACAGCAACAATTTTCACTCCATATCATGATGAATGTAGGGCAACTAAGAGGATGGAGAGAATGTGGGAGAACGGAGAGGAAAAATAAAAGTGTCAGTGTGAAACGGAAAATATATCCACTGAGATTACAGAAGTACTCTGGAACTTCAGTGTCTTCTTCAAGCTCATCTTACAGAGCGAGGTACTATGTCATTTTCACTAACCAGGGTTAAACCTGTGACCATAATGTCACAAGGCAACAGTCTCAATAACCAGTCACTCCAGTTTTGTTCTAAACTGCAAAGTATGTAAAGGGTAACACATGGCATTTGGCACTACGCTAACAAACTAACACTAGACTAGCTGACAATAACAAAACTACACATTAGGTTTTGTATCTATTTGTTTAACCTGATTGAAATTAACTGATTAACTGAATTACTGGACTGAAATAGTTCGTTCAAAAGAGGGACAGAAGCAGCCTTTTCAATAGAATATAAGCAAATACATTAAGAATACATGAGTCAATATGTACAGTTAATATATGCTGAATATCTTGACCATAAAAGTAAAGGCTGGTATTTTTCTATACTCTTCTACTGTCAACTACTCTAAATACCAAAACCTACATACGGTTAGCCCTTTCATTCCTACTGTGGATGTAAATCTTTAAGAGCAGGTCACAAATAAATAGAGTCATTTTGTTTGGAGTTTGTCTAAAACAGTTGGGCATTGTAAATGTGGCAAATGTTAGCCCAACACAGTTTGTTTGGGAGTATTTTCAGTGGTGAAATAATCCACATTTTGTGCTCTAATGAGTATTTACAGCAGCAGAATGATCTATATGGAAGTAACTTGAACTACAAAACCCATGTTCATGGTAGTGAAGGAGCGTGTCGCAGTCCAACAGTGTGGCTGATGCATGTGCTTTTTCTTTTTTTTAGTTTTGGACAACAATGGGGCTCTGTGGCTCAGAGGAATAAGATATGTCAGGCTTTGGGTATATTTAGTCAAAGCCTGTTAATTCATTGTTGGGTTTTGGTCATTTAGTCATTTAGAACACTGCCATTTTTATTTCAGCTGGAATATTGTTAACTGCAGGAAACAGGATAAATCTTAAGGATACCATAACAACAGTGTACTCAAAAACATTTTCTAGCAAGTATTTTTTCCAAAATGTGACAACTGCCTTGTGATAGGTGTTTGTAATTCATCAGTGCAATACATTTATATCTGACTCCTCCACTCTGTGGTGTTGCTGTGGGCCTACACCGGTCCTGTCACTCCTCTCTCACCTGTCAGACCCAGCTAAATCACTGGACCACCTGGACTCAGACACCCTGTGCTTTACACCCTCGGTTCCTAATGGGAAGCATCAGATTTGCAACACCCTGTCTCACTCCCTCCGTTCATTTAATGTCACGCAAAGAGCAACATTTTATAGACAAAGCAGAGCCAAAGTAGATGGCTTACTTGTGACTCATTATTATAAAAAGGCTTGAGGGCGCATTTCAAGGCTTTTGCGTACTCTTCACAATACAAGTTTTGGGGAATTAGTCATATGCTTATTAAATGAGCTCAAATGCCATTCAGCACGGCATCTCTTTTTGTGTGGCATTACAGTGTGTAATCAAGCGCCACACTTTCCAGGGCAATCACTTCCTTTATCACAGAGAAACTGTCGCCAACCACCTACAGAGTGGGAGGATAAGCCCTGTGGGTAATAGAGTGTGGTGGGTGCTTGATTGGGTATGGAGAGCGAGAAGTTTTGCTCACATCTCACACCACTCTCCTCCCCTGGCCCTGCACCCCCCTTCACACCAACACGTAATAGCTGAGGATGGCCGCATACTTTCACGCCACTCACTTTCAATTTCCTTATTTATTTGTTGCTTTCATGCAACGCCTCTGGGCCAGCGCAAGCTCATTAAAGGACTGATTAAGACACATATCTGTACACAAAATTTCAAACACTCTGCTTTTTGTTTTTCTGCATCTCACACTCTCGTTCTCAGTGTAAGAGGGAGGCACAGAGCTGGCTGAGGTAATTAGAGGTGACATGATGTTTATGTAACCTCCAAGCCTCACAAACCAGATGCAATTATGGGCTCCTGGTCCCTGTGACCCCAGCCCTGTAGCGTGGCACCGCAGAACTGCGATCCCGTGTCCCATGAGTGAGCCTGGTTTTGTAGGGTGATGGGGGAAGGTGGGAGAGTGGAGTAGGGGCAAGCAAGAGTTGAGTTCTTTTCACAGCTCCACCTGACGGGAGGTCTTGCTGCCTAATCCAAAGTGACGGGCACTTCAGTCGAGAGGGCGCAGAGCCTCCCAATTTCCGCCAGGACCCCTCGGCAGGGGAAGCAGAGAAGCCAAGGGTTGGGGTGGCAGACTTATTGTGGCCCAGTGAGAAAGAGTGGGGCAGGGGCCTCATTACAACGCTTAACTGCACTCACAGGCCCTCATTAACCCACCACACCAGTGACTCAAATCAAAACAGACAATAAAAGGGGGTCGCCATTTGAATAAAGGCCTCCATTTTAGTGCGACTTAGAGTTTCAGCATTGCAACTGAGTATTTTATGGAACTTTTACAGAGTTTTCCGTAAACATTCGAGTTTGTCACAGTGGGTGAATTTAAGTGAAGAAATCTCCTCTTAAACGTGTTCATCCAACTTGTATAAACTTCCTATTAAACTGCTTCCATGTAGGCATCTGGACATCTGGGAATTCCAGAGGAAAGTAATGAGAGAGTGAGAGTGTAGTTAAACAAAACCCAATATGTCCGCTGTAATAAAAGCACAGTGCTTTAGGTAGCTCAGTCACAGAAGACTGCCCTCAGGTGAAGTACTCCACTTGTAGAGTTTTCAGGCTTAAAGTCATTTCGGGGGGATGGATGATGTGAAGTGACAGGCACTTACATATGTTGCCAATGGGATGCAAACTCTGTGCAAAGATAAAGCCCAGCCTAGTAACCCCCCCACTCATCAGTGCTGAGGGGAGCAAAAGCTTAGCACACCAAGTGGTGCGTTTCATAGAGACAATTAAAGAGCAAATCAGTGCTGCTGCGTCGGTGAAATAATTAGAGATGCGGATGACTTCAACTGCAATCACATAGCGGAAAGCATGAAAAGCCTCCATAGCTTCAGAATGACCAAAGACTGAAGTAGATTTTTGAAGTATATTTCTAGAAAACCCCAAAGGTTAAAAAGTTTGCCCAGTCACCAAGGGAACCTGTTTTTCATTAGGCCCCCGAACACACACACACACTGCAATACTGGCCTCTAATCTTTGCAGTAGTGTTTTAGTTTACAAAGTAGCTCATATAAACTACATACTATGCCTACTAGACGCATGTACTACGTTTTTTAAAACTTTTTAAACGTAAAACACTACAACCAAGTGGGTGGATGAGAATAGAGCTGTAATCACTGAACAGTAAATGAAGTGGAGAGACAGCAGCTAGCCTGCTCTCAGCTCCACAGTCTGAAAAACATGGTGATGAGGTCACACTGTAAAGACCAGCAGGCCATCACATTCTGTCTGTCACATCATCAGCGGCACTCTCCTTCCCATTTTAGAGCCCTTAATCTGCATACATCACCATACGGGAGAGGAAAGAGACTGACTTAGTGGAGGTCTATGCACTGTGCATTATGTGCTCGTAGAGGAACGAGTGTGATAAAGAGGTACAGTACGGGGGCATAAGCGACAAAGGCGCAGCACAGAAATAGACATAGTAGAGTGAAGTGAAGAGAAGAGAAGAGAAGAGAAGAGAAGAGAAGAGAAGAGAAGAGAAGAGAAGAGAAGAGAAGAGAAAACCACATGGGTAATATGAAGCGTAGAAAGAGACAGATGGGCCCACTTACCAGCCTGGTTAGTGGTAATGTTGACTGAGGCATACTGAGGGGAGTAGGGGCTCTGATCTGACACCCCGTTGACAGCCTGCACCTCAAACGTGTACTGTGTGTGGGCCAACAGGTCGCTAATGTAGACCCGGGTTTCTGTCAGGCCCAGCTGACGGGGCAAAAACTGAACGTTGTCCCCGCAGCGGGTGCAGCCTCCCCGCCCTCCGCCGCAGCTCTTGCAGATGATGTTGAAGACTACATCCTCGCGGCCCCCTGAGTCCCGAGGAGGCATCCACTCCAGCATCACAGAGGTTTCGTTCACGCTGGATATAACAGCCTGCGGAGCTGAGGGGACAGCTGGAAAACACAAGAGTTTCTATAGTTAACACTTGAGTCATTAATCCAATGCACAGATATTTTCGGAAATAAGCTCTTTGATCAAATTATTTTGTGTCAAGAAGATTGCAGATGCACACTTAGTCATTCAAATTCACCATACTGAATGAAGTACATGCTGTATATTCCTATGGAATTGAGTATTCCATGTAACATAATACTTAGGGACCATTATTTTAGATTTTGAATTTTCTAATCCAAGAGTGTATCTGTTTTTATTTTGAATATTGAAAAACAAGAGCAAACTGGGACAAAACCAAACTAGAATTACTGCCCCACAGGCGCCAAATGCCTCTGCAGTTTACATCCATGACTGTCCAGACTCATATATGTGGTGAAGACTTTGTGCCAGATGTAACAGAATTCCCCCTTGGCGTTCCTGATGTATCGCATTCACAGGAATGGGACAGATGTGAGGTCACGGTGACCTTGAACTTTGATCACTAAAAATCTAATCAGTTCATCTTTGAGTCCAAGCGAATGTTTGTGCAATAAATTCCCTCACGGCGTTCCTGAGACTTTGCGTTCAAGAGACTGGGATGATCCAAAAACATAATGCCTCCGGCCACGGCTGTCGCTGGCACGGAGGCATAACAAAAAGACAAAGGAAGGGAAGAAAGACAAAGGAAAAAAAAAGGTTTACAAACAATACTTGAAATAGATCTGTTTGGGTGAAATGTTTGGTCCTTTAGCCGTACATTTTTCTTGAAACAACAAATCGGGGGGGGGGGGGGGGGACAATAAATCTGAACCAAAACAAGCTCACTTGTTGCTTGATTTGGTGCCTAACTTTGCACCAAAAACATCTCTTTGGTGGAGGAACAAATGCAAAGTTGCAGTTGAACATTGGATGATATAAATATAAATTTCATTCCATGTTTCCCCAAAACTCTTAATATAATCTATGCAGTACAAACATTCACGTGAGCCACAATTTAAAGGACGCTGCACTTGTGCGTCAACTACATTCCATCGCATTGTTCTAATTTTGTGATGGAAGCTGTGTTGTGTCCTTGATGACATAAAGGGCATAATTGCTAACTCTACTTAAATCACCCCTACACAGGAGGACACAAAATCCACAAGCTCACTAAGATACTATAGCTTCTTTGAGGTCTGAGCTGACTGCGTTCCAAGCTGGCAGTGCCTCTTCCCTCGGGATGCCCATTTACACTCTCTCATTTTCCACACTGGTGTCCACTTTGTCAAGTGTTTTCTTAACATCTATTCTTGACAATTTTCTCATGGAGAATCGTATAGAGTTACTGCAGCGGAGAGAAACCTACTGTTTCTCCTATTGAGACATTCTTAGCAGCTAGGCATTGCGGGGTGGAAACTTTCCACATGGTGCTACATGGTGAGTGACAGGCCAAACAAACAAACAATGAGAACTGTTTATCTTTTACAGTCATGTGCACCTAATTATGGAAGACGTACCCTCCAGGACTAATGAAATAAACAATTCCACTCCGCCCACAACAACCTACATCTGAATCGATCACTTCTTATTTAACCTCCTTTTAATTGGAAGCAATTAACACATCTCCGGCTCTGGAAGGAAGCCCATTGGAGGGCCCTTCTCTCATACATGGAAACATAACTCCTCCTTGGCATCTCCTTCCTGAAGAGGAGGACTAATACCCCCCCCTCCTCTCCCATTAGCTGGCGGACCGCTCTGATGGGCCCGTTCACTTGCTTTAATCAGGACGGGCCCTGCTACGCTTAATACGGGTGACGTGACGCTGCTGCTTTCTCATTCACAACAGCTGCTCGACTCCCAGAGCCAGGCTTATGCAAATCTCCTTTGTTGGAAACCATCAAATCTTTTCCCTCTTCTCTCCCTTTCAACACGTAGAGAGGGAGAGGGAGGAAAAAACACAACCAAAACGTTGAATGGAGCTTTTTTCCCTCACTCACCCCTGTTTTGTTTTAGTAAGACCACACTCTATG
Source organism: Toxotes jaculatrix (assembly GCF_017976425.1). Taxonomy (NCBI): domain Eukaryota; kingdom Metazoa; phylum Chordata; class Actinopteri; family Toxotidae; genus Toxotes; species Toxotes jaculatrix. The sequence goes on along the minus strand of NC_054396.1, from coordinate 25,245,592 downwards.
CACTGACTCTGTCTTTGTCACATACACACAACCCTTCTCCCTCTCTCTACCCTTCTTCCTTTCTATCTACGTGTCTTTCCCTCACGCTTTACCCCTCCCTGGCTCACTTTTGCTTTGGTCTATCCTTCCATCTCTCTCTCTCTCTCTCTCTCTCTCTCTCTCTCTCTCTCTCTCTCCTCTCTCTCAACCTCGGTGTCAGCCTCAAATTCAAATTCAAATTCAAACAGCTTCATTGGCATGACAAGAGAGAGTCTCGCCTGGGCTCATTCTCCGTGCCTGGCCCCTCACAAAGCTACGCGCCCTGGCCCAGTAACCTCTGCACTGGCTTGGAGTACGGGCTGTGTGATGTTGAGGAGGGGCAGCCGAGCCTTGTGCGTTGGGTCAGATCTGTGGACAGCCACACTATGGGCATGTCAGCGTCGCGTTCGTGTGAGGGACAGCTCCGACAGGGTTTCTCTGTTTGGAGTTACACAGACTACCACTGTCCTTTGATCCCGGGGCTCTTCTGCTTGCGGGTGTGAAATGTCTGTGTGTCAAAGAGTTCATATTTGAAATCAAAGACTTTGTGAGTGTCTATTCATGTCTGTATACTATGTGTATTTGAGTGTAGAGACAGTCGCAAGTTCACATATATTGATGTTAGTACAATACATACTTGTGCACGGCATCTGGAGGGGATCTGAGTCGGTGCGATAGTATCCGTTGCGGCAAACGCAGTTGATGGCGCCTTCGCTGGTCGTTCGGCTGTTGATGGGACACTGCATACAGGGCTCATCTCCTTGCATCGGCTTGAAAAAGCCAGAGGGACAAGCTGAAAGACAGGAGGAGGATAAGATAAACGATCAGAATAAAAAAACGACTTTTTTCAAAAAGCACAGTAAAGAAAAAAAGTTTCTTTGCATCAAAAACCTTTATAGTATGACAGCAGGAAAATTTACTCTCAGATTCAGTATACAGATTGTAGGACTTCAACTAACAATTATTAGTTATTCCATAAAATGTCAAAATAACATGGAAAATTTTCAGTGTGTGAGAGCCCAGAGTGATGTCTTTAAATTCCTCAAATTGAATTTTATAAAAAATACAAATAAAATAAAAAGTACATTTTCATTTTCTATCTACGTGTTACAATAAATTGCTAATCACAGACTAATCGTTTTGCCACTGATAACCATACATTAGGCAGCAGGTTAAATTAAGCAGTCTGTATTTATACATTCAGTATCTGATTCTTGCCACTTCTGTATTTCAAATTATTTACTTTGAGATATTTGGTAACGTGGTGCGATAAGAGCAGCCGTCCAGTGACCAGAATTCAAAGCAGCCTGAAAAACACACAGGCCACCAGAGTCCAACATATAAATATATATCGGTACAACCTGACATATAAATACAAACCAGTTAAGCCTTGCATGTGAGGCAACTCTCTGTAGATACGGCAACATGGCAACATGTTGTAAGTTTGCTTTGAATTATTCACCATGCTCTAGTTGCCTGAGAAATCTCTGAAGTGCCCTGCTTTCTGTTAAGAGCCCTTTTAAAGGCCTCTCTCTGGAAACCTGGAAGGAAAGTAACATTCACGGTAAAGACAAAGATGAATACACACCGCAGCTGCCATTAAATTTCATGTCTGTACATCTGCCTGTGTCTGGGTGAATCACAGACTGTATAAGGGGTGAATCTGTTTTTGTGTTGCCATAAGCATCAGTCTTTGCAGTGATAAACAAACTAACTTAGCTGTCTGTGAAATCCCCTTATCCTCTCCTGAGTCACATTCTGCCTAAACCTTCAGTGCTAAAAAAACACACACAAAAAAAAAACAACCCTTTTCCAGCATTTGCGCCTGCAGAGCTTTTTTTTCTATCTTGGGCCAAACCAGCTACAGCTTTGCTCCAGGTAATCCAACTCCCACCTGCTCCAGCGATAAAGCAGAAAATACAGAGGTGTTGAGACCGGAGGTGTGGGAAATACAGTAACATGAAAAATTCACACACGGGACGCACTACACATCTGAAGTTCAAGAGCCTCAGGTCTGTCAGTGCTGTTGCTTTTCTTTAGTAATGGCATAAAAAGCAAAATAATATTATTGAATATAGTGAAAGGAAACAAAAAGAAAGCTTTTCCATCCATTTACGGTTCTTTTTCTTATGTTTTATTTATTTCTAAATTAAACTTGGTAGTTTTATAGGTATATATATATATATTTTTTTAATCACAATCAAAGCTGATTTTGATTACCATTATTTCTTGTGTTTGTAATACTTAAAGCAATTTGTCTGACTTATTATGGGATCAGTTTTCCCATTTTCTGTATGTTTCTAAAAACTTACTAAAACATGACTGCAGTTTTCTACACTGTAAAGCAATAGAAAAAGGAAGCCATTATTTCATTCCAAGGCTGTTTCAGCAATTATAGCTCAACTGCAGCATCTGGAACATGGAAACATCTGCAGCTGAAACTCCCATTAAAAAAAAAAAAAGGCAAGCCTGAATTAGTCCGGATCCAATCCCAAATTAATATTACACATACATCACTGTACCAAGACCCTACAGGCCGGGAATTAATGCTCTTTTTTCCTCTTGTAACGCAAAGTACATTACTCAGAGCATTCACCTTCTACATCTGCCCACTGTATAACGATCCTGCAATTATAACAATACAGACATTAAATAAAAACAAAAGGCAATGGGCAGATGTGTTTTAGATGTGCTGTAACAGCACTGTAAAGTGTATTATAGCAAATAAATCAAATGTTTAATGTCTATCACTACTGTGATAACTGTGGAAAAGGATACATGTGACAATGCCCCTTTTTTATTGTACTGATACTGAATCAATTATTCAAGAAGAGAGTTTAAGTGGTTCAATATGATCAGTCTAAGCATTAGTCGAGAGCGGGCACGGTACAAACAGCTTCACTAACACAGTTTGTTTAAAATCTGTTCTCACTAAAGGCGTAGTATGTCAACCAGCTCAGTACAAGAAGAAGAAGATAACACGTAAGTGAACGTACGCTTTGAAATGGGAATACATTTTTATTTTCATGTGTTTATGTTAAAATGTGCCAGAAGCTGCTGTAAGTTTACATAACAGCGAGTTAGTGTGTTTCTAATGGTTCATTTTTGTAATCACAAATATCGGTGGCTATGAGAGTCATTCCAAAATAAAATAAAAAAAAGACAAGGAAAAAAAAAGCTATCTTAAATATCTCTTCACTAAGTATTGGCTTTGACATGTTTTTCTTCTTCCATGATTGATGGGGGAAAAGGTTTTGGGTACAGAGCGAAACACGAGGCCTGGACATTCACACTGCCAGTCAACAAGGTCTGTGAATGAGGCCCAGGCAACAGCTATGTGGGGAATTGGGACTGAACTTCGGCAGCACAGTGAGGTCTCTGGGAGTGCGGCGCTCCGAGGAGCAACACCAAAGGAAACAGCATAAAGAGGTAGTGAAGGGGGGAAGGAGAGAGAAGTGCAAAGATGGAAACAAAGAGGAGAGAGGGGAGAGGTGGGGAATGGCTGCGTTTGGGAGTTTTTCACCCTGGTAATTCAGCGTGTTACTGTGCCTACAATGAATGTATGTGCTGCAACAGTATGCAGGCTGTGCATAATAATCAGAACAATGACTTTAAAAATCTGCACGGGGGAGGAAAGAGAAAAAAAATTAATTGATAAGTGCTTATAAAGCCGCACAATGCCTTGCTACCAGAGTGGCTGTACTTAAATATTCAGTTGTTGGATGGCACACTGGTGGGTAATGCAAATTTTCCCACCAAGTACCACAGACACCCACAGACACAATTCTCTGGGCTACAGTAAGTCTGTTCCATTCAGTGTGAAAATTATTTAAGGAAAAATACATATGCTTATACATTCAATTTGTCTGTTTATGTCAAATTTTACAAATTATTTTAACCCACATTTAGACAACCTTGAATATAAGAGTGAATAATATATATATATGGCTAAAAAAATCCTTTAATACTATAAGTGGTCAAAACCCACCAATACTTCTCCCTAGCTTGATTATTAAGTGTGATTTATCTACTGTTAGTTAAGATTTGTATATTGGATTTTATGTCTCTAATTCCTTTGTTATACTTTTACTGTACCTTTTATATAAATTGTTTCACGTGTACATGTTAAAGTTAAGTCCTTAAATGTTTTTCACTAAAAATGTTATTTTTAACCAAAACTGACGACTTACAGCAACATGTAATCTCAGTTATTTTCTCGATGTCTTTCCTAAAATAATTATCTTGGCATTTAGTTTTGCTTTAACACAGAGCGCCAGAGACGTGGGGCTTAAAGCAACATGATAATTCAAATAAATACAAAATTCATTACAAAAAAGCAAAAAAAAAAAAATCTGATATTTCAGTATTTACCAGAAACAGTTAAAATCTTTGCCAATCATTGCATTTCCTCATGTGACAAAGCCTTTTCATCTAGTGCCTCAGAAAGTTCAAACAATCCATGAAAAAAAATCGTGAAAACCATCCTACCAAGTTCAAGAGGACACAGGATTATGTGTCTTGGCATGCCTCTCTGCCCTGCCACGGTCATTATTTTGGGCAAATATTTGGGGAATTTCCACTTTATACCCAGATGACAGATTTTAGGAGTTGCGAAGTTGTCTGGTGTCAGATGTAGAGAGGCAAAGACGTGAAGAGCAGTGATTAAAAAACAGATCAGAGCTTTAATTCCCTACCTCCCTGCCTGCCCAGATTGCTGCTGCTGAGCTGTTTGATCACCATCCTGGCAGTCTCGCTCAGCATGCGAAAGCTAAAGGCTGTTTTTTGGATGTTTCCTCTAACTTCAGATATCCTTCTGGCAAGAGGAGTTAATTACTATAAGAATATTCATTGACAGCAGCTCCTCTGTTGTTCCTGATTCCAATACTTATATATAAAAAAAAACAAAAAACATGCACATGCCACTATTAATATCATTAACATCATCAAGCAAACGGGCCACGTTCTGCTATCAGATCTCTGGGGACTGCGAACGTGGATTCTGAAAGTGGGACAAACAATGAAATGTGGCAATAAGTCAAGAACAAAAGCCACACTGAAAAGCTTTAAGGGAATTTATAAACATTTCAAACTCAGTTTAGCGGTAGCTGTGTCAAAAGGTCCAGATCACCTCAAAATTGGTTCCAGAGACACGGCTGGCATATTCACGCTTAAATTTGAAAAACAAGTGAAAACTTCTGCCAATGGGGACAGGAACTGTTTTTTTTTTCAATGCTGCTTGATCATTTAAAGACCAAGTATTGCATTACTTTTATCTAACACTGAAATAACACCCTAATACTGAATAACACCTAATACTGAATAATAACCCTACCCACACCCACACACACACACACACACATTCCAAACCTCCAGTTGCTTGTGTCTGTCTTGTTTATGACTTTTAATAACATATAGTGACATAAAGGCTTTAATTAGGGGTTTTTGCCAGACTCGCTGAATAAAAAAAGGACTGCGTGAGATGTGAGAGGTAAGTCACTACTAGGGTGCAGCTCAGTTTTTACAGCAGGTAATTTGCTGGTTGTTTCAAAGGTTTCCTGAATGTTACAGCTGAAGAGATTTACAGCACACCGAAGATGAGACCTGCAGCTAAAACCATCTGAATCCAAAGTCTGTGCATGTGTGTATTTGTGTGTGTGTATGTGTGTGTGTGCGTGTGAGCGAAGAGAAACACAAAAAAAAACTGAGAGGAAAGACAGAAGCAGAGAGAACGACAGAGAAAGGCAGGGAGTGTTGTTTTCAACAGCGATGCCGACGTGACCAGCCATGAATCTGGGTCCTCTGACAGAATCAGCAGATGCACACACACCAACACACAGCACAGAGAGAGCGGCCAAACAAAGACTGGGCATTTGACATTTCCATCATGGCTGCCTGGCAGTTCTGTGCGCTGTGCGATCACAACCAGACAATCAGCTGGCTGATACCAGGTAATCCAGCCTAAGGCCACACCTATTGAGGAAAAGAGAAAAAAAAAAAAAACAACAACCCCAGCACCCCTCCAGTCTTTTACACCCAGCATCTCTCATCTCCACCAGCCGACAGAGAGACTCTTTGTCCAGCAGGCTGGGGCATCACAGCACAACAACACCACACCCCTGCAGCCCCCTCTTCCCTGTTTCCCCCATTCCCCCTTTTCAGGATCCCATCCACCCTCCCCCAAAATCTGCTTTATTTAATGAACACACCATTAAAGAAGAGACAAGGGAGACAAAGACATGGCAAGGTGTGTGTATGTGTGTGCGTGCGTGGTGTTCAGGGTGTGAAAGAGAAAAGGCTGGAGAGGTAAAAGAAAAAAAAGGGAAAAAAAATCAGAGGTGCGAGGTTTTGTGAGCACAGCAGGAAAAAGTGCTGAAAGCAGTGAAAATGGCCAGCGTCAGAGGGATTGTGTGTGTGTGTGCGTGGATGCTGGGTATTTCCCTGTGACCAAAGAGGCCGCTACAGTGAGCCACGTACAAGTTTGGACCTCTATTTGCTTTGGTGCTGCCTGTAAAAACTATTTATATGAATCACTGCACGAGCAGCTCAAAGTCTATCGTAAAGAGATATGTTTCTTTTACAAGATAGACCACTGTTTCTCTGAGGACAAAATTAGATTAAGACAACCTGTTAGCTTTTGCAGCAGCTTTCTCATTACCACTAACAACCTACAACCACAACTACAGACCATTAGCCTTTGAACTGGTCGCATCTAAGTAGAGCGTAACCTTGTGAAACGACAGTCATGGCCGCAGATCAACCAGAGGAGAGCAGTCACGAGTTGTCTGTCTGTGCCTGGGAGTGAGGACAAGCCAGCCTGTCCCCCCCCGTCTGCCTCAGCACTTCCATGGGGAACACTAGCTAGCACTGTTTGCAACACAGGGTCTCCGCAATTCAATTAGGAACGCGGTCCTCCTCTCCGTCTAATTCAATCAGGCTTGTGTGAAAGCTATTAGACAACTGGCATTCGCTTCACCCCACACACACTGGCACACAAATGAGATATTCATTTCTCCCTCCGGGTTTCCATGTCTGGTGCAATTAACAGGTCTGGGACTCTGCGTGGCTCCTCACACTGTAAGCCAGGACAATGCCAGTGTGTGAGGGTGACCACTGATGATCTACAAGGTGTAAATCAGGCTACTCACAAACTCAAGGAGAGCACAGGGTCATTCAAACGGGTTAGTTTCTTAAAAAACTCCTGTCTGATGTTCAACGTTTATAATTAAGACGTGTTCAACTCTGAGCAGACGGGGCAGTGCCACTGCGTTACCAAACCACTAAAAAAGGGACACATGCACTTTCATGGGTTTACCCAATGAAAGAAAAAAAAAAAACATTACAGCCACTTATTTTAATGATTAGGTGCCACTTTTAACTCCATGAACTTTCGCAGTAAATCCAACCCTTCAAGCTTTGGAAAAATGCTTCAGATCTGAGCAACTCAGAGACTCGCCCACAAGTCAACATTTTAACAAATATGTGATCTGTTTAATTGTCTTGAACTCATGTTTGCTGATCCAGAAATCTTATATATGTGTGTAAGTTGTGTGTGTAAGTCATGGGGTATGAGAGGACAGGGAGATGATTGGAAAGTGACTTTTCCCTCTGTGTCCCTCAGCATTTTACTCTAAGCTGCACCTCCTCTGCAGTTGTCACAGAGATCACATCCCCAACCCCCCCCCGCACCCCCACCCCCACCCCCACCCCAACCCCGACAGGCTCCTCTGAGACAGATTAGGAGCCAAAGTGAGCAGCAGATTAGCTGGAAATGTGGGACACCTGGGAAATGAGCTCTGAGGGCGCAGGCACCTCGGGAGGGCTCAGGCTCAAAGAACACACACAAACAACACATGTAGTATACACACTCTCCGAAAACTTATGAACACACAGGACACTGCACCACACACATCATACACACACACGCACAGAGCTCATTTAATTCCATCTTCTTCCGATACACATACATCAACACATAAATAAGCAAAGACCATAAACAGGAAAGCTGCTAATAAACCCCATCTGGCCACTGCCCAGAGGACAATTTCAGCTCATACTGCAGGGGCTTAACCTCATATATGTGGCAAATATACAAGGCTCACCATCACAAGGTTTGGTATTTACAAGGACAAAAAGAAGTGTGGAGCACTGCTCAGAGTGTCAGTAGCAGCTAAAAATACTCCATAAGTTAATATTAGTCATGTAACAACTGGTGTAAACTAATTTCCAACTAACTGACCTTATTTCTCATTATCGCCTTCACTTTGGCCATAAATAACACATGTGAGCAACATGGCAGAGATGTACCGTGAAAACTGTGCATGTAAACATTTTCCACATTTGCAATACATTTTCACCGGATTATACTATTATTAATGTAGCTCTAAATAAAATTACACTAAAATAATTGTGGCTAATGTCAGCAAACACATATATGCAACTAACAATTTCTTCCATAATCAATTAATCTGACAATAATTTTTCAATTCACCCATTAATCTTTAGTCAGAATAAAGTGAAAAATAGTCATTATAGTTTTCCAAAGTTCAACGTGATGTGGTCCAACAGTCCAAAACTCAGGATTTAAACAGAGAAAAAGTACAAAAATTTACATTTGAGAAGCCAAGAGGCAAATGTTTGGCATTTTTTCTTGATAAACACCTTGAAAGATTAATCAATTAATCAAAGCAGTGTTTATCAACCAATCAAACACTCCTTTCAGCCATTTATCAGGCCATTGCAGCACATTGAAGTGCACAGACACACATTACACCACCTCACTTCTCAAACACTTGGTCTTTCTGGAGATAGTGCGTCATTCCCATGTGGCAAACGTTAGTTTCTTGATTCAAACAACGTTGGCAGAGTGGCTCTCTGTTCAAGACCACAACGCTCTCATGATGATCATCAGGTCATAAATACCAAAGGGAAAAAAAATCAGTGAAAACTATCTTAACCACAGTATTTCCATACTGTCTGATAACTACCATCTGTCAATAGAGGAGGAAACGGAGATGAAAGGGGAGTATCACTGGAGCCATGCATGCAGCACAGTAATAACGTCTGGAATTTTCACTGCGCTCCCTTTTTTTCTTCTTTTCCCATTTTTTTTTCAGCACAGGGGAGAAAAAAAAGAGGCACAAATGTGGAATGGTGAAATTACAGGCATCTGAGCCAACACATATACACACAGGGTAGGAATATGAACAAGGCTAGAGGGTGGGCGGTTGTGGGGAATAAAGCGGAAAGGGTCATTTCATGCAGGCAGATCACTTGACAGCTTGCTCTCCAGAGGATGTAGGGGTCCAATCAGGTTGCTGGTGGACCCCTTCGGTACACTGGGCTGCAGATGGCTGGGGTGTGGCAGGAGGCAGGCCCCTTTGTCGGCATTAATCTCCATTTAAGATGGCTTGTCAACCTTCAGGATCCACCTCACACTGGAGCTAGCTACCTTGTGTTCCATTATTTGTAATGACAGATCATTATCTGGGCTGGAAAAAATGTCACTTAATGCAGATAATGGCACATAATTTGAAATTATGGCGCGGTCCTTCTAAATCTGGCCACCAATTGAGCCTCTGTGCTCAGATGGGGTAATTAATTCAGTCAAATTCTGTGTCTTATTGCATGAGGGAGGGAATTAGCAGATGTATGCATAGTGTTCAGTGGTTGCAAAATTGTCTAATTCAAATTAATTCAGCTTATTAATTGTTTTGGAGACCTAATTTGGCATATCACGTCACAGTTGTGTTTTAAATCTCTAAATCTGTTTACATAACAACAGCCTCAGTTTCTGTTTCACCTCCCACCATCCACCCTCCACCCAGGGTTGTCTCTTGTCTTTGTGGGAGTTCATCCTGTTGCATAAAGTTTTTCTCCCCCAAACAAAGGCGGTCTGGCCTTACTTAACATTGCATGCAAGCTGCAAGTGGAGACACTGAACTTTTACTGTCATGTGACACCAAGAGTCAGTTATTGTGCTTCTGGTGCTACTGTGTTCCTGACGGTGGGAAGGGAAAAAAAAAAACACTACACCTGTCTTTTCACGTACAGCACTGCCTGAGTGGGTGTACACTGTTTCGAATTTGAGACAGGTAGGAAATAAGGAGACTTCGGAGCGATCAGATGTCAGATTGTTAAGCTGTCATTGTTGAGGCAAACAAAAGAATGTGGGCAGCTTCCACCCACCCTCGCTCCCATGGGAACAGATCACCTGCAGCACCACAGGATGCACTGAATAGCACTGCACCCCTGGAAACACCCTCCCACCTATGACAAGATCGTACAGTGGGTGCAATCATAACAAAACATCTCTTTTCCCCTGTGGACAGTCGTTCACATAGATTCCGCACCATTCGTGCTCTACACCACAGCTCTCTAAGCCTATGATTCATAAATTTATTGTTAAGGTGTTTGTGTGGAGGACTATGTTTACAGTACATGCTCTTCTACTCACATAGATCGATGTGTCTGAACTCTATATGAGTTTTGACTGGGGCTGTCAGAGCCTCGGCCTCCCAAACCCCCAAATGCGCCCTTTGCTCAAGGACAGCTAGTTGCTAGGGCAACAGGAGCCATTGCCATGTAAGGCAGCTTCTTTGCTCCGTTCCGCAGGCTGCACCCAGACCTTACAGCCCCGATCACAGTCTCAGACTGCTGATGACAGCGGGACTGGGTGGAGGAAGCAGAGCGAGTGGAGGTGGAGGCAGAGTGAGGAGGGAAGCGGGTCGAACGCAGGAAAAAATGACCTCAAGGACCTGCTGAAGACATACAGCCGGCTGGTCTAGAATTGACATAATTGTCTTGGCAGAGATAAGAAGCAATACAAGATGAATTACGCTGCCCAGTCCGTGAAATAAGCAACCCGCTAAAGTTGCCTTACTGTTTTGGAGCTTGACAGAATTCGTAAAATATCATCAGCTTCATGGTGATTTCAATCTACCCTATCTGGTTCAACAGCCAGCCTTTTCTGCCCAACACATCCCCAGCAGCTGGCATCCTGGCCAGTAAAGGTGAGAGGCAAGCAGGGAGAGGGGTGATGGCGGTGGTGGCGGTGGCAGCAGCGGCAGCGGTGGCGGGGTACTTTGTGCCTAGAGGCAGATGTAGGAAATAGCTGACAGAGGCAATCACTAGTCTGTATGTGTGTGTGTCTTTCTGTGCGTATGTGTTTGTAAAGGACAGCACAGGGAGCAAAAGAGAGGAAGACAGAGTGAGACAGAAAGAGAGGAGAGAGCGGGAAGGAGGGGGGACTTTACCAGAATCCAAACAAAGGCAGCAAGCAGCAGCTCCGAGCTTGGTGACAGAGGCTCCCCAAGGTGCAGTCTAGCTGATGGACAGGTGGCATAAAGGGGCTGCATGTTGTCCAGTCAGTAGGGACAAGGGGGTGTCACACTGAAGGGGGGGGGGGGTAGGAGGGGAGGAAGGAAGGGGGGGGGGGGGGGGGGGGGGGGGGTGCCATTGCAAGGAGCAGCTGGTGCTGAATCCTGTCACTGTCCCTGTGTAACCCTCCAATGCACACATACAAACACACAGAAAACACACACATACACACACACCTCAAACAAAGCACAAAAGATAAACAGTGCCCTGAGCCGGTCTGTGAGTATCATGTTCTTAGGCTGGATTTTATATCTCCAGCCATCTCTCCCTGGAGTGTATTTATTAAAGATTATATCAATTCTTCTGACCACAAGCATTTAATGAGGCAGCAGGGAGTCTGAGTGAATTCTATTATCCATCTGATCTACAAGAGGAAAAAAAAAACAACAGCTGTAATGCGCCTATTTCGCACGCATGCATGCATCCAAGAACCACACACACGCCTCGCTTAAGAATTACATTACTTAAGTACGAAACAAAGAGGGATCCTACAGAGTCCTCCAACCCCCAATTTTCTTGTGTTATTTTCTTTCAATAGCCAGAATATTTAAGCTTTTTGTGAAAAAAAAACCCAAATTTAAACCATACCCCATTTAAACTGCAATTTCATTACTTGTCCCATGACTGTGACAATTTTTTGAGCATTTACAAGCTGCTCAGAATAAACCCAGGTGAAAGTGTGCAGAGGTAAATTCTCTGATCACGTGACCAGAGTCAAGCTTTCTTGTCAAATGGATAAAAAGCTCATGAAAATTCAAGCCATGACATGTCGCAGAAGACAAACCACCAAAACAAGATTTCACCTGATATCAAGGCTCAAAGACAGAACCCAAAGGACTGAAATCACAAGTTTGCAACCGCACACAAAACACACCCAAAACCCTTTCTCTGCACCGTTACACCTGTGTCTGAAAGGGCTGGTATTGTTGGGAGGAGATTCATTTGAAGGCTTTAATGGCTGCTATTTAGAGGTGGAATACATTAAATAGCCCAATCATGGCTGCAGAGTGAGGTGGTGGCCCCAGCAAATTTATACGGAGTGAATAGATCAACTAATTAGCCTTTAAATATGTCATTGATTCATCTAAAACAAGGGATCCCTGAGCTATTCATCTGCCTGCTCTGCGTCTTCTCCCCCTCTATGACTACATCCTTAACCCTGATAAAGGAGGGGCTTGGCTGGCTGGTCTCCCTTCCATTTGTCCTAATCAATGGAGGCTGTTCAGCCCAGACCCAGGGGGTCAGTGAAATTAAGTACCCAGCTCACACAGAGAGGGATCAGGCCAGTGCTGGGCAAGGAGGGGTGGGGGTGGAGGGGATAGGAAAGCCCTCTGTTACCTTGGCAACTTCACTGCTGCTGAGTTTCCCGTATATTCCTTCAGTCCAACTCTTCTTCCCTTGTTGAGATTGTTTGCACCAAAATGGCTGCTCTCTAAGTTGTTGACCTATGGACAACTCCTTAAAAATACTTTGATATGACCATAAAAGGTATATATTTATATAAACAGTATATATTTTTTCCACTACTGTTGACTTGCAACCCCTTTGCGTTTAGAGAAATTAATTTATATGTTCATGGTCAATAAACTGGCACAAATGAACGTTACCAGATTAAAACCAATGTAAACATATCAGTGCTGCTCTGTGTGCAGTACAGCCACTTCTCACCATGGACACATTCTGCAAACAAATTCCAAGTATTGATTTAGACACACAGCACTGAGGTGAGTGATAAATTATTCTATACTGATACAGAGACCTCATCACCAAGATGAAGTTTCAAATGCTGTGCAGAATCACAAATAACTGGGTTTACTCGGTTTATAGTTTGTGTTGTATTTCACAGAATAACAAGACTAGAGAGGCAGGAGGGTGGGTACCTTTTTACCATGTTGTGATAATACCTTTCAACAAGATGCTTAAAATAATTTTGCAGAGGTGACTGAAGAGGATACGTGATAAACTGAGGGTAACCAAAGATATTTCCTCATATCCCAAAACACTGTCTACCCAAGGAAAACATCATGTGATCATTAATTGGGCATGTCTTTTGTTTATGTAATAGGTTCTTACCCACTACATTTAGGATCTGTTGGATCTTTTTTTAGAATTTGTTAGAGTGTCTTTTCTGGTTTTCTGATTTCCAGTCATTGGTTTCTTCACGGTCTGCTCTCTGCTCAGGAATGTTCCTTCACTCTACCAAGTGTTGGCAATCTGCACCTCACCAACTGGGATTTGAAGGAATGAGGAAGCAACGGTTTCTTTTTCTGTGTATTTTGGATTTTGTTTTTCCAGGAAGCCCTTACGAAAAGATTAACATGTGATCCTGTCAAGTTATTTTTGCAGTTAAAGCACAAAATAATAAATTCATGTAGTAAATTGATCTGACAGTTTTAATTATTTTGTCACACTCTTAATAATAGCTGAGTGGTTTTGACCATAGTATATCTAAAGCTCTCATTTCATTTACTGGGTTGTGAGGAAACTGCTCTTCATCTGGCAGGAGGGGAGGGGGGTGGGCGGTGGGGGGTGGGGGGTTACACCCGTGGCCAAGAGGTTAGAGCAGTGACCTTAAAGGATTTCTCCTCTCCTTCTTCTTGGTGGCTCACATCCTTACAGAATCCATACCACCCAACAAATGGTGGAGAGTCTCTGGTGAGGGCTATATGTCAGTCATCTTCAGGATTAGTCGTATGACTAAACTTCACGAGTCACACATGTCATTCACATACGCATATAACCTTAATGTAACCAATGTAGCCTGAAGGCACAGCTTTCCCCTTGGCACGGCTCAGCACATTACAGCACTGCATATCTGACATAGTCATACAGGTCGGCACATATCATCTTTGACGTTAATGCTGAGGTGCTGAAAAGGTCATTGTAAAAATATAATGCCTGAGGAGAGGCCTCTACGTTCTGGGGGACAGCTACTGTATTTACTCATAAGATGACAGTGATGTGAGTCATCAAAACTATATCTGTTTGTGTCCTCTGCAGACCAACTTAAATCTGAGGAAGACAGAGGTGAACCATTGAATACACATATACATTTACTTAATGTAAATGTAAACTGTAAACACACAGACATCAGGGTCAAAATCCAGTTTTGTGACCGTTATGGTCACCTAGTATTAGTGAAGCTGCTGGAGAAGTTGAGGCAGCTTGAAATGAGTGAAGGCCTGCAAAAAGGGAGACTGGCAGATTAGTCTTGGGTTCCCAGAGGCAGTAGGATTATCCCACTGAGGGCAGTGGGGGTCATGTCAGTCGCACTCAGACAAAAATCCCCATCTATACCTGACCAGACCTGGATGAAATGCCAAAAAATTCCTTATATGTGTTTTAACCTGGCTGGAAAACCAGATAGCTATAATTATCAAAAACGCGCCAGAGAGGACTAAAGTAAATTTGTGTAATGTGTGTGTTAATGGCTCAGGTTTCCTAAACCCTGAAAAATCTCCTGTTCCAAATACTTTAAAACAAAGCAAAAGCTATTTCACACAGCTTTGCTGCATGGAAGTTTGATGAGGAAATGGGAAGGGCATCCATCCAAGACCTTCAATTTGTGGACCTCTGTCAACTCCTTTAACCAGAGACATAAGCAATTGATTAAAGAATAAGGAAAGTCCTACTCGGAGTCCTGGGTGGTCATTTTTATGGGCTCTTTTCTTAGACTGCATCAACAGCCTTCGATAAGCACATCAGACTTCCAATGTCCAAATCAGACTGCTATGATAATCTGCCCCCACATTCTATGTCAGTGTTTTCTGTATGCAGGAAGAACATTAACAACTTATCCACATTACTGTTACAGTGCCAACATATGAAGTATTTGATTAGAGTCAGTAACAAATCAAGTATAGACAGAGATTTTTTAGGATTTACCCTTTGGCTGCTATCTTTTTTTTCTGGATAGAAGATCTATTGAGAATGTGTTCCACAGGGCACCACCAGGGGCCTCCTAAGAGGTCAAATACCTTCTTATCAGCACACTAACAGGTTCTGGCTCGACAAGCTCAATTAGCCAGCGCTTAGTGCAGTGTATGAGGAGACCACGCTCTCAGCACGAGGCCCATATCAACAGAACCAGGGAGATGACAGACAAGCCAGGCCCACAAAAGCCTGATTGTGGCGGTGCCTGGAAGGTCAGTGAATGGGTAGAGAGGGAGGAAGGACTTATGTTCTCAGGGGTTTTGTGATGTGGTTGATAAGAATCTCCCATCTGAATGACAATGCCACTGTAGAAAGTCTTCCTCTGGATAGATTACTTCCATTGAGGTCAAAATCCTTAAATGAGCATGACAGAAGAGAGTGCCGATAAATGAGTTTTAAATGAAAGATTTTTCCAGTGTAATTGAGACTATAGTGTATCTAACACATTGCTCCCTTTTGCATTCTTTAGCATTAACTGACAAGGCCAGACAGCTTGCAGCATGCTTTTGACAGGGCAGCTGCGTTGTTTGGAAGGACCAAAAGATAAATAGTGAGGTGTTTAGGCATGTCACCCAACTGTTTTGATAAAACAATGACTGCATTTCTGGATCTCGGCTGCCTCAGTTGACGCCCATCCCTTTTGCAACACTATACTGACAGATAAC
The DNA here is from genome assembly GCF_017976425.1 of Toxotes jaculatrix. Classification (NCBI taxonomy): domain Eukaryota; kingdom Metazoa; phylum Chordata; class Actinopteri; family Toxotidae; genus Toxotes; species Toxotes jaculatrix. The sequence continues at coordinate 25,229,600 of NC_054396.1, read as the reverse complement.
GAAGCACGTCAGAGGCATGATTTCAATCATAGTCAGTCATTCAGTAATGGGAAGCCTGCCTGTTGGCATGGCATGCACACAGATGGAATTTAAGCCATCTTTTGCCAAGCTTTCATTGGCCCTTTTCCCCATTGCCACACTTTAAATACTGTGAATGATCCGTACTTAATCACATTGCTTGCAGGCCCAGTAGATTCTCATAATCTCACAACTTTGCACTGTGTTGTGATAAAACTCCTGACGGCCTATGGAGCACACATAAACATTCAACGCTGTGATAAAAATTTCATAAAATTGATGCTTTAATATGCACTCGTACAGGGCTCCTGCATTCAAGATACACGTGTTCTCATGTTTCCGAGAGGCCATCATGAATACGTGATGGTTCCTCGGCCTGTGCTACGGAACCAAGATATGTTGTGTCTACCTCCACTCAGAACATGTGGCTGTTTCTTCTTGCTCCTGCAGACTCGAGACAAAGAGCACAAAAAAAAAAAAAAAAACTTAACTACAAGCAATCTGTTGAAATAGGTCATTATGGTGGAGGCATGCTGTGAATGCACCGAGTCCCCAAATCAATACGTGAATTGCTATATTTAGTAAGAAGGTCGCAAGGAGGAGTTATCAAGGCTCTGCAAGGAATGAGTGACATCAGTGTATCAGCGCTGTGCTTGAGTTGAGCCTGCTTATTTTAGATGCAGATGGCTTCAAAATGTCTTCTCTAGTGAGGGTTTCTCTCTGCGGAGAGCTGAGATGTCCCTCATGGTGGCTGAAAATGTCACATGCTGCTCAGTGTCAATGTCATAACATTAACCTTCAGCGTGCTACATTGAGATGGTGTAATGAAATATCGGTGTAGCCTTGTTTTGTGCAGTATTGTTAATCTAACTTATTCAGTGGTGTGGTTAAAAGTTTACACACATTGGTGAATAAAAGCCATATCCTTCCAAAAATACTGTGCTTCAGCAATGACAAAAGAAATCCAGTCCTAAACTGAGCCAATTCATATCTTACATATCTCGTAAAGGGAGAGGAACCCACTCCCTCGCCAAGTGCATAGCATCATGTACTGTGGTTAAGAGAAACATAGTATGAGTCTACTCTGTATCATGATCTTTTCCTCTAAGACGCTTTCTCCTCTTTCCGTCTCACCAGCTCTCGTCTCGTTTTAGCTCTGTCCCCCTGTGAGCTGACAAGGTCTGTCTTTTTGTTTTCAACCAAAATCCTCAGCATCGTCATGACTCTGCATGGTGGAAAAAAAAAAGAGCTAAGACAAGGGGAGAGCAGAATCAAAACAACCTCATTAATAACTGTGACTAATGTATTCCAGACAACTCTGTAAGCCTGTTACTTCACAGAGAGGAGATGCCTGTATAGCGAGCGGAGGCAGCGGTGGCCCTGGTGTGTGTCGAGACGATGCCATACTGAGTCCTTTGGCGGGTTGGAATGAAAACACCCTGCACATGAAAATGAACTGATCTCTCCCCCACCTAAACCACCAGAATAACTCTGTAGAGACCACACAGAGATGGCCACAATAAACCAGAACACTGGTCCCAGCACGAAGTGAGCATTTCCCAGGCATCAATATTGCGAGGCAAATCGAGGCTTTGTAGTAAACACTGGCGGGTGGTTAATGTCCGGTCCTGAGGAGTTGGGTACGTGATTTTTCAGTTTGGCCTGTTGACTGAAAAATCTTGACTCCTATACATTTAATGTACAGAGCTTTGCAGTGCAGCAAGTCCATGTTTAAAAAAAAAAAAAAAACACAGGAAATCAAATCCTGACCTAAAGTACCTCACATTTCTTTCTTTTTTCATGTCAATACTAAAAACCCAGTAGAGTTAATGGACAGTCAGCAACATCAGTTTTGCCTTGTAGAGAACCATAGTTCAAGATTCTGCACTGGAACAAAGAACTGTAAAATATTCTGCTTTAACTGGACAGAGCACTTTACTGGTAATGAAGATATTGATCTATTCCTCAGGTAAAATTCAGTGTATCAGATAAGTCCTCTCGTGGAAAAAATATTTTTTGCTCATGCCCAATTAAATGCTAATTTTACGATACACAGGAGTAAATTTTATGGTGTCTAGAATTACCAGAAACTTGTGCGGTGGAGAATTAGATGGAACTGAAAGGCTATACTTCAGTCTAATAAAAAGAAATTAAACAGTGATTACTGTCTAATTTTCAAACATGATGGGGATATAAAAACATTGCGATATCCCAGCACCGTACTTTAAGTCATGCTGTGAGGTGCACAGGAAGCAATTGTTATTTTTCCACACAAGGCAAAACAGAGCAGTCTTCTCATTAGGTTGTTGTTTACAGTCTCACCTCCTCCTTCTCTGTATAAATTCAGTATAAACAGAGAATCCCTAAAGGCTTTACAGTATAAACTGTGGGAAAATAGCAGTAATCACAACGCAAAGACCTAGAGGTGGAGAGGAAGAACAGGGAGGAGAGGGGGCACATAGCGAGATTATTCTCACCCACAAACCACTAGTATATTCTATAAAGTATTGGTAGGAATATTCTGACTTGATAAGGATTAGCCTGGCAGATTGTGCTACGCCTTTCATCTTCCAAAGCGTGGCTTAAAAAAAAAAAAAAAAACGTATCCTTTAGATGAACCCAGTTCTTTACAAGACTCATAAGAATGAGAGAAACCGCGTCGAACTGTACCTTTCAACCGAAGGCTTGGGAATCCCACAGGAGAGCGGAACAGCTCATTATATTGAGTAATTTATTTGCTTAGCAGCTGCCCAGGGGGAGGTAAAAAGTTTTAACATCCAGAAAATTTTGTAAGTGGTCCATTTACAAAGCCGAGCTGTCCCCCGCAGCAACGGAACACCATCCCCCACAACAAGGCTTCAACAATTAAACCAGGCCACTGGAGCCAAGATTGTTTTCCTGCCCAGCATCAAGTGTGCTCCTCCTGCACAATTACACTCTTAATTGAGAACTGTGATAAACAAGCATAAGCAGGGACTGAGAATATTAAATACCACAAACAATACAGCTGTGTGTGACAGGAAACCAAAAAAGTATGCAAAAAAAAAAAATCAAACTCCATGCAAAATATGGAGCACTCACAAAATGAGACTTACACACTGTCTTTTCAGTGTTTAGGTTGGAAAAACAGTGATTTTGTAAGCTAAAGCTTTAACTAGGTCTGTTGGTCAGTCAGTTGGTCCAGCACTTTGGTCCAGATTGAAATATCTCATCAACATTTACACAATGGACAGCCATCACATTTGGTACAGACATCCATGATGGCAACAGGAGAAATCCTAATGACAATAACATGCTACACTCAGATGGTGAATATAGTAAAAAATGATACCTGCTAAACTGCACACAGGTAGTAACCTGGCAAAGAAAAAGTCCAATCCTGCAGTGGTGGCACTTGACAGGGGGGAGCTTAACTGAGCACTGGTGGGGCTTTATAGGCATGTGTTCAGTTTCAAACCCAAACACCACTCCGAAACCTCCCAGGGAGCATGATGGCAGAAACCTTTGCTACGCTGCTCCAAGTTTTGAGTTGACATTAGCCAGCGGATTTCTAAACATTATGGAATTAAATCCCAAAGTAAAATAAACCTCAATATAAACTGCATGATTTGGTTGTTGATTTTGCTCAAACACTGAGGCAGAGGCCCCGGCGGCCAGATAAGACTTGTGTGGACATGATCTCCTCACATGATTCACTGAGCTTAACAGAGATGTTGCCCTTGAGTCCAAGGATACTTTCTGTTTCTGTTGCTTTTTTTTTTTTTTTTCCTATTTGGTCTCAGGTACTGGAATTAGCTGTTAATTGAACTCAGCCTTTTTGTTTTCCTTTGAGAACAGCAGGGTGCAATGCTGAATCTAAATCACTCTGATTGCCAAGCAATTAAATGCACAGGAATTTATCTTAATGACACTACCAGAGAGATTTATCGACAGCTCAGAGATTTACAGTGCACGCTGACTCATGGTACAAAGCAAAGTGGACAGTGTCTTAACAGGGATTTTGGATTTATGGATCTCAACTGTGTATCCACTCCATATGTCATTGTTTATATGTAGAAGATGAAAAAAGTGCCTTTCTCACAGAACATAGTCAAAATATGTATAAAAAAATGTTATAATTTCCAGAACAGATGTTAGTAGAATTATTTGTAGGCGGACAACCACGCTTTTCCGAAATTATGTGTTTTGAAATGAGCTATATCAGGAAATCTTCTCAGTGCAGACAACCAAGTAATCCCTCAGCTGAAGTCAAAACATCCAAACCACAAAATGCTGGAGTTGGGGAGTTTATATGATTAATATTCTCTCCCTGTGAAGCCTTCCTTTTAGGGTGCTCAAAGGAGATGATCTCTCTTGTGGTTATTAGTGCAGCATGTTGAAGGGTGGCGAGGCATATAACACTGATAAGAGGAGCAGAGGAGAAAGAAGCTCCAGTACTTCATGTGTCCTTGTTAATATTTTTCTCCCCCCTTTTTGCCTTTCCATTCTGATCCATCTCGACTCTCACATCTCTCGGCCTCACTCATGCAGCGATTTAATCTTTAATCGCCTGAAGTTTAACAGGGGTGAGATCTTTGTTGGTGGGTGATGTTTCTTATTTTAGAATCCATTATAGTTCTGCAGCGGCTTCTCCATATGGGATGAAACGCCTGTTCTCTGTTTTACTGTACTACTACTAAGTGAAAGCCAAGGTGAAGGCCACTGCAGACTGCAGTCATACAGTTACACAAGTTGCTGTCATCAGAGCGCTTCTCAGAGGAACCAACTGTCAAAGAAGTCCAATGAACTGAACAGCAAAACAATGAATAGCCAGTGAATTATATAACTACCAGATGTTTTTGTAATTCTACTCAGTGTTAAGGGGCACATATCTAAGCTGAGTAAACGCCACAACAGTAAGCACCATGCTGCAACAGTGTGACGTTCTATCAGACTGAACGACCGTCCTGTGCGAAGCAGAATATAGACTCAAACGTTTCCGTCTCCTAGCGAACGACCAAGGGGTTAACTGTGTGTGAACAACTGTGCTCATCCCTTGGATACTACAAAATACACGTGGCACATAGATGTCAGGAATGGATAAGCTTTCTCTCCACTCTCACTTTTAGAACAGCTCCGATGTAGGTCAGCAGCATACAACACAAGATACCACAGTTTCCTCTCAATGTTGACCGAGTTCTAATAGATCATTGGAAAACAAGGTCACTGATACTCAAGAGGGATCCATGTCTTTAACTGTGAGCCCGATTGTTCCTCATCTTTTATCCAGACACATGCTTGATCCATCGGTCTCCCTTAGCCAAGAAAGAGACTTGAATCCTCTAACAGGACACAGGCGAGGACATCTGAGAGAGAGCACATGGGGATGTTTTGACAAAGCCCCGGCCTTGTCCCTGATGAGAAAAGAGAGGCACATTTGGAGGGATCTCTATATAGTGCACAGCTCTTATTTCCTAAGTGTAAGGACAACCTGTCCAAGGCAAATTTATCATGCACAAAACCTATATGGTCTCAGGGCTGTCACCCAGCTCCACTCTCATGGAGAAACACCAGAAAACAGTCTGTGGTCATCAGGCTCTGTGGTATCTCCAGGCTCAGGCAGAGACAGGGATAGGTGTTACGAGCAAGAACCAGATCTGCAGGAAGCCTCTACAGTCAGCGAGATGACCAGTAATGTAAAAGGAAAAGAGGTGCTGGGATTATAAAAGGTCATACTGTCTGAATTTGAGATTTAAAAGATGGTGTGGGATAATGAGCAGTATGACGGTGGGGCATATGGAGCGGAGCCTGACTTGTGCAAAAACATGTGGAAAACGTTTGCCAGCTTAACAGGCCATGATCTCTGAGTTCAGGGAGATTCGCAGGGATCGCAGGTCACGTTATCACATCCGCATATGATGAATGTGCTGTGAAAATAAGGATGATTAAGTGTATGTGTGTGGGTCTGTGTTCCTGTGTGCACAAGACTGCCTACTGTTACTTGATCTGTGCACTGACTGTGTAGTAATGTGTCTTAGAAGGCCTGTATGTGTGTTTACTTTTCAGTTTTTCTCTCATTAGACTCTCTCCTTCCTCTCATTACAGGCTCCCCAACACTTTTTTTTTCTAGTTTTCTCTCTCCTGCTGTATGGATGTGTGCAGGGTGCAGAACAGATAGAGAAAAGGAAGACTGGCAGACAGGGGGGGAAAAAAAAGCACCTGGCCATACTGAAATCCCATCACAGTGGGGAAAGAGGGAATAAAGAGTCCTGAACGTTCCCTGGGGCCTCTGTGGACAGAATGACACGTCTTAGAGCTCGCCTGTTTGCCTCCTGCTGTTAGAACATCCTACGCTCTGTACAGACCAAAGAGGCTACCTCTATCAAATGTACATCACAGGCCCTTTATTGGGTCTAAATGAAAAGATCAGTAATGGAAATTAAGTCATGTTGTCTATGATGCCATTTAACAGGCAAATGCTGCAGTAATGAACATCTGTTCAGGCGCTAATTTGTATTCCGCGTTCTTAACTAAACAGCTCGTAACAGCAGCCGAAGCAGCCATCAATCTAAGAGAATAAGTGTGGCTTTTACTTTAACATAATATTGTGTGAATGTCTACTGTGTAGGCAGACTGTTGACATTTTGGTTTCCCTCTCTCTTTTTCGTATTTTCTCTGTCTCTCTCTCTCTCTCTCTCACTCTCTCTTCCTCACGCTCTCTGTTGCTGCAGTCCAGTACAAACCTTCCTTCATCATTGTTTGCACACTGCACAATGCAGCAAAAGCCTTGAGGGGGTGTGTTTGTTTTGTTTTGCTTTGTGTCTTGTTCCAGCGCAGAGGACAGCCATCCCAGTCATCCAGTCATCAGCGTGGCTGTTCCCCACGTGCGCTGTTAGTCAATTAGAGCTGCCATTAAAGACAGAGGCACCCAGGGAAATAAAGGCAGCAGCGTGGATTTGTCTGTGCTACGCTGATTTCCACCCTTAAACCCTCTCCAGACGAGGAGACTGCAATAATTGGGATTCTGACAGTGGGTTAGGGGGACTCATTTCCTGCTTTCGCCTCCTCCCCTCTGCTTTTCCATGCAATCATGTCTATCCAATCATGTCTTCCCAGCACCCACCTTTGCACTCGATCCCCCTAACTCTCTTTATCTACAAGCACATTTGGCTGAAGAATTACTGAAGCCTTTCCTCCTTAATCTAATTGCTCTGGAGCAACAGCAGGAATCACACTTCCAAGCAGCTACTACCCACCCCTGATGTAGACCTCACGAAGAGACTGACATTAAGAGAGGTCCTAGTGTAGTTCCAAATTCTCCACACAGTGACCTCAAAATGCTTATCATTCATGTGACTAACTGACTCGCTGCAGGTCATGCATATCCAGGAGACTTTGCTATGACCATTATGCCGGATATCTGAATAGCGTCACTGCCTGTGAGCATCTAGGTACTGTATGTCTGCACATGCACCTGTGTCAAACAAAGGCAGGTAAGGTGCAGTTTCACTGTCTACTACAAGGATTTAACATCATGGCCTGGAATTTATTTTGAAACTATACAAGCAGATAACTGCGTTATGGAATGTTATTGGAAAAATGCGACTATCAGGGAAAAAATACCGTATGCAAAATGCATTTATGTTTATGTGACATATTTATATTTGCCTGAGAAAGAATTTTTCTTTCTCAGGCAACGTCATTGGTTTCACCATCAAAACAATTTTTCACACCATTATTTCCACTACATGAGTAAAAGAGCATGCAGAATATGTAACAGTGGCACTTTTTTTTAATCCACTGTCGCGCTGTGTGATGTTAAGTGTTGACAAATCTCTCCCTACAAATCTTTGGCCACAGGGCCACACAAACTACGCTGCTTGTTTTATGATGCTTTTCTTTTTACTCCCCAAACAGTCATTAACAAAAACATAACCAAGACATGAATCAAACTGTTGTTATCACTGTGACAGATTGTCTCCGTCTGAATCTTCACTGCTCCATAACACGAGCCACGCTCCCACAGTCGAGACCCTTGAACTCACAATAGCATGGGGGTTAGATGATCAGATTACAGTGAAAAAACACACATGGGCATTGTTAAAGGAGTTTGCAATTCCACCCATGAACATGGCTCTCATTGTGCCCCACTGGAAAGAATGCTTTTTATTCTGAAGTGAACAGCAAGAGCAAACAGGACCTCATGTGTCTCTTTGGTGCACCATCTCCTCAAGGCTCTGAGGGGAAATCAGATCTCTCTTTTCAGGGTTGTCTCTGCTGAAAGACCCTGGTGTGGTTCCTTCACTCCCAGCACTTCTTAGCAAAGAAACTTAATCTCACTTGTAAGACAATCGCAGAGAAAAAGGCCTCAGCAATTTGATGTAAGCGTCCCCTACTACTGTCAATATTTTGACAGATTTCATGACAGCATAATTATTTTCTGGGATCCCTGCCAAGGATTTAATTGTTACATGCGTAATTACACGTTTAGTTGCAAAGATGTTGGAACCAAGTATTGGCTATGTTATTAATATTACAGTACAAATAGTCTCTTTCATCTTGGCTGCTTTATGCTGTCTCTGTGGCTCCATAATCCAGCTATGAAAGGGGATATCTTACAAACCCTCCGAGGGCACCTCTCACAAATCAATTCATTACCCCATAATATCGGCAGGCAAAGGCGCATCTTTCATAGATCAATTCATTATCCAACTTCTGGCAGTTGAAAAGCAGTGGCTGACCACAGTTTCTAGCACTGATATCAGCTTTCACTGTTTAGGAGGATGAATAGAGAGCAGACCAACTGGTGGCAGCTTCCCATCAAAACAGGCTTTTTGAACAATAGAGGGACCGGAGAATAATATTCTTTTTAACTGTAATGATTTTATTTTATTTCTTGGTGAAATACACATTTCCCCGTTGTTTGCGCAGAGGCTCATAACTATTGTATGGAGCCATAAAATCCATCTCCGTGCGTAGCGTTTTGCTGCATTCCACAGCTGCACTCTCAGATAATGCATCCCTCTCATAAAGCTTTAATATTCAGTGACTCCATCACATGATCAGGGAGGACACAGTGACAGAAAGCATGGACAAAATCTGTGTGCACATATATGTGCTTCTGTCAGGATCACTACCGTCTGTCTACGAGCTCCGCAATGCTCGTATCTATAGCTTTCACTACTGCAGCAGAACTGACGAAGAAGAGAGAATGTGGTCCACAGGTAAGGAGGAATAAGCAGTAGCATGGTCAGAAATGGGAGGTGAAATGCCACAGTTGTTCAGTTAAAAAGTCTCATGCCCAGCTCCTGCGAGGATGTGAAATGGATCAACATGCTCTCCCCGTTAAGAGGACAGCATTTAATTGTATAATCCCGTTTAGCACAAAAAAACACCATGACTGAGGACACCCCTGAGATGTTCCAATCCACCACATGCAGTGAATTACATGTAGGTCAAAAAACAAGCAGATTTGTGTAATTATGCACGGACGTCGATTCAGAGTGGCTCGCTACAGCAGGGTAGTCATCGTCGCGTGCCTCTTATTGGTCTGTATTCCTTAAGGAGGAGCTGGTGCCTGTCCTCATTAGTAGTCACTGAACGGGCCTGGCAGTGTTTGCGAGGCAGCACCCATCACGTTTCCCCTCCCAGAACACAGACACTGGGGGATGTGTTGTAATTACAGACGCCCATAAGAGAGGCAGCAACACACCGATCTGAAACGCAGGTGGGTGGTTTGTTGTGCTGGGCTGGAGCAGCACGGCTCCAGTCTGCAGGCTGCACACTGTGATGCTGTTTCACGTGATCAAGATCTCTAAGCACGTTGGCCAAATACCACCTGCCAGAGTATGGATAGGGCATGGCACAGGTAAATGTTGGGTACATTGATGTTTTGAAAAGCCAAATCAATTTTCCTGTGAGGGATTCCAATTGATAGGAAAATGCAGGCAATTTTGAAAAATATCCTCTTTGTCCTCATAGATGGAAGGAGGCAATCTGCCAGACTGTCTTTGTGCCATGTGCCTTAGCTTTGCAGCGCTCTGTTCTTTGCCTGCCTGTTTTGATCCTGATCGTGTTTTTGACCTTGCCCGTGTTGGTTTGTTTTTTTGTTTTTTTGTTTTTGTTTGTTTTTTGGGGATTTTGCCTCAGTCCAACCCTTTGTACTTTGTTTGCCTGCTTGGATTTTTGTATCCTTTTTTTTCCCCCTAAGTATAGACTCCTTACTTTTACATCTGCCTCCTGACTCGTGCTCTTGGGTCCGTTTTGTAAGAACTTTGACATTAACACTGAGATTTTACAGACTCAAAATTGCAGTTCTTACTCTCTTTGAATTTCTGTTAAGCATGGGTCCTGTTAAATATGCACAGATAGGTGCTTCTCTGTGAGGAGAGGCTATGATGTTGCATCGTGATTTAAAAGAACAACATTCAAATGTGGAAGTAAGAGCCTACACACGTGCATAATGGCAAACTCAAACACCAAATTTGCATTTAATGCAATTCTTTACATGCACGCAAAGGGATTTTTGTTTAACCTTTTTATAATAGACTGGAGGTTCAATTGTAGACCTGCTACAAGGTCCAGAGCAGCTCAGAAGAACTAAACTAAACACGTTCTGTAGTCACAATTTCCAAAGGCAGCAGCGTATTTTCAGACCAAACCGTGGCCAGAATTAACATGTGAATTGCCATATTTCACTGTGTATTTCTGTTGGAAAATGAAAAGCAGGAGGCTACGATCATTTTTATGGAAATATGGTGATAGCTTCAGATGAGTAATCTATGCACAGGATTTATACCTTCCATCGTGTTTTCCATCAACTGAACAGGAATGAATAGATCTCTGGAACAGCTCACAGTGGAGAGTGCACTTCCAGACATAAACATTGCATGGACCGTATCCTTTAGTGGCTGGATTACTCTGTGATGATGACAGACTGATTCATCAAGCTTAGCAGATTTGACAAAAACACAATAAGAGCAAAACATACCTCGACAAACAGTCCCGTTCTCCACAGCTTCGTTCCCGGCCTTGCACATACAGCGCCCGATGGGTACCATCCATTCTCCATCTCCATTGCAGTACAGTTTGATGGGCACATCCACTTCCTCTGCATTGGGGATACAAACTCCTCTTGCAGCAACAAGAGAGGTGCTTTCTGCCCCTGAGAGCGTCTCCTGGAACAATGCCCCGTTAGTGATGATACGAGGACACTTCCGGTAGAAGACACGAACGGCGATGAGCGACATGCAGCCGCCATAGTCCTGGAACGCCAGGTAGAAGCCATTTCGCGACACAGGGCCGAAGCTCCGAACCTCAGTGTTGATCTTCATCACTCTGCCTCCTAGGTCCACCTGGGAGAAGCTCTCATCTGCCGCAATGGTGTCCACCTTGATCCAGGGGTTCTCCATCCAAGCTGGTGAGGTTCTGGTGGCCGTGTCGGCATCAGATTCATAGTAATAAAGATTAAACGTCTCTTTACAGGAGCCCGGTACATTGGGGATGCTACTGCAGTCCCTCACCGAGAACTTCATCTCCACGTGGATGCGCTGAGCGCCACGACGCCGGATGTACTTTGTCCGTACCCAGTTGTTCTGATTGTTGTCAAAAACATTGCAGACCTGGTACGTCCGGATGGTGTTCATGTTTTCATCGTAACCACTCACTTCCTCCCACTGTTGACAAAGAACAGACATAAACAGTGAATTTTTCCATCTCACTACTCTGACAGGGAGACCGAATTAAATAAAGATTAAAAAAAAAAAAAAAAGCATTTGGTAATTGAGGCACATAGTTATACTGATTCATTCAATTAAGTGCAATTCAGCTGTAAAGCAGTAAATGCTCCACATGTTTCTGAATAATATTAAACTGTCATAAATTCCCCACTGATACCTATTTTGCAGCAATAACAAGAATGTTTTTCATGTGCATTTTATTTTGATTACTGGCTGTGCTCTGGGCAATGTTTTGATAAATCGATTACATGGTGCAAAGAAACGTAATATTTCTAATAACTGTTAAATGGATGCATTAGACTAGTCTAAAGGAGCAAATGAGAGACAGCCTTTCCAGCATGTCCTCCTATTTCTTGAGGTGATATTGGTATATTAACATGGCCACTCACAAATTGCTTTCTCTGAACCTTATTCCAATAAATGAACTATAAAATAAAGTTGCTTTACATAACAATAACAGTCTGAGGATCAACTTATTTTACACTCGATTACACTTGAACACATTAAGGTTCAGTGTTTACAGTGTGTGTGTGTGTGTGTGTTAAAAGACTTCTGTTAGAAGACCTGCTGAGTTCCAGGTTTAGAACATTTTTAGAACAGGGTATGTGCTGGATGTCATCAGTTGCCTGGCACTTTGTACATGGCTTTCTATGACAAGTAAATCCAACAAAGAAATGTGGGAATCATTACTACCCTGTCATTTGAGACCCTACGTGGCTTATACCATCAACCAGTTTGCCTTTTTTGTCGATCTTGTAAATATGTGAATCTGCAATTAATGTTTAGACATAATTTTCAGAATAAGTATCCATTTAAAAAACTCTAACTCTTGGGATGCTGAAAAATGTAAACCATGGTTTGTGGAGGCAGACAGCTTTGATGTTTGATGTTTGCTCTCTCCTTTCCTGTCCTCTCATTGAAAAAACCATTCACATGCTGTAATGCGTTAAAAGAAACTCAAGACGTGACATTAAGTCACATGAACAGAGCAGAGAGGCTCTGGTTTATGTGATAGCGTGTCCTACTTTTTTATTGTATCTTAATAGGACACATTCATAGCACATACTGTAATGGGTTATTGACACGGCAGTGAAAGCCTCTTTCACTACAGCGAGGCAGTGAGGAAACATGACATGAATTTTCCACAATCAAAGTCAAACTAAACTGGCATAATCATATTACACAGGTAATCATATAAAGAATAATCAAGGGGCAAATTTCACTCCAGGTTTTCTGGGTATGCTGTTCTACTTCAAAGTTCACATATCGCACACCAATTTGAGTGCGCGCTCAGACTGTGCAGACTCCAGATGCAACCTCTGTGGTTTTCCTGCCCCTTGGCCATGGATCAAACCCGCTTTAAACACCATGTGCTCGAACCACTGAGCAGGTCGTGACCTTGACCTCGGCATCTCAGCCAAGGAAAAATCCCGATCTCAACCCCCAAGAGCCACTTTCCATCAGCTGCACCCTCTACTGCTTGTCCAACTCTGCCTCCCCCCCTTCACTCTTCACTTCACAGCTGATATAATTTCTCAAATTAGTGCCCACTTAGTGAGGATTTTGACAGATTTTGACGGGTTGGGAGAAGAAAGTCACCCCTCTTATTGTAAAGCAGCATTCTATCAAACACCCTCTGACTAATTAGAACAGCTTTAGTTCTTAATTCCCATGTCCTAATTAATCACTGCTAGTGTGACGCTTGGCTTGACCCAAGCCATCACAACAACCAATCTGAACAGAAAAGACTGATGTACAGCCAATAATAATAATAATACTGATGAGAGAAAAGAGGACGCAGTTTAAAAAAAAACACAACAATAAGACTTTGTTTATCTGAATCATAGATGTATTTTTTCCAAACATGTCTAATGAGTAAAACTGAAGTTTCCAAGAATGAAATCTGTTAACATTTAATTGTAAACAAGTATCTGTACACAGGACAATCAATGCTGTAAAAGCAGATTTTTCAGTTACCAAGGTTTGTTTTAAAAGGTCAGATTCATGAACCTGATTCAGGTTTGGCCCGGCTCCTCTTCACAATCTAAACATGTTTAAGTGATTATAATGCAAATCAACTTACAAAAACATTGTTTTTTTTATATTTAATCAGCAACACATTTTGATGGTAACGCTGCCAATTTAGTTATGTAAACCTAAAATCTGATCATACCTAATACCAAAATGAATGTTAATACACACCAACGTGTGATCAGCTTTAAAATCATACAAATAAAGCAGTAGTGGCCGCGTGATTATACAAGCTACCGATTCTTTGTGGTACGGCTTAAGGATACATCTGTCTTTTGGCCCGTACTGGCAGACATCATCATCCCAGGTCATGAGCAGCCATTGACCTTCCCACTTGTTGAGGGTCAGTGGGGAGGCTTTGGGCCAATTAAACAAGAGAGGACAGTCCGCTTCTACTGGGCACAGAGCTTTGGACAATCGCAGTTTAATAAAATGAATGTGGAGACAGGTGGGGGTTTCTGCTAATGAGGGATGCAGACAGGGGAAACTGCAGGGGAAAGTGTTGGCAGTGATGTGGGGGGAAGGGTTGAGCCAGGCTAAAAAAGACCCCAAACAAAATGTGTTTTGATGGAGGGACCCTTTTTGTCCTGTCATGGCCTCTTTGGCCCGCTTTCATCACAGCCAGTGGAGGGAAGCAAATGGGGCATAATAAGAGCCCAACGATCAAGCACGGAGTGTGAAATTAGAAGAAACGTCTTCATTTTCACAGCTTTTTCCCCTGGCTCTTTACCGAGAGTGCTGTAAAAGGGTGGTCATGTGTTTTTAAGTATAGAAGGTGGAGGTAACGCTGGCGGTGGATGTCAAGATGGATTAGTTAGAGGGGATGAGCTGCCCTCAGATGATAATGGAAACAAAAACTCCAGCTTATTCTGCCGAGATCCTGTTACATTCGGCAAAATGCTGTTTTTCTGGTTCTGAGTGTGGAAGTCGACAGCCACTGGGGCTAAGTGCACTGAACAGTGCTTTAATAGAACACAAAATAAATAGACGTTTAAGACCAGAATGATCAAAGACTTCATTTTTCTTCATAACCAGAGGCATAACTAACATTATCAAGAGCTCATTTGCATTTGTGAAATATTTTGGGTATTTCTCAAAATTATTAGATGTAAAACTCTAAAGACTTCAAGGTAAACAACACGCAAAGGGTTTTTCACGGTACACTGAATGCGCTTTCCTTCCTCTGAGAAACTCCACACACAAAAGCATAGCCTTACGATGAAAAAGCAGTGGTGTGAAACAGAACACACGGCTGGCTCCAAACAAAAGCACGCTGTTTTATGTTTTAATTGCTCTCGTCTGGGTCCTGAGTCTAATAATTCTGGGTCGAACAGTGTTGGTAAATAATTTTCTGTTCCCGGTTTAACCTGCTGGGTGTTACCCAGTCATTATTCCAAGTAGACTAAAATAAACACTAGGAATCCTGCATGTAATATTGATGCTTCAAGTGTATTAGTCATTTTCAGTATACTGTCAACAGAGCCATAGTGAAGCCGTTAGCAAACATGGGTGTTGCACAAATATTACCAAAAAGTCAGTTTTAAAAATAATGACCTTGGCAACTGTTCCCGTTTATAACTAAATTAGTATTGAGGAACATGATCCTGTACAGCGTGTACTGAATCTGTCTGATAAAAGCCCACACCTGCTGTTTAGATAAAGCAAGTTAGAGTTACATGCAACTGCCTTTGTTCTCTTCTCAAAACAAATTCCTGCACCTTTATCTTCCTGCAAATCAAACCAATTTTCAACTGTTTCAACCGTTTTCATGTCATCTCTACCTTCCCACAGCAGCCTTGGGTTCACTGACTGGTGAGCTATAGAGCCTGTAATTTATATAATGCTAGAGCAGCAATATTGTAAGACAAATGCCCTGCGCAGAAAACCTGTCTGAAGTGAATACAGATTGTGGAGGCTAGTAGAGACTACTATATGTCAGCTGCTCCTCTCTTCCTCTGGAGTTATACGAGGTGTTACAGTTCAGTGACGCTCACCGAGAATGAGCCTGAGAATCAATATCTCCTCCGCCACTCGAGGAGAAAGAGAGAAAAGTTCAGCTGACCTGCAATCCATACGTCTCCATGACAGTAGGTTTCTGCTTTATCTGTAAAGCCAAGCGGAACGCATTGTCAAGCCTGAATTATAGACTGGAGTCACCCCTACAGCTGAGACGATTCAACAAAGGGAGCTCTTTGCGTCATTCACCAACCCTAAACGATAACATTAGTCCAAGGTCTCAAACGTCTTTGGACCTTTTTGCAACAGCTAATTACCAAACTCCTCTGTAAACACATTATGCAGGAGCTACTGTACACCGTTGCTGTTGTATATTTACATCTTGTCCATTTAACTGACATTTTAATCCAAATTGGTTTACAGTGAGAGTGCAGAGGGGTTGAGTGTAGCGCTCAAGGACAAATACGCCAGGTGTTTGTATATAGAACTTAATTACAGTTATAGCTTTAAAGGGATTAACAACAGCCACATTGACTCAAAAGATAAAATCAGCAACTTACAGCTGTTAATCCTAAATGGAAAAACAGTGGAAGAAACCTTGAAAATGGCCTCACGTCTCACTTTAAGCACAGGCAGGCGAGCATCAGCAGCCTACAGCCGGCAAAGAGACTCGTGGCTGCTGATGTGTCTCCTGTTATATTGCTCTGTTGGGACTACTACGCTCCGCAAGCAACACAGTCAAGTTGTCAGAATTCTCAATTTCCTGTACATCTGCACAACCAGGAAAACGTAGCCAACGCACGGACAGTCAACAAGTTTGCTGGCTGCGAAAAAGCTGACCACAGCTACGCTCCTCATGGACAACCGGTCGTCAACAACCAGTCAGGATTCTGATGAACAGATCTGTCTGGCAAGCACAAGTAGAAGAGTTGTTGATGGTCATTACAGTCATTCAAAGCTGTTTGAAGGGCTGTAAAACTGTTATTTGGAATACCAAAGGAATAATCAACCCCAAAACAAAGGACCGCATCCATTACCGCACCCATCACTGGGGCCAACTGCAATTTAAGATGTTATTTTATAGCTTTTATATTTTATTACGTCTTTTCATTGACCAAAAGTAGGTTACTTCATGAAAGACAATGACAAAGCAGCACTAAACGCAACTTTGTTCGACATAAAGATATAGCTGCACAAGACAGCTACAGTAGGAAACAGCCTTTTCTATGGCCTACAGCTGGTCAGAATAAAGCGACACATCAGTCAAGTCGCAGTGTGAACGCACTGTCAGAACACTCAAAGATTTAAAGGTTTCTCTGTTTTGACACAGCACGAACTGTGTATTTCTCACGTCTTGTCGTTACAGTGTTTGAATTAAGCTGAACTAGCTTCACGATCCACAGCCACATTACATATGACCGCTCTATCACTGACAGAAGTAAATAAATTATTCACACAAAAGCAAGGAGAGAGACCCGGCGGAAAACTCCCGGGGCACAGTCGCCCCATTTGCAGTTGTGGGAAATCTGTCAGAGCAGGAGTGCCTTCCCCAGAGGGACAGAGGACAAATGACACCCACTCTCTGCATTCAATTACCACGAGAGAGGCCATGGGAGCCAAATCCTGCAGGAGACCGGGCTTCACAGAGAGGAGAGACTCATACACACACACAGACTTAAGTAGAACTGTCTGCTGCAGTCAACTCCAATTACCACTGTCCACTACTAATGCACAACATGTGAAACTCGAAGAACAATTCCATCTTTTAGCCCCATTCCACAACGTTAAATGTGGATTATGTTTGCATATTTCTTTGCAAAATTCCTAAAGCATAATTTCACAGACTTTAATTGTGAATCACAGAAAATTAGTGGTCACTTTAAATCCCAGTGAGTCCAATATAGTGAAATAAGTTCAGCAAATTGCTCGTAAAGAAAAAGAAAGGCTATGTGGACAAAAAGCATGCCGTGTGGGTCTGCCACAGATGCCCACAATTATATGTAAACAACCTCAATCTTATTTCAAAGGAATCTTAATACAATATGAGGTATCTCCGATAAATCACAAGGAACTGATTTGTTTCACAAACATTTTGCAACATGCACGGGCCTTCCTGCAAAACTCAGCTGTGGTGTGTCCCCGAGTGACACTAGATATATCCCGGTACAGCACATTATGACACATCCATAATGATAACCTAACCCACACACACCACCTCATTATGTTCTCCGCCTGTGCAGAAGACCTCAGTTTTCCTTCCACAGTAGCTCAGTAGAGTGCTCCCTGCAGCCAGAGGTCTATTTCTAAATGGCTGCTGTTGTCACTTCAGCGTAGCAGTGAGCGGGTCAGGAGGTCTGACCTGATGTTCACATGTCTCTCAGCTCCACTTGAGAAGAAAACATTGACCACTTAACCCTGCTCTGCTAGCCAGCTGCACATCAGCTCCGTGTCACATAGCAGATTCTCAACTGGTCAAGATATCTGAGTAAGTTTACACAGACTAATGTTAAAAGGAGCCACACAAGTGTCTTTGCAGTATAAAACAACAAGCAGCTCTTTCTCAGTGTATTCTGCGGGTCAGTAAATGTAAATCCAAAATGTAAAGTCGTTGTTAAACTGTCCCAGTTAATTATACGTATCAACATCATTATATCGTATGCTGTGCGTCTCTTGGGGTTTCACAAAGTTGCCTCTCAGACATATGTCTACATGACAGTCCAACTATAATAACTGCACCAGTTTGCATGTGTGGGTGGAGTGAGGCATATGATACGTGTGTTTTATTGCCAGAGTCTAAGATTTGTGAGAAGACAGTAAACTTCCTAAACTGCTCTGGGATAAACTCTGGTTTAGTAAATACTGCACTAGTTCTGAATGTTGTTGGCAGTGCTATGAAGAATTATGAAGATGTCTTGCTTGTCTGGCTCAGGGACAACATAGGTTTGGCTGTCACTTTACATAATTAAAAGGAAGAACTGCCTCGCTATACACAGAGAAGGTTATAAAATTTGATTTACACAAGCTGAGGTGTAATATTGTTTTACACACAAATCACTTTCGAAAACCTCCCGGAGGAAGTTGATTTTATAGCTGTATTTGAAGGAAGTTCTTATACTAATAATTTGATAGACGTTATTCAAATATCCCGTAAAATAAAAGAGTAGAATAGCACCAACTGCCATAACATTTCTGACTTAATATCATACTGTTACTTGTTTGCGTTTCCATTGTGTCGCCAAGTATCACATGTCAAGTTAGGATATATTTCATGAAGCCATACAGAGTAGTGAAAGCCAACTGCTGGTGCGGCGCTCTGCTGGATGTTACTGATCCACCGCCTAAGCCCATGAAGCCATGCATATATGTGTGTAAGACAATAGCTTCTGTAAAGCACCTCTTGCTGTTATACTGAGCGGGACAGCGAGCTCTGTTTCCACACCTGTTGCCCTGGGCCTTAAGGGACAAGCTATCTTCATCGCTCTCACTCTTCACTTTCCAGTGGACTGTGCTTTCGACAAGCTCAGCCATATCATCATAAAACGTCAGTGCCCACGCTGATAAGGCCAACCTATACCTGACTAAACCCAGGGGCTTAGGGACTTGTTCGCATTTCATTGCACTCCAAGAGAGGGATATATATCGAAGCTGCATGTGGAGGTTTTCAGAAAGGAGCACGGAACTATCTGAAGTCAGAAGCAGAAAATAAGTGCACGCATTCAAAAGTCGTCATAGATAAGCCTTTCAGAAAGACTGAACGTGAAGATATTTGATTTGGAAGAGAAAACTACCTCAGAATCAGGCAGTACACCACATTTACTGGAACAGAGATGACTCCAGCAGAGCTTAGAGGTCTTTAGTTTGATGTTAAGGCCCTAATTTCACCTCACTTTGGCCAGTGTGGCCATTCTTACATCACAAAATAGTTTGCAACCGTGTCCATTTCTTTTTTCTTTACGCATTCAACTTGTATGTCTTAACTTTCCACTTAGTATTAAGCCTGATTATGAAATATGGGTTGCGTGAATGTTTTGCTGAATCTAACATTTTGCAAAGATGAAAGGAAGATGTGATGTAAACTGTCTTTGGAGTCGGTATGTGTGTGCGTAAGCTCGCCCTGTGAAAATTGGATCCAGAGCTGGAGACAGAAAAGGAAACCAGGCGTCTTTGTGCTTTAGTATTGATTGTAGGAATTAGCAGGAAGGAGACAACGTGCCCTCAGGTTGGGAGAGATGAAGTTGTCCTAAATTATTGCTGAACAACTTTGAAGTTGTATCATGGAACTGTTGGAGGCCAGCTCTCTCTATGCAGCCATTTTTTGCTCTTTTTTTTTTAGTGCAAAAAGACACAGCATGATAGAGTATAATTCAAACCATCTTTAATACAAACCACAGAAGCATAAATAATTGAATAAAATCGGCGGTGGTTTTTTGAAATGCACCAGCAAATAAGTCTACAACATTTTTTCTCTCTTTTGGACCCATTCTAAGAAGTCTAAATCCTGTGGTGGGGAAAGAAGTGAAGGAGACTCTGGTTTTGGCTGGCTTTAAGTGGGCCTGGCTTGTATGTGGCTAGGAGGAACCAATGCCCTGGCAAACCATGTGGAAATACTGTGCATCAAACACCAACAGGGCCCATATAAAACAAAGCTTCAAGCCTGGCATGGGAACACACATATTTAGCTTAAAGTGTGATTGTTCATTCATAAAGCGCTTGTCATGAATCACAAAGTTCAGATGAGGCTAAAAAACCTGGATCATTCATGGAGGGATAACTCAAAAGAAAGTGGGGCTGGTGACTTTTCAAAGGTAGTAGAAACGAATGAGTCTTTGTGGAACTACAAAAATGTGGTGGAGGTTTTCTTCTTCAAACATCTCCAAATGTGGAGTTTATAGGCCAAATGTTGCTTTGTTGAATTCAAATTTAAAATTATTTCTCTCTAACTATGCAGTTGGACTTTTTTTCCCCCGGATTTTGGAGGAAAAGATTTAGCTCACTGTGGGGGGCAGGAGGGCTCATTAATTGATCTTTGACCTTAGAGTGAGAAACCAAAACAATGGCTACCAACAGAAATAAAGTTATTAAAGGGGACGGAGCAAGTTAACACATTAGCTGCACTTTTAACAAAGAAGAGGGCCACCTCACACCTTACCTTTGTCACAATGAGAATGCCCTAAAATTGGTTGGAATTATGTTTTTACTTAAATAATAATTTAATTAAACCTTTATTACCAGAGGCAGAGCATACTGAAACTTGAGCCTGTTACTTACGCTGTTGTCACTCGACCCTGACACGGGGTAGACTGTCCAACCCAGCTCCGCCGTGGCTGTGGTGGAGTCCATGAGCGTCTCTGTGGAGATAATTAAAGAAAGAAGGTGGTCAGATCATCTCCTGACAACAGGCTTGAGCAGTAACTTCTATTACTACCAATAGAAATTGACTAATAAACTAACAGAAATTTTTTTTTTTACAACACTTCAAAACTCAAACTCAAAATTTCATCACAGTGAATAAGTTGATTAACTGGTTATCTTGGGTTTGGGAACATTCATAACATTCTTCACTAGTTTTTAAATTAACCTAGATCATAAAAAAAAGTAACTGACAGAATTATCAATGATGAAAATTATCATCAGCTGCAGGCCTGCTATAGAGACCCGCACTGATACAATGCATGTGATAAGGCACAGACAGATTGCTAGTTCGATTGCTAACAGTTTCACAACAGGTCAGACACATCCCGGTCAGCAGAAGTATGCCATCATCCATATAACTCTGTGGGGGAAAACAACAGGCTGGAAAAGCAAATCTCCACAGAACAGAGAAGGGGCCACCCTTTGTGCCGCAGACAGAAAACACCTCTGGTAATTGGGGTCAAAGAGAATGTGTCTCTTGTCTGTCATGAGGCGCTCAGCGGCACACAGTCCACCAGCTTGACCCAACTGTCTGTCATACGCTTACTGAACCACTCAGTGTCACCTTCTTTCCCTCTTTCTTCTGTACCCTCTGTACCCATGCCCTCGTGCCCTCTTTTCCGTACGTGACATCCTCTCAGTTCAATGCCACTCTCTGTATGGAACAGAGGCCCGGTCTAATGAATTTCTCCTGCTGATTAGGCCTGTGTCAGTCCTGTGCTCCAGTGTTGAGCTGCAGCAGATGGAGAGAGCATTCATCAGGTTCGAGGCGTCAGCTGCAACCCCAAAATGCCACAGAGGGATTTAGAAACCCACTCGACAAACACGGCTACTAAGCTTAGCATAAGTCACAGCCAGCGACTGTAATACAGGTCTGGCGAATGACTGCATTCTGCACTGGCTCTTCATTAATATTGTCATATGAGCTGCTTGAATTGGTGCTAATAGCATGGGTTAATTGAAAGTAGATCCTATTGAAGAAATAAAACAGAGCCCCTGAAATCAGAAGTATGTAAATGTTCTTACTACAGGTAATGAGTGGAGGAAATCAAAGACAGAGGATCTGAAGTTACATCTCGCTGGATTTTGTTTAACGCTCACCGCGCACTCAGCTCTGTACCAGCCTGCAGGATATTTTAGAGACTTCCAGTTGTTTCATAACCCTGGATTTCCTCTGGTTTATATTCCAGCGAAAGCCACGGCTTTTAATTAACAGGCTCCACACGCATCAGTTTATTTCAAGGCCTTCTGCTGACTTTCTGCGTCTCACCCGTACTCACAAGGCATAATACTAGATTTCACATCCTATTCAGTTATCACAAAGCCCAAATCGTATAATTAGGCAGATGAGACTGCAATTGAGCAGCTATTGATAACCTTGTGTATGACTCAGAGCCGAGCGGCGTACATGGGTGTTAGGCAGTGAAATGGTAATTATCCCCCATAATGATAACGATAATTAGTGGAGGAGTAAAGTGAGAATAATGAACCCCCTCTGTGGTGGTTTAGGGAGTGTTGTGGGGGAACAGGGAGCGAATTTCCCCAGGAATGCTAACACAGACTGGGTGACTCCCCACCCACTTCCCCCATCCTCCTCTTTCTCTTTTTCTGTCTGTAGCCACACATTTCCTCTGTTTCTACCCACGACTTGTATCCTTTCTCTCAATAACTGTCCCTTCATTGTCTCTACTGTCCTGCTCCATCTCACCTCTTTCTCTTCCTTCTCCCTTTTCCCTCTCTTTTATGTTCTGTCTCTCTCCTGCTATCAGTGGCCCACGGGCTGGACAAGTCATACCTCACCCTGAAAGACTGATCACTTTTCTTCCTCCTGCTGTCTACACTTCAGTCCTGGCAGCCACACCGATTCATTACCTCCTGTGGAGCAGAGCAGCACATAGCTCACCACTGTCAGCCACTGCCTCGCTCTCAGTCTGAACCCCCAGCCGCGGCAGAGCGTGGCTGCTCAGCAAGACCCACTGGCTCTTAATCAGGCGGGGGACAGGGCGCAGAGGTTCTCCTCTGAATGCAACCACAGGAATCACTTATTTTTGTTTTTTCTTGTGGACACTTGTTTACAATGTGACCATTTGAATTTTGTCGCTCATGGGACTGGTGGTGATGTCCTCTGAGAAAGGGGTTTGAGAGCACAGACAAGCTGTCCCACTGCGACCGTCTACTACGTTTAAGGGTTGTCTCCATCAACACTATGTGAGAAAAGAGGTGCAGACCTGAGAGGACTGTCAGCAGAGTAATAATCACAAAAAAAAAAAAAAGTACAGGAAAGCAAACAGTCTTCAGGCACTCTTAGGCAGAGGAAGGAGAAAAGTTATATTACAACTCTTTAATAGGTCGAGTAATGACTTACAGGGTTTGGACCTCACAGGAACTCCATCAGGGTGGAAATGGCAAAAACAGATTCATTACACCTGGTACTTTAGACTTTAGACAATACACCAGCAGTTAATGTAGAACACCAGGTGTAATCAGTCTGTTAACTATATCAATTAAGGTGAAGTAATCAAGGTGTATTAATTTGAAACCATTATACCCAACTAAATAAAGGCTTTTACAGTAACTTTACTCCTCGCTCTGCCTAAAAGAGCCCGAAGAACATTTCCTTCTCTTTGTTCAGCTTTTGCAACTTCAAGCGCATGTGAAATTGATTGGCTTTGTCTTAGGACTGTTAGGACTTTTCAGTATTTAATATAAAATAAAATAAAATAAATAAATAAAATTTGCTTTCATATTTCAGAAAGCACCGTTTATCTTTTTTACTTACACAGAAATACATAGTCAGCAACTTATTTATTTTTAACTTATTTGCATTTCCCCACATTTTTATATTTTATGAGCTGTGCTGATAACCGTGTTACTGCAGCTCAGTTGATTAGTGTCTTCTCTCAGAGAGACAATCATTTGTAACTAATTCTGGTATTTTTTTTAGTATACCCCATTAAATGCTTAAAACAATGACTTTCCATGGTTAATCTAACTTTACTCAGTATATAGTACAATGTCTGATGCTGTGCAATCATGTTTGTAGTGTAGTGAATTTTCAAAACATCAGAATGTGATGTTGAGGAGGACACATCTAATGATCTGAGACATGATGACAGATTGTAGCCTCTCACTTTCCCGCTTACAGTGGTAAAGCGTCTTTGCATTATTTGTGTGGCAATGGAGAGTGATGCATAAAAGTGTTATAACTGTTTAACTGAGCTCATGGGAAAATGACCTCTACGACGGCAGTCAAAGTCAGCAGCAATACCTGGCTGACTGCACGGACAGAAAAATGTTTTTAAGTATAAAACATTAATGTGCAAACCTTCATATATTTTTCAATAATTACAGAGAGTATTAACAATATGATAGTAAATAATTAAAGCCTGGATGTCTTTTTTTTTTTTTTAAACTTGATACCCTTGACTGTGGAGGGGGCTATGAATATGCAATGAGACAGAGGAGTCTAAGAAAAGCCTGCTAGGCTGAGAGTGCTTCCTCCAACACTTCCTGAGACTAAGGAGAGAGTTTAGTGCTGATCTGAGAGAGAGCTCTCCAGTGAGAGGCTGTCTGAAGTGACAGGCGGGGGGGAGAGGAGGGGGGCTGTGGTACTACAACAACACTCCTCTTCTCTAAGAGGGGTCAATGCTGCATCTCAGCTTTCTAAAGAAAGCAACAGCATTTTCAATGAGGGATACAGAGAAGTGCTGTTCACAGAAAAGACATTTCAGCTCAAACAACCACAACGAGTAAGAAAATATACATTTTATCCATGCAAACAGAAAGACTTCAGACTCAAAATTGCAAAGGAGACACTGCGTTCCAGCATTAATAAATGAGAGCAACAGAGGATTTTGAGGGTACAATATTAATATGCTGTGCATGCTGCATTTCACATCATTCACTTTGCGAAAAATGTATTCATCCGTTTACTATGTCTGCACCAGGCATTGTTTTCTCTCGGGGTTTTTTTTTTTTTTCTTCTTTCTGCCGGCCTGTTTCTCAGCATTTCCAGTTGGTTTACAATGGTGACTGACCATTCATGCTTTGTCCAAAGGGCAAGGAAATCAGGGTTTGACAGATGGATGGCCAGTTAGTCAGAGCGAACAGACAGATTTCTGCGGTCTGAATGATGGATGGAAACTTTCTCTGCTGCCATGAGTAATCCTTCAACTAAACTACACCTTCCAACTCATGCACCTTTTCCCCAGGCAGAGAACACAACACGTGCAGCTTTCCCAACAAATTTACATTTCTCATCTATCTATCACAAGTACATACATGCAGATGTGTGCTCATGTGTAATTATATTGTTAAATGGTTGACTTGAGATATTTCTCCTTGGCTCTGCTTTTCTCAGCGTGAAGAAGCCGATTTGACAAATTGCTTTGCAACTTATTGCATCACTGTTGAGGAGAAGCCCTGCATATAAATGACTCTGACATGGTAGTTCAAACCAAAATCAAAGAAAATATACCAATTTCCTAACAAAGTAGCCTATATTTAGGGCCTGCAGTTTAATGAGGGTATTTTGAAGAAGCAATTGACCTCCAAAACAGCGTGAAGCAGCTTGCAGGCATGACTTCTTTTTATCTTTCTCGCCAGCAGAACTGCAGCCTGTCCTCTCTATGGAACAAATCCCTCAACATTCAATTTAACATTGACATAAACCACATATGGTGCTTTCCATTGCTGTGATAATGTCAGCCAAAGGGGCTAGAAAACAGCTAAATATTCTGCCCATAAAAGCCTGCCATGTTGTGTTTAGTTCCGTTTTAACCACCGATGAAGGCTGCATGTGAATTTACTTGCATTTCACTAAACACCTGAAACCAGAGTATTTGATGGCAAATGTGGGAAGATTGTGGTATGCACTGCAGTTGCACAGTAACACGAGCAAGCTGTTCATTGTGCTAAAAACAGAACCGTATATGGTGGACCCCGCACGGAAATCTGCCCAGATTAAGGGGCAAGGCAATGATATACCCCTGAGGGAGCCAGTGCAAGTGCAGAGACATGATTCATAGCTTTAATGATGGACAGGGCTACTGTATGGCCTGTTGGAAAGAATAACAGTCTGTTTCATTTAGAGGTAAAAAGTGGATGGAGCCCCTGGTCCAGAGCAACCCAGCTCAACTTATCTGTCAGCACAAGCTGGGCCCATTAAGGTACAGCAGAGCTCCCACCACTGTCACATAACAGCATATCCCTGTGTGTTAAATGAATTCTTAATCCCACTTTTACAATGAAACGGGGGCTTTGTGGACCATGTGGCACTGGCCCAAACCCCAGAAACACAGCTTTTTTCCCCCCCTTGTATTCACGACTCAAGGGCAGACTGGCACGCAGCCCTGGGTATCCAAGGCAAAACCCGGTGTGTCATTGGTGAGACATCACTCACTTGTCAGGGAGATTTATGCGGTGTGGAGGTTGCGTTGTTGGGTCCTGAAAAGACAGGTCTGGATTTGGGATGATGATATAGGTGCTTCTGGGAACGATGGGGTGGGGATCAAAGTTCAACCCCACCTCATCAAGGCTGCAGAGTGGTGTGTTTTCCAAGGCAAGGAAAGATGAGGGAGGAAGCTGGGTGGTTGATTTTGGCAGAAGACGCTGCAGTGTGAAATATGGTACCACACACACAAACACGAACGTACAGAAAGTAGAGCACTTTCAGAGCACTAACTGTTGACAGAATGATACAGCATGGCGTTCCCAGGGGCCTCAAGCAGGATGTACGACAGTAATCCCTACACAGCCGAGTTGTGTTATCAGTCAGTGTAACTTAACTTGTCAGCAAGGGCAAGGGGCAATAGCCAAAAACAACTTTAAGAGAAGCAGAAATTATTTGACATACGATAGAAAATTTGGACTGTGTGCCTTTAACTACGCATCTCAGGGATTTATTTTATATTTCTGATGATGCAATACAGTGTAATCTCATTTGTTGTCCAAAACATTCAATAACCACATACTGTATGGGCTGCTGCATCAACAAGCCTGTTGTCTTCTATTCTAAGAATAGACATTTACACAGTATATTCACAACAGCAGATATTCTTTTTGTATGGGGAGGAAGCTGGTGCAGCATATCTTCCGACAGAAAGTGCCGCATTGTGGCTTTTTTATGGCCTTTATGTTGCTAGGCTAACCAGTCTCTTTATGTCCGTTTACAACATGTCTCACTCAGAGTGAGTCATCCCTATTAGTCTTTAGTTAAGAGGAGGACTATACTCTCCCTGGTGTAACAGCATCACGGGTAATCTTTCCCAGTTGGACCAGCCTGTAATTATTTCTCCATTTTCAAAAAGTCCTTTTTCAAAATCCGGTTTCAGAAAAGCCAGGTCGTGTCTTTTATCTGGGCCTATAAATCCCTAAAATCTATAGATGCAAAACACAACTAAAGCTCTGCTAATACAATAACTAAATGCTCTGTAAAACGAGACAATTTAGCCCACAATCCAGCAAGAACATTTATTTATTCAACAATCCACTATTCAACATATTATTTTTTCAGTAACTGTCACTGTCTTATCTCACCCCAAATTACAACACCCCACTGTCATGCCAATCATCTCAAAGTGTAGCTTTTCTTTCCATGCATCAAGATGTGTTTTTGCTATTAGTGACACCTGTAGGTGTATCATTAGTGTAGTTTCACCATTAAAATGTAGTTAGTTCTGAGTGACACCATATTTCATGGCAGCGAGACATCAATCTAAGCAATAAATTGCAAGCGGGAACAGCCACCTGGCCAATCATAAGCTGTGTGGAAGAAACCTGGCTAATAACACAGGCTAGAGGATTTATAAGTACACTTTCCATATTTCCCAAATCCCTGACAACCCACTGAGACCTGTTTAACAGATCAGTACATTTTAAATTTTGCAGTGGAAAATTCTGTAAAAGTGGGTCCCACATTTTTATAAGCAGCAGCTGATGAGAACATGCATATGATTCAAAAAAGAGGCCGTACAAGTGACATTCATCTATCCATCCAATCATTTTAAGTGCCGCATGAGCACTGCCAGTGTTCATCTACGAGTGTGGTGGAAATACCTGCAGCAAAGTTAAACAGGAATGTACAAATCACTTCTCATCAAAGTGACAGCTTTTCAGATACCACTACTAATTGACTTGATGGAAATAATCATCACAACCCTCCCACGCATTGCCTACAAGCCATTAGCTAAAAGTGGATGATTAAAAAATGTACACAGCTCATGTAAGAGCATGAAGGAATCCTTTATTTCACGGATGTGTGGTCCCTGGTTTTCACGTGAGGGATTTCACTCCCTCTCTCTCTTCTATCTTTTTCATTTTCTTGGTCTCTTTCTCTCCCTGGTCCTTGATTAGGCCTGGTAATGACAGAGCTAGGGGCCCTGTAGGAGCAGTGTGACCATGATATGCTTGTATTAGTCCAAAAGACAAGATGTTCCCCCCAGCTTAAAATATACTCAACTGGAAGTGTGGGAGCAAAGGGACCCATTTCCCCTCCTAATTTGTCCTACATGAGATGATGTCTGTGGTAATCAAGGGAGCAGCTATCTCCATGCCAACAGTTTTGATTGGCAGCTCTGGCAAATTGTGGGTTAGCAGAGGAGGTGGGTGACACCAACCGAAAAGCGTGAGGGAGCTGATGCATGCACCAAAAAAAAAAAAAAAGTGCTGTGGAGCGGAGAGTGATAGGTGCTGCCTTGCTGCTTTTTCAGCGCCCCAAGAGTTTGACTTTGGTTTGAAAAGGAACTGTGTGTAAACATATGTGTGCACACATTAGTGTCTTTGAAAACCTGTGTGAAAGAAAGGTACCTCTTTTTTTATTGTGACGGCCTGTCCTTGTTTGGCTGATAAAAGGATTCACCCTCTATTTGATATCTAGTCAAACTACATCCTCCCACATTATGCGTGCCAAGGAAAGTCGTTAAAGTCTGATAAACAAATCCATTTTATGACCTATTCTACATCCTTTTAAAGACCCTTTCATCCTCTGAAATATCCTTTAAAACCTGCTGTAAATTCCTGTGCAGAGGCTCTGGCTCCTTATCATCTGAAGTTTGGTGATAGGGTTGACCTGCGGGCAGTGCTGCCTCCTGGCAGAGCTGCATTTAGGTCAGAGACTAAAAAACATCAATGAATAAAATGTCCATCAGTCAGAGAGTAAATCCCTACCTGTTCCCTAATCACAGCAAGTCCTAAAACTGTGCGCGCCCAGGACATGGCCATGTGTAGTTTATGGTTTTAGACAAGCTCGACATTTACATGTATTTTGAATCTGAGACCTCTTACTAGCAAAGAAATGTAACCCTATCATGCTATCAAGTATATTTGTCACTGTGGTTTCAGTATTTTCCAAGTAAAATCAGAAATATTTTAACTAGAGATATTCACAACCACAAATATGCTAGAATACTGCAAATATACACTGATTTTTTTTTTTTCGGTAAATGAAGGATCTGGCAAATGGTGATTGAAACTTTTTATTGAAACAACAATGTGGATGGTAACAGGCAGCCTTCAAAAAGACATCTGTGAAGAACAGCACGTCCTGACAAATCAGTGATCCAGTAAACTGCACAAGCTGGACTATAATGGAGAAACATTCAAAAGGAAAGGAACTCAAACATAGTTGTACTGTCGCTGTCAGCTGGACCAAGAATATTCACAAAGTGGAAAAAAATATCAAATAAAAGACAGGCCACAACCTCTTAAAATAAAAATAATGATAATTAATATAAAACTATAATATCACTTATGTCCTTTTTTTGTTCATCACATCGAGACAACACCTTTTAAGGTGTTTGTAATTCACATAGTGGAGCTGTCTTACAAATTTAGCTGCATTCAGGTCCGTCAAATCTCAACTTTCAGCTACTCTATTTGAACCAGACGTATACATTCAGCTGAATTAAGCCCTTTAAAGCTTGAATTTCAGTTGCTCTATTTGAGACACATCAGCGCTGTTTAAAGATTTAACAACACCCTGCTGCTGCAAATGACAACTGAAGACCGCGGCATGAGCTTGACAAATTAGTTTTGCATGTCATCATATATCAAACAAATCTGTCTCAAAAATGCCTTACACGCCATGTTTTCGTTTTTTTTTTTTTCCTCGGGTTTGGTTTCTGGGTCAAGTACTAGGGGAGAGAGTAAAAAGATCCTTAGACTTCCCTGTGTTTAATGATAAATGTGACTCATCTGGAGCTGTGAATGTTTCATGAAATCAAAATAAATGAGCAGTCGCTCCTTGCCGCAAAACTGTGTGTATTTGTCTCAGGCTAAGTTATGATTACAAGCAATCACACACGCAAACAAGGAACCCTTGCCGTACTTGAAATGTTGTTCTGAAATAATCAGCTTTCAGGAAATCAATCTGTTATAAAACTTCACTGATGCAGTCAGGAAACATAGAAAAACTTTTAATTAGCTTCTGTAATACATCGGGTTGCTCGGCCCTCTCCTTTCATGGCCCATGCGCTGTATGCTACTGAAGGAACAAAGACCAATTGCTTGTTGACCTTAGTCCATATACACAGACACTCTTTCACATAGCCACATGCTATAACACATCCCTATTCATACAAACTTCTGTGTACTGGTAGGCCATTATGAAGTCTTGTAAACTGTGCGACATTGTGTTTACCTGGTATTACCTTGAAGTTTACTTAGTTTTTTACAAGATACTGATAAATTACCATAACTGTCACAGTCACAAGAGTTTTTTCTTAGAAATTAAATAATAAATACAATATGGTGTTTACTGGTGACTCTATTTGGGTCCTTAGAATAAATGTCTGCATAATAAAGAACAAGAAACAAGTTGTTGTGGGTGGTGCACCAGTTCTGTCAACGCCACAGACAGAGGAAGATTAGAAGCATTTCTTTTCTTGCTCTAACCTATATCTTTGTGGAGATTATATCTATGTTTTCTGAAATACACAGAAAAATCATAACCAAGATAAAAATAAAAGAAAACAAAAAAGCTGGCACGTCACTATAAAGAATTTCACGTGTCCGAGCACATCTGCAGTAGGAACTGGCACCAGCTGCACTCATCTCTTGCAGGATTTCACCATCACTGTCATCCTATGAGCAAAGAAAAACAACCCTGGAGTGCATACTGTTAAATTAAATTGGCAATACATTTGATTGGCAACGCCTCCACAAAAAAAAGATTCCTTGGAACAAAGACATAAATTACAAGAGTTCAAATTAGTCATTCAACTATCGTTGCCTATGAGCAACTTTCTTTCCTCCCCTAATGACTATATTTTTCCTCCGTTTCCAGGTGTGACACTTACTGCCGATTTGTCATGCAGAGGAGTCTGAACAGTGTTATTGACGTGCAAGAGTATCACAGGGTCAAACTAGGGGAGCTGATCTCTTGCCATTCGATACAGCCTGTCTGCCAAGAAAGTCATTGGATCAGAATTGTTTCTCTGCCTGGGCAGATATCACAGCACCTGACCTTCCTCTCCCCACTCAACACACACAAACACAAACACAACACACACACACACACACTTGTACTTATATCTTTGTGAGGACACTAACCATTTGAACTGAATGTCTAACCCTAATCAAAACCCAATTCTAACCTGAACGCTACAACCAAGTCTTAACCCTCAAACAGCCCTTTAAAGTTGTGAGGACCAACCAAAATGTCCTCACTCCGTAAGGTCTATTCTTTTTTTTTTTTGGTCCTCACAAAGATAGATGTACAAGTACACACACGCACACACACACTCTCACACATACCAGTCCATCCACCTCCCAGACCTCCTGCTAGTTAATCAATGCCGTGGTGTACTCAGCCAACATATTTTCTCACTTTTCTATCGCTTGATATTAGAGGCAGAATAATACTTAAGACAAGAGGCCTTAAATTATGCATGCGCATTAAAAAGCGATGAGGTAGGCGCAGAAAAGGGAAGATACTGTGCGGTTGAGCAACTTGCAGTAAAACAGTGTCGTTACGGATGATGCGGTATTATCATCTGAAGAGAGGGAGGCTAGATGTAAGGGTGTAATAATGTGTATTAATGGGTATCTTTATGTGTGTTTTACAATGCCTGCAGTCATGTAGGAATGGTAAGGGAAGTAATGATTTATTCTCACTTAGCAATACGCTATAGACACCGTGTCTGGACTCCTCTTTTCCTAATTTATCTCCTCATCTCTTCTCTCCCCATCCTGCCTCTCCTTGCTCCTTTTTCTTCCTTCTCTCCTGCATCCCTCTTTCCTACTCCCCACCTCCCCTCACCTCCTTCAACCCATCTCAGCTCCAGCTCGTACGTTTCCTTCCTGCCACCCCCCTGACATCGCTTCATTACATCAACAAGACGACCCATTTTCAGCTCTCGTCCCCTGTACTCTCTGACCCGAGGAGGATGCAAGTGTACCTCCTAACAGCCGTGACTGTTTAACTATCACCACCACTGTCCGTCCCCACCCTGCCTCTCCTGATGGGGACCACACATTTCACGGCAGAACAAGGCGGGGGAGGGGGGGGGGGGGGGTGATCACACGGGAGGTAAGGCACATTGGTGGATTCCAGGCCTGTGAGCCAGTTCCCCTCCCTTTGGCTTTGGAAGAATTATGGTGGGGTCACGACCCCCCGGAGGTCTATAAAGCAGCGAATGGGAGGCAGTGGAAGGCAGTACCTTGGCCATATGCCTGCCTGGCTGCTGCACTGCTGGGACCAATACTGCATCCAATCACACAGACACAGAGCAACAACAGGCCCCAGAATAACCCAAATATCACTTACAGTACAGGCACCCCTAAAGCCCCTGCAATCAACATCCTCTTAATCACCGACTGCAAGGCACAATGGAAATTGTGTTGGCCAACCATTAAGGCACCTTAAGGACCCTCTGTTAGTCAAACTAACATACACTGGGAGATATTGGATACCAGTGGAGCACAAACATCGTGCTAATGGTTTCATGGTGGTCAACTGAGAATAAGTGGAAGACAGAACCCAAATGAGAGTAGGAAGAGAAAAAGCAAAAAGGAAAGAAAAGAAACAAGAGACTTAAGCAAAGCAGGACAGCACTGCCTTCAAAAAAAAAAAAAAAACACCAGATTCATTTCCATGACTTGTGTCTGTCCTCACAACGTTACAGAGTGTACCTTTCATCTCAAATCAGGGCCAATCAAACGGTTCAAAGTGTATTTTTTAAAAAAATTCGAAGCCTCCACAAACAAAATGAGGTCATTTTGCATTGTATAAAAGTGACGACAAGTTAATTACTGAGCGAACAAGAACACAATGATAAATTTTATGAATCGTTTTAAATTAGAATAATTAACTTGAGTACTTGTTTAACAAAATCATAACGTCTTTACAAGCAGACTCATCAACATTTTATGGATAGGACACTCCGCAGCCAAACTGTACTCTGTGTCTTTGACAATATGTCACGTAGACGCAAACCCTAGGGGGGAAATACAGACTTGTTTGGGGTCAGAAGCAGCAATCAAAAAAGTTTTGATCTTCACAACTAGCAGTGAGGTTCTGTGTGTTTCTCAATAGTTCTTCAGTGCTTCGTCTTAATATAAGGTCAACATGGACAAAGAAACAGTAATAGAATAGGGAAGTGAATGAGGAGAACAATGAGAACTGAGGGAATTCTTGGCTCATCCTGTTTGGTCTTGAAATCAAAATGTAATCTTACAAAACAAATGTCAGAATGTGCCAAAAATATGGAAAAATATGGATTTCCCCTATTAGGACGCTG
Organism: Toxotes jaculatrix; assembly: GCF_017976425.1. Taxonomy (NCBI): domain Eukaryota; kingdom Metazoa; phylum Chordata; class Actinopteri; family Toxotidae; genus Toxotes; species Toxotes jaculatrix. The sequence continues at coordinate 25,195,729 of NC_054396.1, read as the reverse complement.
TCCTGTGCAGTAAGAGACAGAGTTGCCTTAGTCTATCTGTCATGTGGCATTATGCTGGGAACAGGAAGGTGTAGACCAGACTTAGCCTTTCTTCCATAAAGTCAGATAAATGTTTGCATTACAACCTGCAAGGTAAACAAACAGTGTCTGGCTCAAGTTAAGTCCAGAGATGTTTTGTGGTCCTCTGTGGAATGTGAAGTCCTTCTATGCTCTAAAGCAGCGAGCCCTCGGTCTGTTTGTTTTGTAGCCATTACAGCCACTTAGCCTGACAGAGCACTTTGTTTCCCTTATCTCCTGAACAGCTAAAACGCATAAGTGTTTTCAGCATCTGTCCGACCTTGGGTTTAACTCCTATCACTGTGTTTACTCGTGACACAGATCAAAGACAGATTGCTTTTGAGCGAGCAGTCGTAAAAGGAATGGCAAACTTCTGTCTGCGAGTGACTTTATGGTTTCATTCCAGCAGGGAAAAGACAAAAGGCATATTTCAGCACCAAGGGCCGTCTCTGACAGGTGAGCACAGGGGGAAGACGTCCAAACAGAGCTAGTGGAGAGTAATAGCTGCAGATAGTGCTGCCAAGGAGAGGGAGGAGGGAGAGGAATATTTGTCTGTTTGAGCGATTTTCCTGCCGTGGCTCAAAGTCGAGAGGCAAAAGCCTTGTCCAAGAGCAGCTGCTTGCTGCTATGGCAACTGGTCAGTGGGGTTTCTGAGGTGCGACGGGGAGCATGTCATTAACAGCAAGGGATGACTCCATTCCCCCTAGTCAAGATAACGCTGTCCTGTTGGAGCAGGGAGGGAGTTATAAAGGAAGCTGGTTATCAGAAAGGAGATAAGCATTTCGAGCTGGACAGTCGCAGACGATGCTGTCTCACCATCCATGTATTCAGGGCTCTGCAACGCCGCAGAAAAGTTTGATTTCTTTTCTAAACAGTTCCATCTGGGTTACACTGCAGTCAACAGCAAAAGCTAAATCAGAAGTTGTCCCACCTGGTTTTGCTTTGGCTGTAGTGTTAAAATTAAAATCAAATCTAATTCTGCAGTTCAAAACACACACAAAAAATATCTGCAAACTGACTGTAATCTTTTCCTCAAGCATTAAACGGTTTATTAAACCTCATCTGACGAACTTGCTTTGCTCTTGGTTACCAGCAGCAAATGGTATCTGAAAGCGTCTTACTTCATCTGTTTAGCCAATAAAGTCACGCCATAACGGTTCCACTCAAAGGCAATCTCATTCTTAGGAAACAACCACACATTACAGAGGGGATTTCTGTAAGGCCTATCTTTTTCCATAACCTTGACAGATAAAAGGGAGAGTGAAGAAAATCAAATGGTGTCACACAAGTAAAACAGCTATGCTTCAAAATGAAATATGTGGAAGGGTGTTTCTAAGGCCTTTGAAAGCAAAGATCTTTAGAGGCTGTCAGTGCCTACACGCTAAGCAATATATGTTCATGTATGTAGTGAATGTCGCAGGTATATGGTGTGTATAATGGTGTGATATTCAGCTTCAAGGGTTTTATAAAATAACTTTCTAAACTCCAGGATTCCATTCAATGGAAACTTAATAATGAAAGGATTGTGTCTGAACCGATTCTGAGTATCGTGTTGCTTCATCAAGGAACAGAAATATTATCGTTTAAACTCAGCCATTATGTCTGATACTTTGGCTCTGAAGAGACAGTTACTTTGTGGAACTTGAGTTTTAAATGCCATTTGTGCATGAAAGAGCAGGAGACAGGATGTGTGTGCGCACCCGTGCCTTTTCACTCCGAAAACTTTTTTTTAACGAGATCTTACAAAGCCGCCTGATAGAAAGGCATCAACAGGTGGCAGAGAGGAACACTGAAGACATGCACAAAAGTGAAACAATAACGCTGCCAGGAGAGTCCTGAGAACCTAAAGAACGAGTGCAGACATGGGAACGGAGAAGGGGGAAAAAAAATGATAGATAAAGTTAGATAGAGTGAAGGGTTGAGCCAGCTGAAGCACAGAGGGACTGATTCACTGGCGTGGTGAACGGTTGGCATGCTAATCAAGTCTGTATGTGGTTGCAGGCAGGGTGAGAAGCGGGTGCATGAAGGGACTTCACAGGCAGTCATTTGCCACCATTCAGCTCCCATCAATATCAGGACCGATTAATGAGGGACTAGAGGGGAGAGCAGAGAGAGGGCAGAGAGGACTGGGGGGGGGGGGGGGGGGGGCAATGGCCAGGTGTCGGAGGAGGCACAGAATGGGAATAAAGAGGGCGCGGGCAGTGATCCGCGAGGAATTCCAGCCGAGCGGCAACAAGAGTGGTGGGGGGTAGTTGCTAGTTGTGCGCTGCAGAAAATAGTCATTAAAAAGCTGTACTTGGTTTTCTTTTATTTTTTTTATTTTTTTATTTAACTCTCATCAGCTCAGATCATAAAATGAAGATGTAACACCAAAAAAGCACCGCAAGCCATAACTGAGAAAACAAAAATTTGTCTTTCCTGTTGTGTTATGCTTATACAAAATTACAAAAAAAACTTGTGTTCTTCTTAACAGCGATGAGTGAGCGGTCATTTGGTAAAAGCGATCACAGACTGGCTGGGCTGGCTAAAGTATTGCACTATGACATCATGTTACATGATATCTGTGGACTGAAGTTGAAATTTTTGGAGGACCATGGACCTGTGAAATTGCCAGGTGCACTTTTAACAAGTCGGTCAATCAAGTACTTTCATGTCTTTGTGGGCCACAATGCAAAGAAAACACAAAGCGTAACTTTAAAAATATTTCAGTGCTAAGTTTCTTTTTGTCAAGAGTTTTATCAAGTCAAATAATTCTGTCAGCTTCTCTTCCAAGGAACCATCAAGGAAACCATTGGAATGAACTGATAAAAAACTTGGGTAGTGAAGAGGTAGTTTTTCTCTTGTTCTTGGAAAAATAAAGACCGTATAGGATTACGTGACTTATTACATTTTTTTTTTTTTTTTGTGCAGCTTGGAAAACAGAAAGGCATAAGGAAGATTAAAGAAGGGGAAGTAAGGCTTAACGTGTGTGTGCGAGTGTCTGTGTGAGGCCCCTGAATGTTTTGGGGGAGAGGTTTAAAGGCTAAAATCATGTTTCAACCTTGAATAGCGCTCCTCCCCTAGAGGAAAAGGTCCCAGTATGGATGACAAAGGGTCGTGTTCTTTTAGGCATCTGCAAGCCCGAGGTTGTGTTTTATTGTCGGACATGCCTGTTGTGCATGTGGGTGGCCACGCATGTAAGTGTGCACTTGGAGTTATGGGTGGAGTGTGTATACGTGTTTATACTTATAGGTGTATGCATGAGTGAGTGTGTATGTAGCTTTAGTGAATGTGTCTGTGTATTGAGTTGATGTGTGTGTGCCTGAGTAGACTTGTATGTGTGTTGGCACAACAGTAAGGCATTAGCGCAAAGTGGTTTAGCATGTGTATGTATGTGTGTGTGTGAGAGAACTGTGGGCGCAGGAGAGCGGCCCCCAGAGCCCCCCACCACCACCACCACCACCACTCGCAAATGACTCGCCAGGTCATGTGACCACCGGTTCTCACAGGGGCACTGGGCAGTCGGAAACAAGAAGGCAGCGTGTTAGGGCCGCATGCCTGTTTCATTGTTTGCACCGGGTGCCTCACTGCTGAATGCAGACAAATCAATCCTGAAACATCAGCATCAACCCACAAGTACAAACCAGGCTGGACGAGGCAGGACAGAGGCAGCACTGTGCCGGTTTGTCTCTGGGAACTTACTCAACAGCAGCCGAGAGTATTTCCTCCTCATTTATCTGTCTGTGTGCCTCCTCTGTCCCTGGCTCTTCATTTGTCTGTATCTGTTGTCTGTTTCTCATGGCAGAGAAGGAGGAAGGAAAGTATGTCTCTCTCTTTGTCTGTCTCAACAGTTCTGCATTTGCACAGAGCAGGTTGTAAGTCCAACAACTACTAAAAATATTACATGCAAAAAATGCTGAACGGGGGTGTAGAAATACAAAGTGCTAATTTGATATCCTCCAGTTACATCTCTGGTCTGACGCCCAGCACTTGTATTCCTCCCCTGACAAATTGCAAAAAAACAAGAGAGCAGTATATCAATACACACAGTATTATTCAGGGTAAAACCTTGTGATATCCGTTATAAAAGGTAGATGTTAACCATGCAGACTGACTTTGTAAACACTGATTTAAAAGTCATCAGTGAGGAGAGCAGCTGGGGAAGGCAAGCATCCACATCTACCTAAGCCCTAGAGCTTGCTAGTCCACTGCAATCTGTGCCTTGCTCTAAAGGGCAACGAGGTGATAGTTATTAAGGAATAATGTCACTCATCTTCTCTCATAGCCACGCACCCATCAGGGATCCAAACAAGACATAAACCGATTGAAAGGCCATGTCTCCGGCCAAATTGGCTTACTGAATGGAGCATGTATTCTGTGGCTTTTTCTATGTTTACGAATCCACTGAATAATTTGAAACCTTTGCTATTGAGACACACTCCACCAGCCAAACCAATGACAGCAAAGGCTTTCAAATTTTCGAACACCACAAGTTAAAGATACCATAGATCAGTCTGGATTGGCTTTGTGAGTCCCCAACTCTGGCTTCTGATTTCTCCGGAGAGTTGTCGGGTTGTGTTGGTGGTTATCGCAAGGTCAGCTTCAACCATCAGCTAAATTAAACAAAATAAATAGGGGGATTCTGGCACAACTCCTTTGGAAATAAATGCCTCCGCAGCTGTGAGAAAACCGCAAGACACAAAGGTCGCCTTGATTTCCAGACAGCTCAATGATTCCCAAGGGTGGGGACTGGGCCTGGTGAGGACAGTGCTAGGGAGAGAGGGAGGGAGGGGTGGGAGTGGAGGCAGCGCACTGACTGTGCGTCTCTGACAAGTATTCTGTGGCACCGGGTGCCTCACTCTCCCTGGTGACCTGAGAGAGTGTTACGGCCTTCGCTGAATAACCAGCCCCATCCACCACATTCAGACAAGGGCTAAGAGGTTAATTGAACCTCTGTGCTGCGCCTTCCTCTGTGTAATTTACTGTGATTAATGCATGGAGGTTACTGTCAGACTCATTTACTAATTGTCCAAAGCAGTACGTAATTAACCACATCTGCAAAAAAGTGTCTGGAACTGTACAGGCTCAGCAGAACACCAGGGCTGTGTCCGGACAGCTATGTGCCACTTGGTCAGAATAAAACTGTTTCGAAACATCCGCTCTCTTGTTACTCATTTAATTCCTTCCAACTGCTTCATTTTGATTTTTTTTTTTTTGAGGACAAAGGCTCTCCTCCAGCAACAGGATCAGGGTTGCTCACTGTGAAGAGGACTTCAGAGAATTAACACCTCATCACTCCAAGGTCCCTCATGAAACTACTGACTGGTCTGATGTGCGAAACTTTTCATCAGCGAGAGAAACTGAAGTCAAAGAGATCACAGCGTACTCTCTTATAATGTGTTCCTGACTAACAATGTGATATCCAGGGTAAACTTTTTTTCCAGGTTTCTTTTTTCCCTGTCAAAGCCCGTCTGGCTCTGTTCCCTCTGTCAATTATTTCTGGAGATCCTTTTAGCCAGACTGTCAGACAGCTCTTGTATGCAAAGTATGCAGCTCTCTAAAGTGAGAGTGCCATGTAGGTAGTTAAAGCTCGGCTCACGTTATCTTTCTTTTGCAATAGCGTCGGTTATTCAAATGCTTGAAAAGTTACAGGGAATGTGTTTTTGGATTGCTTTCCCTGAGATAGCTGCAAATAAATACCAGAAATTACAAATATAATGTCATAGTCTATAAGCTGCAGCTCTTGAGGGGCTTAAAATTTAATGGAGCCTTCTTTTTTTGATGATATGGATGGCCAAATTCCCCTGACGACGTGCTGCCACAGCTTATCTCTGAGAGAGAATGTGCGTGCGCATTAATTTTCCTGTGTATTCTATCTGCTGGGGTGTGTACCTGCATACGTTGAGCACATTCTGCCAGCCCAGTGCTGTGACCTTGTCTCCCCGTGTGTGTGACTGTGTGTATGCTCAGCGCTCAGGGTGCCTGGCCTATTCTCTCGCTCTTTCGTGATAATGGGTGTATATACATTTTAATCTTGGATTACTTGGTCGACTCAGAGGAGGAGGGCTTTCTGTCAGTCTGGTGCAGGCAGACAGCCATTACAATGGCCTGAAGCTGAGTAACGAAATCATTACTGTAGGCTTTCTGCCATTTCAGAACTGATCACTTAAAGCACCAACAAATACAAAACCATCAGCACAGCACTGAGACAAATCTGGGGGAACGTAACAGAATTATTCTGTCCTTTCTGTGAACAAAAGGAGACAGAAAATAACATTTTCAGCCTAATTCAAAGTTGGTCCTTTGAAAAGTGAAGGACAATGATGGCTTTCGTTCCCTCAAACACCATACAAATTTTTGATGAGGACACAAACTGACAATGATTACATTTACATCAATTAAAAACCACTTTCACCCTTAAGCTTTAATAAGATTTCCAATGTCATGTTTAAACAACAGCCTCCATATTTTCTAAGGGCATCATCTAGAACTAATTACAGCAAAGTCAAACTTGCCTGCCATTAATTGTTATTTATGAGGGTGAATTAATTTTCAGAAAGTTGTGGGCTACTTTGAAACCTACGCTGACCTTGGCAATAGGACGCAACACGGTAATGCATTCGCACCTTTGGCAGATTTTATGCAAACGAACAGAAAACTGAATATTTGATCAGGTTTTTCCTCAGCAAGGTTACATGGTTGGAGGTTTTCCCTGTGACTCTCTTATTCTGTATTCTTTACAGACATTCCTATTATACAGTATGACCAGTCAAGACGGAGTCTATGCCACAATAGAGCAAAACGTTTCACATAACAGTTTAAATGTTCAGTAGCCCGACAGAGTCTTAACATTCAGGCTGTTTTCCATGCTCATGTTTGTCACCGACATCCAGCCTGGTGAATGAAAGTGCAAATGTGGTCAGCTCCTGGGGGAGTACAGAGGAGGAATGAGGGATTGTGGGTTGTAATTAATTTACTGCAAGATTACACTGGATAATGCCCGTATCATTACAAAATTAGGTTGACAGTGGTCTTGGTGTAGATAGTGTCAGGCACATGTCAGTGCACACAAGACTGTGAATTTGTGTGTTTGCATGTTTGTGGAGGCTATTGTGGCCCTTGAGACATCTCTAAGTGGGAAATGGTGTTTAATTATACACAAGCAGATGTACACACGGGCAAATAGCCTGCATAACTCACTGACACAAAACAGCTTGAGCATGATGCCAGACCCACTGTTTGATTTGAGCGCATGTGAGTCCTGAGGTTAAAATGAGAACTCGAGACTCTGCTTCACAAGCATCAAAATAAAGCTTGTTAAGGAGTTGGGGGTTTTTTTTCCAAAGCTATGACAAAGGATCACAGTACGCTGCTCAAACATTATATATTTTTTACTATGATTTATTCGCCCCATGTGATCTGGAATGGCACACAAATACCTTGGCATTTTCAATTTGAGAATAAAGCTTCAATAAATGGTAGCCATTTTGGATAAAATGAAGATAATTGGAGACCTACTTCTACCCAACATCATTCTGATTTTAAATTAGCGCCTTTTTAGGCTCAATATATCCAAAACATGTGTTTTGCTGAAATATTGTTGAAACCATCATGAGGAAATCCTCCCATGCAGCTTAGAATCTTGACCTCTGAATATAACCACATACTTCTACATGGGTCAAAGCATCTTGGGAATTAAATATTTCATATTTATCTTCTCTGAATTCGAACTCCATTTGTTTTAACATCAGAAAGTTTGCAGTTGAGCTGAAAAGAGTAACCAGGCTCTCTATCATTATGGCAGTTCAAACTGTTTTTCCCCTTCTTTTTTTTTTTTTTTTTTTTTTAGGCACAGCCATGAAGGAACACGCTCTGATTCATCCTTCATGAAAATGTGCACATTGCTTGGTCTGCAACATTACAGCCAGTCCCTGCTGCTCTAACATGGACAAAAAGTTTTCAAGAGCAGCCTCCAGAAAACTTGAAAGCATCCCCACTTTCTGTCCTTGCTCTCGCTCTCTCCCTGTCTTTTGATTTGCACTTGCACAAAGGCAGTCAAAATGCAAAAATGCTTGACCATTCCACAGGCGTTCTCCCTCTGCATAAACTTCTCGGTTGCCCCTTTGTCCGATTAATACCTTCATGTCTTTCAGGCTCACCCCCCCCCACCTCCACCCAGCCCCAACCCCACATCGCCATCCCAGACAAGCCTTAGTCCTCATTATACACAGCTTCCACTCTAGTTCCCAAGATTAGGCAAATGAGCTCCCAAGCGCAGTCTATAGACAGCACCGGACCCACTCCCTTTTCAAAATCAATCATGACATTCACCAAAAAATAATAAGAAGCACTTATTAGGTACTATCTTACTCTCTTCCACAATCGGAAACCGTAGTTTGACAGGATATGATTTGCTATCAAGTTGCTACTAAAACATCATTTTCTTTTTCTTTCACATTTCAAATGCACCGTGATTCATTCAGAACAGGCATTCCTATCAGCAACAATAGCACATTCTTGAGCAGTGGGGCAAGTCTCTTCACAGAGCACCAAATGAAGCCTCTTGAACAAAACACATCACATGCAGCACAAACATAATTCAGCATGAATTAAATCACTTCCTGTCATTTCAAACTGCTCACTTATTGTTAAATAAACTGCAGCGCTTACTGCAGGAAAAAAAAAAGCTGTAGTTTGTAAGAGGGAAACGGTTTTCACTGTTGACCTATTAACAATTTCATGCTATAAAGAAGGTGGTATTTAAAGTGAAATGCAATTTCCCCACTGAGGGACTAATAAAGGATTCTCTTATCTCTTAAAAATTAACATCAAACAAAATTATCATTGCTCATAATAAAGAACGGACGTGTACGCAATTTTAGTGACCCTTCTTTGACGGCCATATTCTCTTTCCTGATATATTTTCTAACCATGCATATAAACAGAAAACTGTAAACATATTCAAACTGGACGAGAGCTGAACATTTTGAATGGCAGCAGCAGTCGGCAGCAGTCATAAGAAAAAAAAAAAACGATATGATTGACCATATTGCAAATTGTGAGTTCATTTGCTGTGGCGTAGGTTGTAAGCATACCATTTCCAATTTACTTACTGAATATAATAAATACGTTTGCTGGGAAAGTCCAATCCTTCCTTATCAGATAATGAAATCTCATATTCGGGAGTCCCATATCCAAGCTTGGACTATATCCCAGCTATGTGCATTTTCAATCAAACTACTACACAGCACAGTTACAGGAGGACGCAGTATGGTATTGAGCCTCAGACTGATGTGAAGCTGATAATAGTTTTCTACCTCCTACTGCTCTCTGGGTCATTTAACAGTCTTAACCTTCTTCCACCTTTCATTCCCACCGGTCGTAACAAAAAGGAGTGTGGGGTCAGCTGAGTGAGGGTTAAAGGTCGGAACCCAAACCAGTGTACATCACTAGGAGTGGGGATCTTTAGGAGTCGCCCAGTTTGATTTTTTTCCTTTGTGGTCACGATTTGATTCAAAACCCATAATCAATTCAAAATAAAATTAAAAAGCTTCTGACACTTTGATTTGCGTGAGTGTGTTTATTCTTTGTGGGATGAACGGATGCCATTTTGCCTTTAGAGCTGTATTGCTCACATTAATACATAAGACTGCCTGTCATTCATTTCAGCATATATTATGAGTCATGTCAGACTCATAAACGCGCTGAAACACATTCATTACGGATTAAATAGTATGAATACATTTTTCCATAGCATAGCTTCACACTCTCCTGCACAGCGTAATAGTTAACATTTACACTTAAATGCATGTATTGTGCTTGTGCCACTCAGTCCATATTTTTCAGTGTATCGTCGCAGTTTAGCAGAGAAATTAAAATGTTAAAAGACTTGACGTTTTGGATTCTACAAATCCATTCAGACCCAAGGAACGCTCTCTCTTCTTATCTTACCACTCCATATCCATATTGTACGTGGTTGTAATGTTGCCTCTGACTGGAAGGGTTAGGAACCGTGTGTCCTTCATTTTGCTTCATTCAATCCCACAGGAAATAATGGCCATGTGATCAAATACGTCGTCACGGCCGATGGTGTGGACAACACAGTATTTCATTCACTGACAGATATGAACTCTAGAATGTCAAAGTCAGCAGCAACTACCTAAAAATGCAGTCCTGAAATTGATTAAACAACTCTCTCCATCTTCTTGGCATTAACCTTGATGTACATTCCTTCCCTCTCTCCTACAAACGAGAAGGACCAGAGAGAATTGTTGTTAACCCAGACAGTACTCACTCCTTGACACTTGCTCCCAATTTATTCTGCTTGTGTGAGCTAATCTGTAGAAAAAGGGGAAAAACTCACAGTCTAATGGCTTCATGAACATTACTTTTTCGAGGGGCGTGCATCACGGAGAGATGGAGCAGAAGTAAGGATGGGATGTGTGTAAGTTGTCCAATAAATCCCCAGCTCAAGCTGCATTTGTTTGGTTTATATTTGTCTGCTTTCATCCTTGTAGACTAAGACATGTCATATAGTTGGCAGGTAAAACTTTGCTTAAATCCGCTTCACTGCTGCTTAATGCAGGAAGATACTGCAGCCCTTTCAAACTTGGAGAGGAGTGTGAATCCTAAGCAGGTAGCCAAGATAATAACAATTCATCATACATAGCAATTGGTCCGATCTGCGCTGGAAGACAGCCAAAACAGCACTTTCAAGAGAGAAAAGACACCTTTGCCTTTTAAAGCAGCCATAAATCCCATTGATTGGAGTTAAATGCTTTCATTCTGTAGATACTGGCTATTACACCAAGCAGCGTGTAAAAGGGGGAAGAGATCATTCAGGAACAGCGAGGTACTCAACTAATGTTCATTTTAGATGAAGTCAATATTAGACTAAATGTGTAGAACAGTACTGCAGGTCAGATGTTTTAGAAACCTCAGGAACCATGACTGTGCATATTTTCAATGAGCTGCAGATATCCTGGGAGAAACTGATAGTAAAACCAAAGCCCAAATCATGTCCTGACCTTTGCTCTCACTGGTCATACCCATGGTGTGGTGAGTCCAATCTACTCACTACCTATTTGACATATTCTAACCCTGCATAGTACACCTATCATCATCTTTACAGTGAAAGAAAGCATCATTTATAGTGGCTGGCAAATGTCAGCATGTGGCAACAACAGCACCAGCTTTCATCTGCTACCTGCGCTGTGTTTCCAAACAGAGAGAGGAAGAACAAAGAAAGAGGCAGAGCATGTTGCAACCAAGGTTCTTTCACTGGAGGGAACCAGCATTTCTTGGCTGGACCACCAAGGCTATTTTTAGCATCGGCTTATTGCAGGGCTCCAACACAGCTTTAACCTGAAATATGTCTTTTTGCAAAACCTTGACACCTAGACTCATCAAAGCCTAGATTGCAATGGCTTTACCGTCAGAAAACCCTGACATTCATTAAGCTAACGGTGACAAGTGGTACAGGAGCTCTACTCTCATCCATCAGGTCTGAACGAAGACAATCATTAACTTGCCACCAGCATCAAACATTTAATTTGAATCTCTTTAATTGTTAAGAGCAGAAAATGGGCAAATGGGAAAATGGGAAATGATATTGCCATGCAGATGCCAAGACGTACCATCAGCTCCATCTTACCCCCTCCTCAGGCCACTGAGAACAAAGGGAGACAATATAGACTCTACTAAACACAACTATATCAACAAACATTGTGTTCAAAGGGCCAGAGTCAGAAACACTGCTGCCTGGCACTGTACTCATACTTCTATCAGTGTGCTATCTTAATGAACTTTTGAAAATGTGCCTTTAGTTCAAGCTGGATTGCTACAAATTCAAACCTTAAAGAATAAGCATCTGATATTAACAAGTGCAAATACCTCATACAACCAACAGAATAATCCTGTTCTTTCATTTTTGAATTTGGAAATTCTCCAGTGTGTAGGATGAGGCACCCATAGGTAACTTGTGTATCAAGTGTGCCATTAAGCCAAATCAGCACTGTCATGCTCTGAATAACACTCATTTATTCACTGGTTCGCCTGTAACATTTGTTTAACAATCAGACTTGAGTGGGGTCAGAGTCCTGCTTCCCACAGGTCTCTCTCAGGGTCTGTGTTTATTTCACAATAAAGACACAAAATGAAATCAAGGACCTTGAATTTATCAGTCGCTGAAACAAGATTGAATGAGCAATTATTCTATAAAGGCATGATTGCCCTCAATTGTTAAATGGATAACATGGAAATCCACATTCATTTCACAGCAATCAGTCATTTTATGGATGAAGAGAAGGAGTGATTTAGCAGAGTTGTGATAGGCAGGGATATAATCAACAGTGCTACAGCCTGGCAGTAATCTCCATGACCATTTACATTTAGAATAGTGTAAGTGATTTTAATTGGCGTTCGATATGCAGATGAAACTCTCTTATTTGTTTCACAATAAGAGCTTTGCATTTATGGTAATTTAATGCAAATGTTTCATAAGTATGAAAGTAGGAAGTAGTCCCTGACCTGAAAACAGGGTGGTTCACCTTGCTGAAGAGTTGCATGGTAGATAAGTTGCCTGGTGAGATGGTTGGTCGCCTTTTTTCTTAGCCAGATAGCCAAATTACTGTTTAACTCGCTGAATGACTTGTTGGCTGTCTGTGACAACAAAAGTCTCCTGAACCCACCGACTACAGTCTCTCCCATCCCTGAAAAGCATGGAAATCCGCACAACAAAGCTACCATCTCCACTTTCACAAGGAAAAATATTGGGCGCCTCTATGGATATTATGGCTTAGAGATTCAATCTCTGCTATAATCTGCAGATTTCTTTCAGAGAATCATTAACGTGTCAGTCTAAGTGTGCATATCTGTTCCAAGAAGTGCACGATGTGAGGCAATGATTAAGCAGAGCTCGCCAAATCCCCCGCCGATCTTCTTGTAGCTGACATGAAAGCAGCTCTGCACTCGAAAACAAGGGCAGAGTTCCTTATGTTAACCCAAGAAGACATGTCACTTATTGTATTAAAAAAAAAATGGAACAGAGAACGTGCTGAGGAGAAATTATAGAGCTATATCTTCCCTTGTGGTTTCTGTGCTATTGCCGAGGGATATTACAACCTCTGAATACTAATCTACCCCTTTTGCCTTTCTCCCCCTTTATCTATCTATCTATCTATCTAATGTGGAACAGCGAAAAATTGAGCAATTAAAAACAACTCTTGCAAGCCAGAGTCCTTGAGGGCTCAAAAATGAAGCTACCCTCACAGTCCCTTATACCCCCTCTAGCGTAACATGTAGCTACCCCATATACTCATTTCACTAAGGCAAATAAAAATGCAAAGTACCGCCACTTATTATATATTCTATATTCATTCAGTGGAGATATTCTCCACTGAATGTGCTGAATGTTTAAACTTGCTCAGCTATGTAATGCTCGTAGATAATCTGCTTAGATCTCAAAACTAATTGTAGGGAGGAGGAGATAATGCACTGATCATGACAATGTGTGATGAACCTACATGAAAGAAATGCACACCCACATCTGCTTCCAGTGCCCAAAAACAACCAATAGCCTCACCCAGCTGAGCCCACTTCCTGATGCTGGCCTCCATTAGCTCCTCCATACCTAACGACAGAAAATTACATGCTGACTTCTCCACTCTTAATTAGGAGATTAGGTATGCTTTTCCTCGCTTCTGTTCTTGTACCAAACTTCATCATGTTTGTGTAATGTATTGCTCGGACTCCATCCCACCAAGCCTGGCTTCAATAATCAGCGCATTAAACACTGCTGCTGACAAGGAAAAGGCAGTTGGTTGCAGTCAATTCAGGATCTTGCAGTCCAACAAAAATATGTGATTATTGTTTGCAGTAGGTCCCTCAGCAATCCCAGACCTCAGTCAAGTATATGCAATCTGCCTGGGTCTACTGGCCAGGGAGCTAAAAGGAACTAATGACTCATGCTCTACTGATAGATCTGCACTGCGTGCATGTGAGGGTGTGTGTTTTAAGGAGGACAAGGGGGGGGGGGGGGGGGGGGGGGGCTTTAAGAGTTAACCCCTCACTGTCAGATAGTCCCCGACCAAGATGGAGGACAACAGGGAGCGTGTCACGGCAGGTTAATTCGCTCAGGGAACAAGCGTGTTTACCAGCCCAGTTATCTACATACTGAGGCATATGCTGCTTGCACGAGCGAGAGATCTTCTGCGCAGATGGTCGTCGTTGAAAATCACATCCGACTCTTACTCAGCCGTGTAAACTCCGATTGGCATTGGCTAAGGGGCTGTAAAGCCACACATAAGAAGGGGACAAAAATGAGCAGCAGCATCACTTCTATTTTTCATTGACTGAATTTTAAAAAAAAATAGACGATCACAAAAAAAAGAAGGCTCACATGAAAGTCTGTGCTATGCTGTACTTCATTCTAGTTACATACCACTCTGTCCTCCTTTAAGGCAAAGTAGTGCTAGTAAGAGTTGTTCTAGAAGCATGACCACAAAATTAAGTACTTATTATGTGGACCAGCAATTGTTAAGGTAAATGTTGTTTATTCCAATTTACAATTAAATACTTATGTACCGGACAATTTTATGTGGACTTGGCAACACAGAATGAATGACGAGAAAATGATGAGAAAATATTTTGACATATATAGACTGATTCTGATTAATCAGTAATTCAGTAAAATACAGAATAGGAGGGAGAAATAAACATGGGGGGGGGGGCCTGTTGACAACTTCAACATCAATTGAATCAGTGAGTATAAAGGAGATGAAAAGTGAGGGGAGTGAAGATGGTGGGGGTTGAATACAATGAATGGCAAAAAGTCACATCGTCTATTGTTAGCTCTTCCTAAGTGAATGCTGCCAGACTACAAAAAAAAGTCACAGAAATCACAAAATAATCTAATGTAACAGAATGCGTTTGAGTGTTTGAGAGAGCATTTTATTTCAACAGATAAATATAAAGCCAGTTTTTAAAGCACGCACAGACAAATCCTTGCTGTGCTGCCCTCAGATTTTAAGATAATTATTGAAATTGAAACTAGCACAAAAAGAAAAGCTGATAATTCAAACGGGGATAATCTACTGTATGTAGCTGTTGCCGCTGAGATTGTATGAATGAACTCTTACTGACTATTCATCCACTTCGCAAGAGGCTTTCTGGCTGAATCAAAATGCCGCCATAAGAAGTCTGCCAAAGGCCCGGCTCTCATTTGAAACTGATTATAGAGCGAAAAAAAGGAAGGAAAAAAGCCTGTTATCTTTAAGTGTTCTCTAGAAACGAGAGCTCATATCCTCTGCAGCACCGTCTGAGAGCTGGACGCTGAGGTTAAAACACTGTCTAGCCAGTGTTAAGAGTTTTAATTGCAACTAGGGCTCAATGCAAAACTTGATTAATGCCTTATACACTCTTTTAGTGTTTAATCATCATTTGCTTTTTTCCTCACTTACCGAGTATGGTGTCTGTAAAATGATTCTGATGATATTTTATAAAGGGATGCTTCAAGGGCAATTAAAACTATGGATTTCTACGAATTTTACAGTGTCAACATAAAGTGTTCACTCTGCACGTGCTCCAAAAAGGCACCTGGTTGTGTTTGGATTTGTAACTATGGCCTTATGTTGTAGATGTTTCAATCTATCTTGTCATCTTGTGTAAATTAACTTTATTATTCTCTCTTCTAACGCAACAAAACTGACTTAGATCCATTCTACAGAAATGCAATTCAGGTATTTTTTTTTTTCAAGTCTACTTGTTATATATTTAGCCATGATTTGCACAGAGCCAATTCCCCGCTGGACCTCCATGACAGCCCCAGCCACGATTGCTGGGAAATTATGTGATGCAGCTGCTGAGACTCGATATAATGGATGTCTGTTCACTAAACCCAACCACACTTTGCTTCTGACACAACCTTGCACCTTCTCCAGAGTACATCCCAAAGGAGCAATTCACTGTGTCAGTGATGTTGAATACCTCCACCTCCCACCCACCCATTCTACAGCTCCGCAGCCTCTCCCACACTCACACTCCTGCACTCAAACAAGCAGACACATCACTAGGAAAACCGACTGGGTTAAATGAACAAGGAGTGCTCTTCTCTCCTATTTCCGCTGAGATGCCCTTGAGCAAGACAGAGACGCCCCAGTAGGAGCTGTGCAACTCCATCAGTACAAGCTCCTGGTATAACAGCTTGTCCTGAAATGTCACAGTGTTTATGCCATGCATAAAGTCTGCATATCAGCTGTATGTTTTTGGTTGGAGCTGAGAGCCGAACAGGGCTCTGGGCTGTGGCTGCAGTGGGAGGAACAGAGATATAGCTGGGGAGGAAGGTCGAGACTACACTGGGCCTCAAGCCAGGCAGAGAGAAATGAAGCCTGGGAGGGATGTGGTTAAGTCAGGGCTGAAGCCAACTAAGGCTGGGAAAACAACAAAAAATATTTTTAAGTTATTTATCCATGTCTTTAGCACGTTTTAGTGAAAACACATGAGATAATTACTTTTTCAGTGTAGTTTCCAATGCAGACTTACCCCATTTGGGAATTTCCACTCAAAAAAGCAGCAAGGAAAAAGATCAGTCCATTTTTTTTTTTTTTTTTGCCAGGATAATACCATAAAATTACAGAAACTATAAACAAGGCTTTTCTGGAAGAAAATTCAATAATGTCATAGCTGAGTTATAAAGAACAACATTTAATTTTTAAGATAAAATAGGTAACTAGGAAGGGATAGAAAGTTAGCTGAATAGAGATGAAAAGAAACAAAGAAGTTTTGAGCACAAGAGGTTTTTGACGAAACAAAGACGGACAGCTGCAGACTACACAGAGAGCTCCCTAAATACTCCATATCTACAGTAAAAGACTCAAGTGTGACATTATTCATCAGCCAATGTTTGCATCTCTAAAAGTCCCCCGTCTCGGCCAATAGCTTGTCTTTGAATAAGTGCAGTTTTATCAGATTCAATTCAAAGATAAAGAGCTTCTCCACGTGGTCTGTCGAGTAGAATGATGGCTTCAGACAGCCCATTAACCACTTCAGTTAGACCTGCTGGTTTTCACCTCCTCCTCACTCCATGTGAAACGGACTTAACCCTTCCTCCGTGCAGCTGTACACGGCGTCTGACACACGCTCAAGTGAGAAAAAAAAAACCAGCACCATTCACCGCACACATCTGGTGCTGCCTGCCTGACGCCTTCAAAAAAAAAAAAAAAAGAAAAACCAGCACATATGTTTCTTTATGGCCACAGGCACAATCATGTCTCTCCTGACAACCTAGCAAAAGGCCCTTAAATCATTTGGCACCGGTGAAGTCCTAATCCAGAGACAGAATGACAGGTAATGTATTTCTACGAAGTGGTTCGTTTCTATTTAGGCTCTTAGGCTGTTAATGTTTCACATTAGTACGGGGATGACAGGTGGCGGATGGTCAGGGAAAAAATAGGAAAAAGTAGCGAGGGTGAAGCTTTTTTTGCAGAACCAGCCTGAAGCGGGACAAAGGAGGTAAAGATGGCAGCAAATGTGGTGTTTTGAAATGGGGCATGCAAGGCTGTGAGAGTGAGCTGTTGAGAAGTGCCCTCCAGCTACCTAACATGAGTGTAAGCGACAATGAGTGAGAGTTTAGCACACTTCTTTTGTCAGATGAAGGATTATGTGCTGTGAATTGGTAGTCCCACCGCCTTGCCACAATTGAAAGCCAAAAACCTTGAGAATTAGTTTCCCTTTGCCCTGTTAGAGTTGAAGCAATCACTTTCTGAAATGCACAATCTGATTCCCACATGCTTAAATGACCATTTATTGATGAATACCTGGAATTAACTGGGCTACAAAAGTGAAGGTGCAGTAAATACAATGATATTTAGTTTTCAGTACCTGTTTGCATCTGTCATGTCACTCTGGGTGTCCAAGAGATTAGAGGGCTGCTACTTCAAAACATTTGCTCTGTTATAAGCAGTACATGTTCATCAGTACCCTAGTGACCTGGCTGCTTACTCATCATTACTCATTTTAAATTAATTAATTTATCATTATGGTCATCTGCATTGTGGTTGGAGTGCAGTGAGATACTAAAAACATCATATTCACTGTTTGAGGTGCTCTTCATGTTCATTTGAAAGATGTTTATCGGGTTTGTCAGGTTGCACTTGGCAATTCAAATGCTGTCTAATTTCATCACTTCGCAAATACGGCACTGTAAGTTTTGTCATCTTTACAGTGGTTTGCATGTGCAGAAAGCTGAGGATTTCCACTTCGAAAGCCTAAAAAAAAAATCCATAATTAGAAAATGTCTGATTCACTGACAGCTTATAGTTCTAATCTTTGACAGTCAAAGCAGATCCCGCCTGTGCTGTAGAAAAGTATCCCGGCCCAGCTTTGGTGGGGTTTTGAGCATACAGCTCACTAACTTCAGGAATTACATTAACTGAAATCTCAACTTTGTTTCCAGTAAGACAGTTAAGAAGCTGCCAGTTGCAATAATCTTACTCAAAGGGAAATTTCAGGCTCCACAAAACACCTGCCTCAGGCTGTACCATGTACAAGAATAATATATGTATAAATCTGTCAAAGAGTCAAAACAGGAGAGAGAGAAAACACAACTACAAAAGGAAACAGTAAAATGAACACAGTTTTTTTTGTGCATGACAACATGTACTAAGCACTGTGATATGACATACAGGAGTGAAAATATGATGACAAAATATTAGCTGAAAGGCCATCTTTGCCCTGACCTTGTGTTCACACCTCCTCGTGACTAATCCAGCTCCAGGCCTCTGGTTTCCATGTTAATGCCATAATTCCAAAAAAGCCTGACCGCCCAACCCTGCAGGTGTTGAGTTTGAAATTGTGTAGACAGAAGCGTTCACACACACGTGTGTGTGTGTGAGAGAGATACACAAAGAGTTGGAGAGACAGAAAATGAGCATGCTAGTATCTGTGAAATAGAGATTAGTACATGCTCATGCCAGAAATCTGTCTGTAAGGAGGGAAACCACTAAACACTATTACGGGTCTCAATTTCTATTTCTCAAAAATAGGACATATTACTGTAGGCGCTAAGATCAAAGGAAAATCATTTTTGCGTAATGTGCTGTTTTACCGGTTCTCATGGTGGGAAGAAAAGTTAAGTCACAGAGTAAAATGACCCAGAGCCTTTCTATTTTGCTCAGTGAGGCAAAATGAAGCGAAGTCAAAACAACAATTGCCTTTCTCTCTTTGTGTTAAAACTGTTAAATTCAGTGCGCCCAAGGGACTTTTGGAGCAAGGTTTTAAATTATCTGTCTCCATGTGTTCCTATTAACTGGCAGCATGAATATATCGAGCCACAGACTGGGAAAGTGTACGTGTACGTGTGTGTGTGGGGGGGGGGGCATTCGTAGCGTGACAGGTTGTGTCAGTATAGTCGGGAGAGCTCAGGTTCAACTCTACCTATTCCATCACTCAGCACCGTGGCAGGGCCAGAGTGTCGAGCAACCCCCCGGATACGCAGCCCTGCCAGAGCATCACACAGATGAGGACGGCTAATCCCAAACATGCTTTTTCAATCACTCCAACAGGCAGGCTTCCTGACAGCAGCCCCCATCAACTCGTACAGGCGCTACATGCATGTAGTGTGCCTGCCTCACCACTACAAAGTGTCAAACCATTTCTAAGGGAAAGCAGATTGCAAAGTGCTCAGAAGAGGTGTAATCAGGCTTAGGGGGCTGGGGCAGTACTGCATTGAGCACAGCATGAGAGTAACTGTACCTGGTTTTCGGGTTCCTTCCCCGCTGAGGCCACCCATGCCACAAATGTATTCCTTATGGTACTGTATGGCACTTTCGATAAAAAAGTTATGCCACAAAACGGCATATGTTTGGTGTGTCCTTTAATTTACGAAAGTTTTTACACATGTAACGGCTTAAAGGTTCTGCTCAGTCAAACAGCTATTATGTTGTATAAACCAACAGCAGAGTGGCTAAGCAGAAATAGATTTCCACACAGAAGCAGTTCCAAAACATTAGTTATCGAAGCTACATGACAGACTTGAAACAATTAGTCAATTAAATGATGAGTACAAGCTACTGCTTTGATCATCATCTTATTCCAGCTTCTTAAATGTGTAAACTATCTTTGAGTTTTGAAATGTTGTCATTTTTTGCTATTTTGTGATCTGTTTTAGACAAAACTGATAAATTGAAAAACTGATAGATTGAGAAATTGCAATATTAATCAATAATGAAAAACTCATTACTTGCAGCCCTGCTACACAATATATACATCATACATTGTTTTCAACCTTGCGTGTGAATTTTTGGCTGGTAAGTGATGTGAACAGTCCACTAATACCACAGCCATGGCAGTTAGTTTCATCTGAGAGAGCCCACAGCCTGACTGCTACTGAGTTTTACCTGCTGCTACTTCTTATTTGGTAAGAAACCGCAATGAAACACTGACCAAATAAAGTAAAGCTTCAATTTGTTTAACTTTCTCAGTTGCCCACCTGGCATATGTCTCTGTCTCAAGCCTAAAAATAGGTCAGAACCATGATGGATTGCTTGTATGTAAGGTAGGTGTGTGGAACACAAGACAATCTGTGGTGTCTTTATTGACGTCCATGCCTGCTTGTATTATCTGCACATGAAAAACCTATTTGGACTGTATGAATAATAATATTCTACATGTTTAACCCTATCGCATGACATTCATTTCATTTAATGGTCTCAGCTGGATCTCTGTATTGATTTCACAGGCACAGCAGGTCTCCTGAGATTCTCTATGGATTTTCCAGCTGCCCTCCCAAATGATCCATTGTGATTTCTACCCGAAGGGCCCTGCCAAAGCAAAGCATGGAAAACACTCATCATTTCACCATCTCCTTATATACCTGGCTCCCGTTCTGTAAGCCACGTTACCTCATGGCTGTATTGTGATTCCAGACATTGTTTTATTGACCCCAAAGGACGTGTATTGGTCTGTCTCTGGCAGCACTAGAACTGTGGGCATGTGTTTTAGAGATAGTATTTCCTGCTGGAAATCTTTAACAGGTTCGAAATTAGAATAAAACAACAATGAACTGTTAGCTGGAACAAGTGGGGGACAAGATGTTATTGCATTAACAGGAGCTCTTACAAGTGTGAGTGTGGCAGATGCTGCTGATTGCTCGCCACACTAGATCCACTTTCAGACGAGTGATTATGTAAATTCAGGTAGGCTTTCTCTGCCTAAATGGTGCATTTATCATTGGCTTCTCTGCATATGAAACGACTACAACAAAGTGTCAATTGATAGGGCTCCATAAACACATCATCTGATCTTTGCTGAGTCTAGGTTATTGATTTTGGAGCTGCAAGCCGAGGTAGATTGATGAGAGTGGTATGAGGTCAGAGAAGAAAAAAAAAAACTAAGTCCTGCCTTTCATCAATTAAAAATATGGCTCTATTTGAAATTAAATAAATCCTCACAATAAAACCACACTAAGGTTCACTGTCTGCTCCACCTGTCAACCCCTGGTATCCAGAAATCCATCACATGTTTAGCATGACCATGTTGATCTCTGTTGGTCACTTTACGGAGAGATGATTTCCCCTCTAATAATTTCATATAGATGATTTGTCCCCCTCAAGTGTGACAGTCTAACTGCCCCCCCTCCAAGAATGACAATACAAAAACAGAGGCATTCAGCCATTCAGTGGTCTGACTCATTATAACCATCGCAGACGTCAGCTAGCTAACTGCTGAGGTCTGCTGTTAGCCATGCTCAGAAATTCATCAATTCAGTCTGAGAGATCAATAAAGACCATCTATATGACAAATAAAACAGCAGTAACTGTTGCACAGTGATACTGGTATATGTCAATACTGAGCAGAAACAGCCGTCCTCAGGAGGTATTATAAAACTGACAAAAACTCTGACTTTGATTTTACTTTCCTGTCTCAGGCCATCACTTCTCCTGATAACACCATGCTCACCGGTAATTGTAATTGCTGAAATCTCAGAACACCATTGTGTTATTCTGGCAGGTGCTCCTATTATTTCATCCAACCCATTCAAATCAGTGGTAGTAGGCTAAAAAAACAGAAACATCCCTCTGTATGGTGTAATGTAGCACAACAGCATCTCAAACTACATCCTCCAAAATGTTCAGCTGATCCAGCTGAATCAACAGTTGAATCATCTCCAAAACAGTTTCACTAAAGAACTGAACACTAAAATGTTCATGAAGGTAGGACTTATTGCCAGACTGTTGCATCAAACTGGATTAGTTTTAGCTGTGTACCCAATATAATGGCAACTGAGTGTGTATTAGCCTAGAATTTTTCTCTTAAAATATACTTTTATACATGAAATGGTCAAACATTTGAATTTCTGACAGCCTTAAATCAACACAAGCATTTTATCTATTCCAAAAGAAAATGCCAACCACTTAAATCAGCTGTGATCTGATCTGTGTCATCTGTGAAAAAAACAAAACAAAACATGGCTTTCAGTGACTGCGTAAACATGTAACTATGACAATCAGCTAGCATGTCCCCTTTTTCAATACACCATTCAGGTGAGGATGTAATTTTGAGTATCAAAGGGTTATGTACAGTACGTGCAACGTATGACACACATGAAGAATTCCATTAAGAGGAAATCCACACTCGCTGGTGAAGAATATAATTGTAGTGTCTTCAGCCGTTCCCAGTAGATCCCTCCCCCAAAGCTGAAATGAAATTACACCCTTGCTGTTGACAATTAGCCACCGTGGCCTAGCAGTCCTCGGTAATTGGACTACAGGCGATTAAGCAGTAAGAAGTGTGTTTACGCTGCTGTTGTTATGACCCTTGCCTTTGAGATTCCTCACCTCTGAACCCTTCATCCTCCACTTTCTGTCTAAAAGACAGAAAATGCTTTTCTCCATTAGACGTACCACAGCTTCATCAGAATGAACCGTGCAGCAATGGTTGTCCTCTGCTATGCACGCACATGAAATTTACTTTAATACCACATTAAAGTAAGTTCTAGCGTATCCCACTGTAGGGTTTACAAGGTTTTGCATCTGATTGAATGTGATTTCTAAATTAATCTGTGAAAACACACAATGAGCTCCAGCTCTCTAAAACCAGACAAGTCACAGCCAAAGGCCAAATCACTTAATTGCCTTGTGTTAATTCCCTATTCTCTAAGCTAATGCAATCACTTGTGAATAGAAACCAACTATCCCATTTTAGGACACGAAAAGTCATCCTCTCCCTGTTCATCTCTCTCTCTACTTTTTAAATGTCATGCCCTGTTTAATCTATTGAATTTATGCATAAAGAATCCTAAATGGGAGATAAAAAGCATACCTCTCAGCTTCGGTTATCATGCCTGAGATAATTCTACCAGCTTTGTTTCCCCCCAAAAATGAAAATTTTATTTCACGGGACAAAGAGTAGTACACGTTCATGTCATGAAATATGAAAGTAAGATGGGGGCTTTAAAAAGTAATTTCTTTGATGATGATGATGATGATGAAGTACTGCAAAGCATTTAAAAGCCAACATAAGGCTTATCGTAAACTCGTCTGTACATAAGCATAAGAAGATAATCTGAAAAGAGAAGCTTGATCTATCACTGTTATGGCTGCTGCAACCGGCTGGGCCACCAACACAAGACAACAGTCATCAGTTATAGAAGAGCAGAGCCTGCCTGCCCAGTACACTAATCAGATGAAACGCGTCTGCTTACTGGCAGCACCTCAGCTGGGTGCTCTCTCTGTCCGAGTGAGACCGATAGACCTGTTAAGGTCTGACAGCGGGAGACCGGGCTTTTTGTCTGATGTGTCTGCACGTTGGATGAGCTGAGATACAGCCAGCGAGAGCCGGAGGGGGAAAAGAGGAAAGACAACGAACGTGTTAGTGGTTCTTTGTAGCGAGAGAAGATGATGTACACCGCACTGAGCACATAACTACCGGCAAGCAGAAAACAGTCAGCGGTGCAGAATAAGAAGGTGGTTTCCACTGAGGAGGAAGGGGGGAGGGGGTCCTGCTGTTGATATGAGCCATGGTGGACAGACGGTGTGGGCCGGAGAGGAAGAATAGGAGAGGGGGAGACAGAGATGGACAAAAAACAAAAGGCAGATGTCACGTGGGTCCAGAGTCGCTGATAGATGTGATGTGCAGCGTGGCGCAAAGGCAACGGTTCAGGTAGAAAAGGCTTCCCTTTGTGATGCAGATGACAACGCAATCAGCCCCGCTTTGTCTCGGCCGATGGGCTCTGCTCCCGGGGACATTGAGAGCCAGACACTAATCTGGTGGGTTTGTGTTCTCCGGGCTCGCTCATAAAGGCAGTGTCACAGTACCTGGGGTGTGTGTGGATGGGGCTCTCTGAAACGAGGTCTGACCTCTCTCAGGGTACACTCTCCCTCCTCCTCCTCCTCCTCCTCCTCCTCCTTCTCTCTCTCTTTCTCCCTGCGTCCTAGCTCAGTAGCTGGCTTTGCGGGGTTGAATATTATAAGCGCCATATTGTTAATGTGTATGACTCAACGTTCCCATGAAGGACGTGACAGGAACAGGGGTCGCACTGATCAGTTTATCTCCGCTTTTCGAGCAAACTCAGTTATCACTTTCAGACTTACGAACCTCAGTTTTACTGTCTGGATTAAAAGTGGACATATACAGTGACAAAGACATAAAACAGACCGATTCCACATAATGGTTGAGACTTCTGTCAAATGAAGCACACTGCACAAAGAATTCACACTGCAAATTAGGCCTAGATGTTGAGGGGCCATTTTGATTGTGAGTGCTTACTCGTTTCCTGTTATGAATAACGTCTGGAAATACATTTCACTGTCCCCTAATGACTTCTATTCCCAACGGGTCAGGATGAATCAGGCTCTCCCTAATAAATATGACTTACCAAGAGACTGCACACTGCCAATTAACATGTGCTAATTAAGATAGCAGAACATAAGAACATCCTTGATCTAGATTCCAGTGTGAAATATTAGAGAGGTTACATGGAGGTAAAGCAAGTTTCCTTCATAACTATGTATTTATCCCAACTAGTCTCGTCTAGTTGCAAGAAGAAAACACCCTGTGCAAACTTTACTGAATCAAATTTTATTCCACACAGGTTGAAAGAGGCCTGTTGGCCACAGACTCTAATTTAGTTGCTGAGTTAACGTGATTGGGTAGGATACATAACAGATGCTTTCTGTAATAACGCAAAAAAGAAAAGAACAACCTGCTCTACGATGCTGACTTCACATCAGTCTCTGTCCTTTCTTCAACTGTTAGGATTAGAAGCAGCCTTAGTCATACTCTTTCACTTTTTGACCACACTGCTTTCCCAACAACATACTGAAACAATTATAGTCCTCCAATCAAAAGGCACACCTATCCTTAAAGCACTGCAAGAAAAACAAACCTCTAAACCCATAATTCACCTGATCCTCACTAAATAATACATTTCTACATAATGCATCTTTTAACCATTCATAGCACGCAGTTCCTGTAGTGTTACGTAAGAACCTAGTCCAATAGAAACTCTATAAGTAATAGCACACTATTTTGCTATACTATTTTCTGAACAGAAATTGGGTTGTGCATGACGAAACCTCATGCAAAAGCTGATATAAACCTTTGCCACAGGGACAGAAAACATAAATTCCAGAAAAAGTTTAGATGATCCAGTATTTAAAAGTAAATTTGTGTATTTTTCTGAGACTGGCAATCAACATAAAAACTAAAAGCCACCTATTAGACACTTTAAGAAGGATACATCAAATCCTAAGAGTTGTGTGCAACTATTATTTAACCCATGCATCCTTTAATTTGGTATTACCAACCCTAATATTAAGTGAAAGTGGGTGGGTACAGCTTTTAATCTTTATGTGTTTAAGATTTGATGAGATTGTACATTAAGATATCCTGTCAGATTTCCCTTGCAAACTGGAACGTGTATGCACTTGTAGAGGATTTCCGTATTGTTGTGAACCCATAATAATTTCTGTGCCCATTCAGGCATAAAGTGCAGCTCTCAAACCTCTTAATTCTTTAAGAATTTAACTGATGTGAACATTAGCAACATTTCTAATGCACATGGTAATTTCCCATCACAATTTTTTCCAGTACTTTATATAATGAATTAATGAGCTATAGGCTCCTTTTTGATTAACTGACGACTGAAACGAATAAATTACACACCAGCACACTCTTTCAGTACCTAAATACAGTTTAATTCATCCATCCCCTTCCCAGGACTTGTGCATTTATCTATCACATTTTTCTAAAAGCTGCAGCGCAACATCTAATCATAATAAACACATTAGAGCACACACTGTATAAATGCACAATGCTTCGCAGCAAAATACTCAGTGCTAATTTAAGACTGAGTGTGCTTTAAATCAAAACCATGCAGGCGGCTAACTAACTGCAGTTGGGTGATACAAAGACAACATCAGGAAATGCACTGGATGAACCCAGTTGGGATTTTTTTTCACTTTTTTCCCCACTTATTCCTTTTTTTCTTGTGCCACCTTTTTGAAAATAAAAATGCATCTAGGGAGTCTAATGCACATCATACTTGCTTTTAAGGGAACCAACTCTTTTCAGCTGGCAGTTATAGTCAAACACTGACAGCATTATGTTGCATTTCAAAAGACTTGACACACCTGTTGACTTGAAAGTCTTTTCATATTCAGATGGAATCAAGTAGCAGCCACATCTGACCAGCAGGTCCCTACACACTGAATAAGTCTGATTACAGTTCAAAGAGACAGAAAATTAAACACCTGTTAAAGATACAAAAGAAGAAGTCACACTAAATGCAGTAGACTTACAGAGAATCACAAGCATACTGCGTACACCTCTATAGTAATAGCAAGTACTAAGCCACTAGGTACAGTGTGTGGAGATTGTGCAGTGTGATTCATTTGAAATTTGGCCTTGCTTCTGAAGTTGTAATCTATCAGGCTCTACTGTGTTTTTAATGTAGTACTACGCAGTGTGGTAGTTAAATTCAAAACTCAAGCAAGTCCCAAGATGCTTCCGATCTTAACTCCGTGGTACACTCATGGAAGCAAACTTGACTTAAATATGAAACACAATCCAAGCTTGTAGGTCCGTGAGAGCCGTGCCAAAACTGAGAGCTGAGTAGGTGTGTAGATTTTTTTCAGGTGTACACTGGGACATTATAACAACATCCCACATCAGTTTGTTTTATCAGCCTACCTGCAGTAAACAAATTGGTTGTGTTGCAGTTCACACACTTACAGTGCCACTCCCCAAAGGGCTTCCATTCTGGTCAATATGTCATTACTTGCACCTTGTTCTGTTTCAGTAAAGTGTAATGTCAACAACAAAGAGCAGCACACTCTAAAAGTACCAACATGGCCTGTTTATTGATTTCCTACATTTACCTGTCAAAAGCCTATCCAGGTGCATCGAAGTGACATCCTGAAACCATATCATTACTACTTTAATACAGTTTTGAATCCACAATTTAATTTTTTAAACTTCAGTTCTTTTATCAAATACGTTCCACAAACTAAAATACCAGTTTAGCACCACATCTAGAGGGCAAATACGATTGGAGCAGTTTGAAGGCAGCAGAATATGAAGAGCTGGCTCATGACAGCGAACCGCAGCAGCCAGAGTCAAACAGCTGAAAGTATGGAAACAGTGTCAAATACTCCATCATGTCTTAAACTGAATCCTTGGTTAAATTGGTTGAACCAACTGCAGCCAGGAGCAACATACGCAACTATTTTGCTTGCAGAGCCAGCTGAGCCGGAAACCTACAACATCCCAATCCCGTGTGAAGGCCTGAACAAAGCTGACTTGAAGGAAACATCCTCAACTACTTTTTTTTTCCCTGTTTAACTTTTACATAATAAACTCTGTACATGAATCACAGTAAATTCCACCCACTAGTAATGTGACCAAGAGCTAGGGCTAATACATGCTGTACAACAGCCACAGTGAAGCAAAGCAGCTCAGTACCAATGTCAGCAACCTTATGCCATGCCAAGCAAGGCGGTGATCCTTCTGCCTTAATCTCACCCTAAAGGTAGCCATAGATGTCTCTGAAATGTGACACCCCCCTTCAAGTGAAACAACTGGTACCAGCACTAATTGAAATTTTGCATGCAAAGTGACAATGCCCGGGCCCTCGGCAGCATGGATTAGGGCTTGAATAGAGACAGATTCTTTGTGAAAGCCTACTGTGGCGGTTGGCGTGCAGGCCAGCTCCCTGCATCTGCTCATTGGGTGGACTGAGAAAACACTGGATTGTATACGGTCGCTCATTTTACCTTTATCTAATCCCATTTCTGAGCCCGCCTCCGTCTGTCTTTTGTTACTCTTCCACAAAACATAATGCTTCCATGTTACACTCACATGTCTATGCCTTACAAAACAATTCCGGTCAAAAACAGCTACTGAATTTACATATGAAAGCATCTTTACCAAACTTGGCAGGATTTTCTAAACATTAACAATCATACGGTGCCTTGAACTGTCAGGCTGTCTAACATTGTGCCCAAAAATGGTACAGAAACGGTTATGCAAAAGACAAATGCACTATATGTAATTTAGTAAATTAAAAAAAAAAAACAAAAAAAACAGAAATTTAAAAGATCAACTTGGTCAGTGTTTGCCAACTTTCAAATGAGTGGGCTCTAGTGCTCCACAGAGCGCTGAAGGAATGCGGCGCATATTGAAATGCAATCAAATCTGAGAGACATTTTTTAAAGGCTCCATGCTGTGATCTCATTCTACCCCACTTCACCATCCTCGACTGTGGTTTCTGTCCCCCTATGCTTCCCTCAAGGAGAAAGTGTTGTATCAAAGTGATCTATCATCCTGCTGACCCCAACAACAACTTGCATGCAAGTCTGGAGGAGGCTGTTATTGCATCATAGCAACACCAGTCCTCCCAGAAAACATTTGCTGTGTTTGCACAGTGCAAACTGTAATACCACAACAGAAGGGGGGCAGAACCCGGAAAAGCCAAATGATCCGGCTAGTAAATTTCATCTCCTCAGAACAATACAGGCTACTACAATTTTATAGGCGGAGATGAATCTGAGAATTTCCACTCAACAAAATTATACGATGTTAGTGGGGCTGTCAGCTGAGCACTGATGACAATGAATGGGTAAACTAATGAAGGGATAAATCCACACTATGGTTTCATAGACATGTTTGACATAGCTAGGCTAATTTCCTTGGCAGTATTACCTCTATTAATTTTGGAAAAGAGCCTGTCTGTTCCTGTTAACCAAACCAATAAGACGTGGCATCAATGACAGCTTACATTAACACTAATCAACAATTTAGAGCTGTTTCACATTCCACACTGTAAATTAAATGCCTCTGAAAAATGGTCGAATGCCATTAATGAATGAACGGCATTTACACTTGTCCAACATGGCAAGTATAAATGGCAAGTTGGTCAAATATAGAGAGAGGGACATGAAATAGTCTAAAAAGAGATCAGTGGCTGAGGGAGAAGGCTAAAGTCAAACATTAGCATTAGGACAATTTACAGTACTTCAGATTTCACATGGTTTGCTATGTAGACACACTATTTGCAAAATGGATACTTGAGCACAGCCAAGATTTTCTTAAATTTGGCCCTTGTTTTAATCCCCTAATCCGCTCCAGTATGGTCCCTGGCTGATTCATCGATAATTTGTATAACAAGTAGCCCTTTCATGTTTGCCCTCCAGAAAACAGGCCTGGGAAATCCCAAACTGTGGGAGTTATGATTTCATGAATACCGCAATACCTACATTTTTATAATAAATTTCTCACAACATATAGTTTTTTGGCGACCAACAGATAACTTAAGTTCACATTAAGTAAATAACGTCTATCAGTCAGAAACAGAAGTATGCGAAGATGTCACTCTCTATTAACCAAAAATTACAATGGAATAAAAGTAGTGTGCCGGCACTAAACACGTCAAAACGATCCACTGAAGGGTTCTTTTCTGTTGCATGCTGGGATGTGGTTTTTTTTTTTTTCGGATTAGAGCTGCAGTGACCTCTTTTTCAACCCTTTATTTCTCATACGTAAGCCATCCTTGCAACTTCATTGGACAGTCGGCTAGGGTGACTCACAGGGTAAAATGGTGGGGGCCTGTATTGAGTTGGCGACGGGACTAGCTGGTTTCCGAATCAAAACGTGAAACAGCACAGGCCCGAAAGGTACTGCAACACGTACCACGTATCGTGTTTCAAGTGTAACATTAAATATCAACAGTGCCTTTCTTCATCACGCGATAGATGTATTTCAGTACATCGAAATAACTATTTGAGGAGCCGTGCCGAGTGATATTTGAGGCACTGTAGGCTCTCAGCTTGCAGATACGCTTCACAATAGATTTTACATGTAGACAAACTGTAACCGTGGTCATGTTTGCATTTTAGAGAGAAAGAGACAACAAGGGGAAGTGGAAGACCGTGGAGTGAGAATCTGTTGTTATTTTTGGCATTTTTCACATCCTGTGCTTCCCTTGCTCTTGGACAGAACAGCAAGGATAAAAATCAAAAAATAAATAACCAATATAACAGCAATCATGACTTCAGTGATTAAAAGACAATAAATCATATTGAATATAGATGGAATGACAGTATGCAGTAGTACTTTTTTTTAAGGAATATATTTCACATAAATCAAGTATTCATTTGGTATATATTAATATTATATATAATATATTATTCACAAAACTAAGATAGAGGACATGGCAATTTTAGTATGCATCTTATTTTTTTATGATTGCAAATTGTTCGAATTGAAGGAAAAAAATCAGAAAATCAATTTTTTTATATATTCCAATAAAATATACAATTCATGAATTGCATGAAATGTATGTTAGAAACTGTTCCATGTATTTCTATGGTTTGGTATACAGTCCGTATAACCTCTCAAAATAATAATGCTGGCCTGGAACAGAGTCTAGCGATCATACCTTAAATAAAATCAAGAAGCTATGACACATATTTTAAAGCTTTGACACAAATTTTAGAAGCTGCCATTAGCAATGTAATGTAGGCCTTGAAGACTGCTTTTTTTTTTTTTTTTTTTTTTTTTTACATGCTGAATATGTAACTACATTGAAACCGCAAACTGGAGCAGTCAGTAGTAGTTTGCATAAACACACATGACATTTGTCAAAGTCTGTGCCAGTCCTACGTGGGGACTTGAGAGCTCCTTCAACATTTCCATACAAAGTTGGGATGCTGTTATACATGTAGACTACAAATGATTTTACTTTAAACAAGCAGCAAAGTATTTAGTCTCCCGTTTCTTTTTGTTGTTGTTGTTTCTTTCAGTGGTTGCATTTGGTTGAGTTTTTCCATAGTTTCTGGGCCACACCTGTAATTATGAGGTTTCGTTAAACTGACCAGAGGAGGAAGACACGTTTGTTTTCTGACAACATCCTCAAAATAGCCTGAATAAATGTATGACTGAGCTGACACTTTTCCATTCTTTGTTGTGGCGAATGTCTCCTGTCCTGTCGCAGGGAAAACTGAGCCCAGCTACCAAAAAAAAAAAAAAAAAAAAAAAAAATCACATGCAAATTGTGCTTTAAAGTACAGAGAGAACGCCTCTGAATTAAAGGGAACAATGGAAACTTGCTTTTATAATCTCCAAATAAAGAACATTAAAGGGCAAATGTCACAATAATACAGCCCCTATCAGCACCAGAGCTATTATAGATTAGAAAACTGTAGAAACAAGTACAGTAAGACGACTCTACGCTTACTTTTTAGTTTCCCAGACATACTACTGTAAAGATTATTTCCACCATTCAACCTGTTTCATTGTGCGTTGAGCCACGCTGCCTGCTGCCCTTTACTGCTTAGCCAAGCTCTGCGTCCTCATGACCGCATAAGGACCAGACAGAGCCTTTTGGAAGTTAAACTGCAGGATGTTTCCTGCACGTACATTTGCGTTTAGTCTCTGAAAAAAAAAAAAGCTTTAAGAAAGAAAACGAAAAACGTCCTCGTTTGTGTTTCACGTTTTTAAAATCACGAACTGTTTGACAACTGTGACACACCTCCACACAGGATGCGACCTGCCCGGCTGAGATTTGACGCTCTCTAACCTGCGGCAGCTAGCTGTGTAACACAAAAGCTCCTTGATTTAATCCGCAATTAACGCTATTAACAGCATCCGTTTACCTGCGGAGATGCGGGAGCATGTTTTTGTGTGTCCCCACCATCATCCCTTTCCTGCTTGTTTGTGCTGACTCTAAGCCACATTTAAGCACCGAAACACCCCCCGAAAAAAACGCCATCGTACAACACATTCATAGTTATTAAAGGAACAATATGTATATATGTATTTCTCTTCAGTTAGGGTTTTTGTCTTTTGAATTTGAAAACGCAAACGTCCATTCATGCGCTTTGTCTCAAACTAGAAGCCGGCAAGAGGATGCGGCTTTAACCGTTGGCAACAAAACATTAGCTTACCTTCAACTGCTATTACGGCCGGTATGGTCCATAATATCCATAGAATATCCATTATTGGTCACTTAAAGGGCCCAGACATTCACATAAAATACGTCCCAAAAGCCATTGACAGCAAAGGCAGAGAGGGGACAGGCGGTCCTTCACCTCCAATAGAGCAAACCCAGATAGCGGAGCAAACGAACTCAAATCTGAACCAAGTTTGGGCGAAACCAAAAAAACCACAGACGGAGGGGAGCACGGAGCACCGCAGCAGCACGGCTAAGCATTGTGGCGCTGCGTTTGTCCAGTCAGTCTCCTAAAGAACAGAAAGCACGATTTTACGTATGTAATTAATGACAGAAGGTTTAAAATACTCGAATTATCGAAGCAGAAGCTCTTCAAGAGGATCCTTCATCCCCTTCAAAGCCACTTCAATTTACCCCCGCTGTCAATCAAATGGAGAGAAGGACAGACACTGCCTTACCTACTGATAATTAAGTGTTTTGGGACCATGCAGGGCATTTATAAAAGATGGAGCAACTTATTCTCGCTGGCACACCGCTCGAAATGGAAATACTGGTTATATTTTTCAACCGTAAGCGTGTCTGTGGGGTTCATCATGAAGCTCCTGTGGGCCATGAAGGGAGTTTTGGCGCTGTAACAGGTGACCAAAATGGGAGAACAATCAAAGTAAGTTCAGCATTTTCTTTTTCCATTTTCTGTGACCAGTGTTTTTAGTTTAACTGGTTACTACTTTGCAGTTTTCCGCCAATCTAATCCACCAGTACGCGTGTTTTTGTTGTTGTTGGTGCTTTTTCCGGAAAAATGCATCCATAATTGGAAAAAAAAAATGGCTGTGCGTATATATTAATATTTATATTTTACCTACTGGATACTCTCAGAAAATACAACTGTTGTTTTTTTTGTTTTGTTTTTTTTTTGGAATGTTGTTCATACACAGGATTTTAAATCCTTTTTGATTGATTCATATTCACACGTATCCCATTATTTTTTATTGATATTGTCAACATTTTTTGCCTGTGGCATACATTATATGAGTTAAGTCTCTGTTTACCTTAGACAGTTATTTAGCATGCAAATTCCACTCACACACATTCATATATATATATATATAATTATATATATATAATTACAGAATATGTATAAATATACATATATATATAATTACAGAATTGCCTTGTAGGCATATATGTCAAATGTAAATCACAATAAAACGTTTTCTGTCAGCTTTGTGTATTTAAACAGGCACAACAGGTTAAAAACTACAATATATTGAAAAAAATCAGTTCCATATTTGATTGATTTTATAGTTTTCATACATAAACGATTACTTTAACCTTTTTCACAACAAATCAGTTTTAGAGTTTGAGCTCTTGAACCATGTCCTGATCCCGTAAACAGAAGAGCATGAAACTGTAGTCTTTGTTTCCCTCAGCTTTCTGAAGCCTGCAGGCCACTATGTCAAACTATGGGAGCTGGTCATGATTATGGCTCTCCACACTATTCCTGCTGTTAAATAATGCAGTCTAATATGAAAAGTCTGAAAAATATGAGGTTACAATTCATCATGATTTACTATTACACTGTTAGCATAGTTGCTGAGTTTCCATCCAGTCACTGAGTGTTTCAAAATAATTGTTAAGTCAACTTGATGACTATAGGTTTATATATAAGAGGGATGTCATTTCATGACATGAAAATGTACTGAAACCTGACAGTGAGGCGGTAATCAATAAGTATTGGCTACACTGATTTTTTTTTTTTTTTTTTTTTTGCACAGTAAACTGTGCTGACATATTACATATGAAAGGCGGCTACATTAAGAGTTTCATATTAATTTGATCAGTAAAGGAAGAGGCACTTTAGAAAACCATTCAGAAAATCGATTTATTCAACTTGTGTGAGGGAGACATGCGTCACATGAAAGGCATCATGTGATTGAACAGTTGTCAATTAGGTGGACCTGAACAGCAGTTATTTTCCAATAACAGAGCCAAAGAATCAAAGCCAGAGTGAAATGTAACTCCCTCCAGAATGCTAAACTTTCCTTCCTGTGCATGAATCATCATAAAACCATAATCAGTTGATGTGATCTTGGCTCAGAGTTCTTCAGAACTTCAAAACATGTCACAATTAATCTCAGAAAATTATTAAAATTGAGCTGTGTTTGCACTAAGGTGATTTAAGTCGGCACGGTGGCGTCTGGCAGGAACATTATTGGCAATCGTTTTCCAACAATCATAAAAATGCTATACGTAAAATAAATATGCATATTAATAATCATAACACATTCAACTTTTATGGGTTTTCTGCTGTTTTAATGGGATTACTCTCTTCCTCAGCAGGTCCACGTTGACAGTGTTATTTGGCATAAAATGACATCTGAATTTACTGTGCATCTTGCAAGCCATTGCCATATTTTTGAAATTTTCTCAGAGTAGTATAAAACCTATTTTCTGCGCCAGAAGCTGGTAGTAAAATTCTTGTGTTCTTTATACATGTTGGGTGAAGAATAAAACACAGACTGGTTTTTATATGACACGATGACAGGCACAGAGACAGATGCCATAGGGACACCACTGAAAGAGCCCCGGAAAAAAAATTACATCTTTGTTTCAGATACAAAGAGATAACGTACATGGAAAGACACCTGGAGAAACTGCGTGATTTAAAATTTCCAGTATACACAAAAATATCAAATTGTGTGTAATTCTTTTGTGTTTATACAAAGAAAGCAATGAACATCGAAGGACGGGCAAAAAAAAAGCTGGCTCGCAGATGTGCTCGTGAGGATTTACAGCGCAGAAGAAACGAGTAAACATGCATGGGGAGGGATGCCTCATGGATATAAAGTCACTAAAGCTGGCTGAGAAACAAGAATTTAGAATAAATTATTTGTTATCAAACATGTCTTTCTTATTATGTGCTGCACCGCTGTAGCTACGCAGCAGGACTCTCGTGGGTTAAATGAGCCAGGCTGATTTATTTGCCTCCGCTGAGTTTGACTGTATTGATTCCAGGTCACTTGACTGGCTGACTTCAGATCATGTTCAGGTGACTACAACACAGATGGAACAAAATGGCAAGGCACTGAGAAGGCAGCTTTAGCTTACTATAATGAGTTCCATACAAGCTCAATATTGACTTGAGCCAGAAGAAAAGTGAAAGATGTTGAAGAAATGATATTAATACTCCTCTAATATTGCCCACAGAGATCTTTCTGTCACGCTATGTTATAATGGCTGCATAGTAATAAAAAAATATGTAATGCAAAGCAGAGATGTCTGAATGTGGCATAAATCCCTACATGTTCTTCTGTGACTCTGTGATCCAACAAAAGCAAAACATAAAGTACTGCACCTATAATGTTCTGCAACACAGCAGAGTCAGAACAGCACAGTTTTACAGTAACATCGGCTGCAGCAGTCTACAGTAAACACAAAACATAACTCATAATACGTGCAATAAATTACTTGTTAAATTACTTCCTAATAATGCACACAAGGTGCACCAAGGAGAAACTGATTGTAGCTCAGGCCTGCTTGAAAAATTGCAGCATGCAGCTCAGTAGTATAATCGCTAAATTCATGATGAGGGCATTACATTGGCCAGCTGCATGCTGTGCAGCAAAGCTACATAGCAGCAGTAATCCAGAGCTACGTGTTTGTTTGAAATAATTTAGCATGTTAGCAAGTTTAAAGTCTTTTGTTTTTTGTTTTTTAAATTAATCAGGATTAATTTTCATAATAAATTTCTCCTTAAATAAACACATATGTTGTTATTCATATTATAAATTTACTACGGATTCATCATAAAGTAGATACATTTTATTTTGATATAGTTAGGCACATAAACTAATTAGGATTTTTGCTACAACAGTGTAATAACTTTCAAGATATTTATAAATAGATTATTTTAAAATAATTTGAATAATCACCATAATTTAATAATCAGAATTAAACAAACCGCTAGTATGGTTTGGTTATATTTCAAAACAGTAATTTAAAATACTCAGTGATAGTTCTAGCAGCCTTTTATTGTGATTATTATTATTATTATCATTATTATTATTAATAATAATAATAATAATAATAATAATAATAATAATAATAATAATAAAAGGGCATTTAATATAATTAACACAACTTCTGTTTTTTGTTCTTTTACAAATAACAATGGCCAAAAGATAATTTCTATTCTGTTCTATTTTTATTCTGTTATTTTAGAAATGTTTAAAGCTTTGTATTATGTCAGTCTGATTTATTTTTTAAGTCAATATTAAATCCATATAAAAAAAAGAATATATAAATATACAGATTATATATACATGAACTGTATAATGTTAAATACTAATATCAGCATATAGGTGCAAATATTTCTATGAATGAATATGTGGATAGTCATGAACTTCAAGCTTTTTAGACTTAGACACACAGTATACAGAGATTTACTATTTAAAGTCCATTTTACCTCACAGTCAAAGCAAATCCTCTGTGCAGAATTTTGAAAAAAAAAAAAGTTGAAATGCATCATGTTTTGGAAAAATCCATACTGTATTAAAATCCATTACACACACCAGTAAAGCAAAGTAAAAAGAAAAAACATAAGATGAAGATGTTTTTTTAATTCAGTATCAGAAGTGGATTTCCTTTCCAAAGCCATTGTAATGTGTTGTTGCATCAACACTGCCACCTAGAGTTTAAAAGGTGAACATTCATAGTTGTTTTATTATTAACCACACTGAATGTTTCTACAAAGATTATTCAGGGAAATAGTTCAGTGCCTGAGTTGTGTCAAGATCACCTGTTTTTATTAACACTAAATTAAGAGCGCAGCATTTTTTGATACATGCCAGGCAGTATTACTTTGGTAACTTGCAAAGTGAAAATGATCATCCAGAAATTAGGTTTAGAATTTTAATTTTAGAAAATGGTTGATTTAAAAAAAAAAAAAAAAGATAAGGTTAATAAAAAAAACTAGAAATGCATTTGCATGTACAATTACTATTAATAATTATATTTAAATTCTGAATAACCCTTTGAATAGAGTATTTTTGTAATTCCTATTCTATCAGATATTATTATTAATATAATATTAAAACATAAAATAATAATAATAATAATAGATGGATGGATTATGATAAATGGGTTTCAGTTTTAAATAAAAACAAAAAAAATGACCACAGCTCATCACTGAGCTCCATTATAATTATAAGTCATGCTGTTATTTGTCAAGAAGGATGAAACAGAGTTGATGATGAGGGTGAGAATGAGTTCCTGCAGTTCATAAGCTATTACTTATCCTCTGGAATATTTAGCTGGAACTTAAGCCCATTCAAAACGGCCACTCTGGGCTGGAATCAATTTCACCTTGAGCCTTAAAGGGCTTACGGTGAAGCATTGCACCCAGTCGGCATCAGCAGCTGGATAAAGAGCGAGGAAATAAAACGGCCTGCTCTCCATAAAAGTTGGTGTGTGATCCCTGACCCTGTGCTGAGAAAGAGCCATGGACTCCTCTAATCTAGAGAGACCTTTTGCACGTGGATTAACCTTAGCAGAGACCACATTTTCACAGGCAGACAGAGGTGAGTCGGCTGATTGAGCTCTGACAAGCAGGGGAACCAAACCTAACTTGGATAATCCAGGTTTTTAAAACTTATATTTATTTGTTTGTCTTAGCAGATAAGGCAAACCTTGTCACTACTTACCTTTTCCTTTCCTAAATGAAATGGCATGGCCACAGAGGACACAAAGACATTCTAAGTTGTTTTGAAAAGAAAGTATTTCTTCATTAGAGCTGAAAAAAAGATGGGCTCACTGCTTATCTTTCATGAATAGCCTACCCCACCCCACAGCACTCCTGCCACCCACCACCTTCCCAGCGTATTGGTTTACTCCTGCCAAAAATTTAATTCAATCCCACTAAGTTGCTCCAGCTTTAATTAAATAGACCAAAAGCCTTGGCAGGATTTCATTTAGTTTCTTGTTAAGTGAACTTTACAGAACTTTCACTAGTATACTGCTGAGACCTGAGAGGAGACGCTAGCACTGAAGTCGTTTCCATTCCACTTCTTTAGAATTAAATCATAAAATTTTCACTTGAGTTTTCGCAGACAAATGAGTCGAGGGGAAGACTGAAACCAGTGTCTTCTCTGGTTTATGTTGGACTACCGTCTTTCATGATGGTTCAGATGTGCTTGAATGGTGCATGCCTGTCGGAGGGCAGACAACACTTTTTATCATCATAATAAATCTAAGCACTATTGCCATAAAACATAGGCCCAGTAAAAAGTGATTCAGCTGACAGTCATGACGAAATGAATGCCTTGATAAAATGGCAGTCATCAATCATGGCTTTGGTTTTGGATGCTAACATCCCCTCTAAGCTCTCTACTAATTGATATGAACCGTTCACATAAATCAGCAGCCATGTGTTGATGCTGCGTGCTGTTGCCGCTGTGGTTTGATATAATCATCATTTCAGAACCACAGATACATTTTCCCGTAACACATACTGAGCAGTAGTCTACATGTGTTAGCGTCATTCTGCTACAATAGTGAATTGCTGTTACAATAGATGTAGGCTAGGATTCGTCATGAAATGTTTAAATTGATTCCTCATATGAACATTTACTTTTGTCTTCTTGTATTGCTCATGGGCACCATTCAAAAATAGCTGAGTTCTGGTCTTAGATAAGTACAGCGTTTAAACACTATTTGAAATGTTCCTCATTAGTTTTTATCTGTAGAAGGAGCCTTAGACTCACAGATCTAAGCGGCTAGATAAAATGCTTTCTCTTAGGGAGAAAATGTGAACTATTTAACTGGGTCCCCCAAAAAAAAAAAAAAAAAGAAATACTACTTTAGCACAATGGTCTGAGGACATTTGTGGAGTTTCCTCAAATGAAAAAGCTCATAGCCAAAATAAAAGATAATGAGAACATCTTCATTTATGTGTGGCAGCATTATTAATCTTCCTGCTGCTCTTGTACAAGGTATATCATGAGTGGATTCACTTGTATGCCACTGTCTTGCCAAGTCAGATTTTTTAGTTTTATGGTTTTCATTGTGCAAGGAAGAGAATAATCAGCTTATTTTCGTTTTATTAATTATTCTTCACTCGATTTTTAATGTTGTATCAGCCTGTTTTGACGATAGTTATGATTTTTTTTTTAAAAAAGGTTCCCTGCTAAAATACATGTCAGCAAGTAAGTTAGCTGACTAATCAGTCAACATAAGTTTCAACAACAATTTTGATGATTCGTTTACTTTTTGAGGCATTTTTGGAACAAATGGAAAAAAAATCAGTGCTGACAGCCTCTCAAATGTGAGTTTGTCTTTTACAGTAGCAAACTAAATGTCACTGGATTTTGGACTGCTGGTAAAACCAAACCAGACATCTGAAAACATTTCCTTGGGCTCCAGGGACATGTGATGGGAATGTATTTTATGGACAAAACAAGTCCCCATCAAAAATAAATGTTTTGTTAAAAATACCTAGTTTAGCAGTACAAATATATGCTTTTATCACTTAATACACAAAAAGCCAAACTTATCCTTAATGAATAAAATTTACACTGAACACAGGGGATTTCCAGTGATTTTGACTTTGTAAATAAATCACTTGACATCAAAGCTTAATCCGAACCCATTTAAAATGTTTCTTTACTGTATTACTTATTCCTGTACTTAATTTTACGAAAACAGAACACTGTTCGTGTTGTGTCTCCTGATCTATTTTCTCTCTCCATGTAGACTGGCGACCATCACAGAGCAACAGATGGAGGTGCACAACAGGATATTACCACTAAGAGGATTCCTCTTTCTTTGCCTGTCACTCTGGACTTTTTTTGTGGAGACAGACTCTTTCATCGTGACCCAGCTCGAATGGCTTACTGGAACTGGTGTAGAGTTGTCGGTTAAGCCCTCTGAAACCCGCCACTACGCATGTTGACCTCCTTGGCAAACACAAATCCCTGATCGAGTCTGCGGCGAATAACATTAAAATAAGTAACCAGGTGGGATTAGAAAGTCCTCATAGTGTCTTGAGTCTCTGAACTCTGACCTTTCAGGCCTCAGGACTGTGAGGCATGTGCCAGCTCTCGGTGAGTGAATGGCCCGGTGTCGCGTTCACTCACCTGTAGTACTACAGTGACACACTTACAAGAGGCGTGTGCTTCCCATCGGCAGGTAGATGTTGGGATTTTATGTCCAGGGACAAAATGATTATAAACTGGTGTAATAGAACTACAGTAAATATCCTTTTATTTGCTTATTAAATGCTAAATGTACTGTAACATTACAGTATATTTAGCATTTTTCTGGTCTCTGTAATACTTTTCCTGGTGAGAGGGGTTTCCCAGTGATGGATATGAAAAATACTTCTGTTCACAACACTGGTGGGTAAAATCAAAAAAACCTGTTTACAGTCACAATAACATCACAATGAACAAGTGATGAGATGAATCAGTCTGAGTGATGGATAGTTAGAGACAATGCACCTGAAATCTAATGATTCATGTTTGCGCCCGTGTCTGTTTTTTGGTTTGTTTGTTTGTTTATTTGTCAGCAGGATTATGCAAAAAGCACTGAACCGATTTGCACAGAGGGATTGGGCCTGGAGCACATCCGAATAATAATAATCCAAATATGTTGGAAGAAAATGCTGAATCCACATTACGCACACAGTTGTACTTAGTAAGCTTTATGACAAATAAATCATTCATGTTATCAGACTACTACCATACTCCTTTTTTTCCCATTTTATAACAGCTAGACAGACATGTTTAGGATTGTTTAGCCTCGGCGGAGGTCTGCACCAATCTACTGAGTGCCAACCTAGTTGAAGAAGCTTCTGAATATGTGTTGTAATAAGCACTTTAGTTGAATGGGTCATTAATAACAATGTATGATTTGATGAGGCTGAAACAAGCATTAGTGAGTAGTTTGTGACTCTTCTGCACCGCACTGTGTTGCGTAAGTCACTTTATTAACACTCCTGTGTCATTTTCTTTATATTTTTTCATGACTTTGTGCTTTTCCAACCGTAAACCTTTTCCTGGATGGAGTATTTTTTTTGTGTTGAAGATCTTGCTAACAGTCTTTAAAAAGATGCTGGCGCTGTACAGGACTTTCATTTTTATACCGAAGGCGTCCTCAAACCTTGGAAATACGAGATTGCACAGAGCGCAAAAGAGGTTGAGGGCGGCAACTTGATTCCTTCTATAAACTTTATTGTGCCAACGCATTTCAGAGAACTGCCGCCTTGCACACAAAGCATGCTGACCCCTCTACTCTGTCTATCTCCACGCAGAGCCTGAAAGAGGAGCTGTTGTTCTCCCATCACACACAGGTGAAACTGTTTGTATGATTGAGGTTACCAAGCCACAGTATATTGATTGCGAGTTTCAGACTGTGAGTTTCATGCTTTGTGTGCAAGGAGACTGTTCACCAAAATGCTTTGACACAGCATAAAAAAACCTATTGAAAGATTCTAGCTGCCGTCCTTCGTGCGTTGTACTTTCTATGCGGTCTTTAAAATGATGTTTGCATACCGTAACTGCATTGTGGTGGTAGTCTGTTACGCTTTTGTGTGATTCAGACACCTTGCAGCAGCTTGGTTTTTGCCGCAGTATGGCTCAAGGGAATGTATTTTTGTTTTTTTAATGTTACCACTCTTGAATGGCCCAGTGTTTAGCTGAAGGCCGATCTACAAAGCCATATTGTTATTGATAAAATCAGCCATTTTTTTTAGTTTTTAGTTCACTTTACAAATCATGCAGTTAGTTTGGAGTAGTGTGGACATTCAGATTATCACAGCAGTTACAGAGAATTGCTGTTTAGTTTGTGAATTTTATGAGTAATAGTTCAGACTTTCTGAAACTGTAGCATTAGTATAGTACTTATATGTCTTCATATCAGTATTTTTCGAGCCATATCATGTAAGTGATTTTATACAAGAAATGGCCTTTACAAGTACAAACTACTGTAAAGGTATTTCACACTTGCACAGCTCGGTAAAGATCTAATAAAAATCCTGCCGACATTTAATGACTTCATGGGATCTAAATGTAGATACCCTCACTGTTAGAAAGCATAAAAAATGGTTAATTTAACTTGGTTGCTGCTCTGAGGGATATTACCTCTTTATTGTATTTCCTTTGTATTTAACCTCAACCCTGAGAGGAAGGAGGGAGAGGAATTGGAGATCTCCAGGGGGATTCAATTATATTTTCTCTTGTGTTCACTTCAATATAATGAAGACCTCTTTCTGCTCTGAGTGTTTTTAAGATTTTATCTCAGTAGACTTAAGAAAAGAAGCTATTTTTCTTAGGGACCCTTTATCTGACC
The DNA here is from genome assembly GCF_017976425.1 of Toxotes jaculatrix. Taxonomy (NCBI): domain Eukaryota; kingdom Metazoa; phylum Chordata; class Actinopteri; family Toxotidae; genus Toxotes; species Toxotes jaculatrix. The sequence goes on along the minus strand of NC_054396.1, from coordinate 25,152,906 downwards.
TCTATATTTATTATCCTGTTACAATCTCACAATTTTACACTTATGAACAATATGACTATGACTATGCTTACAGTAAAACTTTGCCTGGTACAGCTTTGCAAATTCTGAGATGAACATTTTCCCTGCAAATCACAGACCATGTTCAGCCATGAAGTTTCCTGCAGTTAGCCATTAAGTGTCAGTACGAACAGACATGGTAACTTTCCAAGGCCAATAGCTTGTGGCTGGAGTTTTTCTTGCATGCAGGCTAGCACAAATTTGTCTGCACCAACAAGAAATCTGTCTGGAGGCTTAAGGACCTTCAGCTGACATTCAGCTGAAATGGCTTGCCAAAACGAGTAAAGAATTGCATCATCTGGTTTTCAAAGTATTTAAAACAGTATGAAAATACAAAGTTAATGAATACGAGTTGATATTTGTTTTACTCCAAAAAGTTTTTTTTTAAAAATAGTAACTGAGTGCAAAGACTGAGTGTGTTCATCTGTGTGTATCATATACGTGTGTTTACAGGGCTGTGGGTGTTGTCCCATGTGTTTGTGGCTATGTGCACACATGTGTCAGGATGCGTGCAAGTGTCCAAATACCACTGCATGTAAATGTCTGTGTGTGTGTGTGTGTGTGTGTGTGTGTGTGTGTGTGTGTGTGTGTGTGTGTGTGTGTGTGTGTGTGTGTGTGTGTGTGTGTGTGTGTGTGTGTGTGGAGAGGAAACAGAGGGATCTAAAACTGCACAGAAGAGAGTGAGGAAATAGAGCAGAAGAACACATGCCTGACATAAAGAAATCCTGGATAATTCTGCCTTAAGATGTGTGAGGGCTGCAAAGAGCAGAGCGGAGCATCCAGAGGTCGTTCCCATGGCAACCTTTGCCCAGGGAGATCACTGACCCCCCCGCCCTGCAGTACAAGCGGAGCACAGATTGTAGGTCACATATGGCACCAGCGATCCAATCAGACCTAATCTGGCTTGACTTGTGGGTCATAAATTATACTGGAAAGCTGGTTTACATTGTGGCTTATCTCATTGGAGGGCTCAAATGTATGATAATGGCCGTGTTTATGGTAACATGATGAACTGACCCATTAAATTTATATGTCAACAAATTTATGTTTTGTCTATAAGCGAGGAGCAAAAGTAGCTCAGGAGCGAATGATATTCTGCTGAGCATAAAGTCACCTCTGTGACGATAGGTTGAAACAAATCCTGTGTATGTTCAAATTACTTATTTGCTTATTTTTATTATCGCCAAAATTGACAGAAATTGACAAAAACATAATTTCACTATTGGTATACATGATGGCCGACTTCTCCTGACCCACAAGTAAAATAAAATGTTCAGAAATACTCACACAAATGTACCTTAATTTTTACCTGAATTAATTTTCCTAAATCTTGTTTCCAATAGTCAAGTACACAAAATACATATAAAACCTACAAAGTGTGGTCTAATGAATTTTTAATTCTTGACAACTTCTTGATTTTTCTTTCCTATTAATCATATTACACAATATTGTATTTCATCCATATGCTGGGATCCTAAGGATGTTGGGGAAAAAATATGTAAAATGTGAAAAAAATAACAATAATAATAATAATAATAATAATAATAATAATAATAATAATAATAATAATAATATTATTTATATTTTTTAAACCAATTTATAGAAAAAAAATCTGATAAACTACAGAAATGACCATAAAGCATTACCATTACTCTGAGGAAATATTTAATACCTGGGTGTTATATGATCAAATAAATTTCTTTTGTTTGCCAAAAAAAATATTCATAGACAAACAAATGCACAGTGTATTATGCTATATACTGATAATACTTATGTTTGGAGTGAGTTAAACCTCAGACAGGTCTGACTACATGTTAAACCTCTTATGGACAAACTGTTAAAACAATAACAGACATCGGAATTGTTTGGGATTTGGTAGGGTAGTGCTGAGTACCGCAAAGTACTATTAACACCAAACAAAGATATAGAGTATTACGAAAATCCATTGTATTTAACTCTTTCACAGCGGTGGTCTTCGAGACCCCAAACAGAAGTAATGCCTAATTTTCTGTCGCAGATTTGTCGGTTCAAAATCATGTTTATGAGCAATTCTCATAAAATTAGGAAATGTCATCAGTATCAAGCTGGCACTGCGTCTCCAAGGTTCTATGTGCTTATGTGTATGTTTTGTCTGGCTATTAATTGAATTTTTTTTATTTTTTTTTTCAATGTTTCTTTGTTCGTGCTGAACATCTCTATACAGAGATGTAACTTGATAAATCCAACCTCATGCAGAGTCATCAGTGCGAGAAACTCTGGGAACCACTCTATTCAGCATGTGAGATTTAGAAGCCGGCAGCCATGGAGCAGAAACATAGATATGATTTGAATGATTTATACCCCATGTTTCTGGAGTATTGGGATAGTGCGGATTGCCAACCTCAGAGGGGCCTTATAGTTTTATGTGCCTCTGGTAAAGGGTTTCCAGATACACTCTCACACAGCAATGTGGGAGCTTAATACAAACTCCCATTTTCTGAGGTTCAGAGAACTGTTAAATCCTATTTTAGGTCAAGTGAGCTTCATGGTCTGGATCATCTAAATTCTTAACACTCACTTATGCATTAATAAAACTTTGATTTCTATATGGGAAAACATGAATTTTCTGTGGCCATGGCTGCAGAAGTTTTTCCACTTACGTGTGATTTGCACAAACACTCATGATTCAGCTTGGTGTGCACTAAAAACTGCTGCACACTGATAAAAACACTGCATCTAATCTGGATGTAATAAACACAATGCTGGAGGAAATGGAAGTCTCTGGAAAAGCCTCTCAGTGGAATATAAATATTTCATGCGTGTGAATTTAAAGTAACACAGTATTGGTTGTAGAAGATAGGAATAACTTTGGTTTATGCATTTGCATGCATATTTTCTTTTCAAAGTGTAGACAATACATAAAATTATATTGTGGTGTTTGTCAGGTGGTGAGGCTACACCAGGCCGCGCTCTGTGTACGAGTTTAGCCTCAATCTAATAGAAAACACCTCCTCATCTCTGACAGTCTCTCCTTGCTCCATCACTGCCCCGTGGTTGGCGATTTCATGAGTGAGCTGGTAATAATCACGGGTGACTGGATTCTCACCTTTTTGCTGAGATCTACAAGTCAAGGCACAGCAACACTTGCAAGGCCTTCGCTGGCCATATGGGAATACTTGAGGTCTGAAGTCAGAGGAATCTTTACATCTGCTTCTCATTGTTTTATCTGCCTTTTATACGCTTCCAAGTTGAGGAAATAACAGATTACATTAGGCAGAATTCCTGCAATTACTTTAAAAAATGTAAATGTGACTTATTTTTGCAGCACAATTTCAGTTTGCACGTTGCTTTGATGATGTTTGTTGGAACATATTGGAAGAGCATAAGCATTTAAATGGTTAGACCAGTCATGAAAATATAATTTTACACATCTTGAAATATTCAAGAAAAGTACTTGCAGGTGTTAATAAAATTATTCAGTGTCTGCAGTCTGGAATGAAACATTACTTCACTTACATATTTGTGTTCTTTCCTAGGGGCAAAATATTTCATAGCCAAAAGAAAACATGTTGCAGTAAAATGTAAGTGACTTCATTAATATAGTTTTGGTATATTGTACACGCAATGCATGAACAAAACCATACACTGCTGTAACTTCAACACTACGTGTCCTCTTTAGAGCCACTTTCAGACTTTCTTTCAGTTGAAACAAGTGTCTTCACCAGCCTGGACATATGCCTACCCAAGAATAACTCATTCCAAAATAACTACTCATTAATCAGACGTGCACACACCAAATGGTAAACTGGTGTCTTAAAAATGACTAAAGAAGCTTTTAGCGATTTAAAAAGTCGACAGTCTTCCAGAATTAATAACAAACCAAGTCCATGCGTCCAAGTGTGGTTACAAATTAAATTACGGTTGTTTTCTTCATCTTACTGTGTTTCAAAAACGGGGTAAACAAAGATTTTAGTATTTCATCTCCAATGCAGACACTTTGTGGCAATGAACTCTTCAAAAATATTATACAATATTTATGAACACAGTATGTTATTTTAAAAAGTTTAAAATATTAAGCTTCAGTGGAATATCTGTTTGTTATCACTCACTCACCAATTTACTGAAATTATTAAGGAGATTTGTTTTATTTATTTATTTATTTATTTATTCTTTAATTTGTAAATTCTATGTGTTTTCTACATTTTTTATTTATTTTGTTACGACCAGATTCTGGTCTTTGGCACAACATGTAAATTAGACAAAATTAATTGTTTAGTTTCAGAGTGAATTCTGTTTTGAATTAAAGTTAAATACAGTTAAAAAACAGAATGATGTGGCATTCCCAGGAGCCATCAGTTTCAGTCATAACAGGTCAGTCTAGACGGTTTCTAACTTCCATTTTGCCCTTCTGAACTCCGCGGCTGTATCTTTAAAATGTCTTCAAGGTTCACCGAGCTTGATGGAACTTTCTGGCACAGTCAAGTGCACACAGCGTGAGTGATCAGGCCTTTTCTTGTTACTGAATCATGCAATGTTCAACCTCTCAGACTGCTTGTTTTAGGAAAGGAGTCTTACCCGCCTGAACGCAAAGAAGAGAGGTACGACTGGAAGGAGGAGAAAAAGGTGACAAGAGCAGAACTCTGACGTTAATGCAATCTGAAATGGCCTGTAATGCCCCGTTTCTAAATTGGAAAAATTGACCTTCCTCGGAGAGGTGACACAAGCCTGCACTTGGAGACGTTTCAGGGACTAAGTGGAGGTTTCGGAGCAAGATGCAGCAGAGCCTGGAGGCCAAGCAAATATTTTATGAGTAATTTAATATCTGGAACATGAGAGCGCGCTTTACTCAGGATGCTGGCCCGGATATAGACAGTGATCTGGGAAGAAGGAGAGAGAGAAAGGCAAAAGGGCAGTCCAATGAGTAGTTAATGCTGTACATCAAGTTTCCTCTGAGCCCGTTCATGGGATAAAGCACTACCACCCCTTCAATAACGATGTCCTTCGCCTGGGAGCGCTTCTGCAATGCCTGTATTGAAAGGGAGATTCCTCAAGTCTTAGTTTATAGGTGAAAAAAACACCACTGCACCGCCATGTTTGTTGTTAATAACAGAATATATCATCCACTATTCAGTGTTTTTTATAGCCATGTCCAATATGCATAAATCACCAGCCATTTAAAAGTTTTTAAAATTATTTCAATTGTTTCCAGCACCACTAATTCATTTATTATCACAGCACCTAGGAAAAGCACCAAAGCACTCTGAAAATATGCCAACATTACATGTGACTGCTCACTCAATAGGAAAAAATAAATAAACAAAGTTTTCCTCTTGTGAGCATAAAGCACTCTCGCTCTGCCTTCTACTCAAAGATAGTCAACCGTATGTGCTGGGTGAGCAACTTTCACTGCAACGAATGGGCACCAGATTTTATGAACTGCATCTGGTATCCAGTTCATAAAACACTATCCATCCACACTATTGTTAGGTGTTTTGAGAGTTAGTAGTGGTGATTTTTGGAGAATCAGTGTAGATAGAGCAATAGATATATAATATATAAATTAGATAGATATAGATAAAGAGTTATATAGATAGGTATATAGATTTATAATTCTAAATAATGTTATATATAGATAAGACATATAGATTAATTACATATAAATACACACACACACGCACACACACACACACACACACCCCACCCCAGCATTGTGGGTATTCTGAGGTGTGCCATCCCTCTATGGTCTTTAACCACAGAATGTCACATTACATGCATACAGTGTTTTTCTTCTGTTTTTATAGGTTACCTTAAGAAGCACCCATCAAACAGACACAAGTTAAACTTGTTCTTTGGCCTGCTGGGAGGCTACATCATTGCCATAACTGGCCACCGAAAGGGCGTCACCATCAATATGATGCGGGAGGAGGTCAAGAACGCAGACAGAACCAAAACAGGTGGCCGCATCATCTGTGTAAGAACAAACATCATAATAAAAATCAAAGTCACACAGCAGGCATATTCATTGTTCACTTTAATGTTCATGAAAAGAACATAATTTTTAAAGGAAATCCATACAAATGATTTCAGTATCATAAAAAAAAAAAAAAAAAAATGCACAGGCTTTTGGGGGGCGTTGCCCACACCCCGAGAGCGGAGCGTGTTCCTTGTGAATGCTATAGATGAGACCACATTAAGGGGGGGGTCGATGAGCAAAACCGTGACAGAAGGGAGTGGTGGCGGGCATTGTGGGTTTTGTGAGGTGTGGAGCCTGTGACTGAAGGGCACTGTGCATTGTAGTATTACTGTACTGAACCTGTCTCAGGAAATAATGCTCGGCTTCTCGTGTGGGCAGAAAGTTAGTTAGTTAGGTTAGTTAGCCAGGTATACTGATGTTTGCAGCTCAAACTAGAGCAGAGACACACTGTGTGTGTTAAATCTATTCCTTAAATGTGTGGTCTTATTTACTATATACTACTACCATACTGTGTATTCCTCTTATTAAAGCCGCATTGACAAGTAAGGAATTTTGAAGCGTCACAGGTGTCAAGCTGGGCAGCCAAAAACACGACGAAAGAATTTTTTGAATGCAATATATATATATAGCAGAGAGCAAAGAGATCAACTTCTCTTGTTCAAAACAAGAGTTATTACTAAATCTATAGTTCAGATTTTCAAATTTATATCAGAGCTTCATATTGGCCGCCCGGTTAACTCAGTTGGTAGAGCACAAGACCCAATCTCTCGGGGTTGTGGGTTTGAGCCCCACTCTGGACGGCACCACCTCCCATGGGCTCACCACCTGTGGAAGGTGCTGTAGGACTTCGGTGCATTGTGGCCTGGGCGGGAGTCACCCCCGCGACCTGGGCCTGGACCCAGATAAGAGGCAGTTGATGACATGGCATGAGCTTCATATTGAGTTACATACACAGCTCATCAACCAGCCTGTCCTGAGCAATGCGTCAAGGTGTTCCCTCACTGTGACTTGGGAACACAGTATTTCTCAATTATACATGAGTCTGACTGTGATTTGATTGTAATCAACGTAGTGTGAACCTTCAAAACTTACCTTACCATCCCTTCACGGTGTTTCTCTTCAAAAAAGACCCCCAACCACACAAACCCATCAGAGCTGACTCAGACTCTGCTCCACCACTCATGCCATGAGCATTGTTTGTTTTTCTCATATTCTTTTTTAAATCACATAAACTAAAGAATGCGAGAGTGACCTTAGTGACCTTTAAGAGTTTAAAGAATAAGCAATTTTTTTTGCTTTTGCAAAAGCCTTTGCAAATTTAATGCTATGAAACCTGAAGGTTAGTGGCTGGAGGGCTGAAAAGTGTTAAGTCACTGCTACCCAGAAATGATTTACATCCATATAGTGTAAACTGTTTTTGTCTAAGAATATAAAAGGGGCAAAGTATCTAATGCTGTTAAAGTTGTTACATGTCAGTTTTTGCTACATAGCCAGCATTAGCATCAACAGCTGTTTACTTAACAGTCTGGAAGAAATTTTGCAATTTCAGCATCAAACTTTAGTCCTTTACTCAGAAAAAGCTGTGTCCAGCAGTCGAAAGCAAGGCCAATGCTAAGAACACCCTATCCATTCAAAAAAAAACATTTAAGAATTAATGTAAAAATATGAATGTGTTTCCTTTAAGTGGTAAGATGACACACACAGTTTTAGGTCTCTGAGATGTTTTTCTTCCAGTCTCTGGAAAGTTTGTATTATCATCATTCTTCATCTAACAAATTTTTATTGTGACTGAAATCTCTTGCACTCTTAACAGGACTGACGTGGTTATGCTAATGTCGCAGCTCGGTTGTATAACCAGTGCTGCAGCTACAAATTACACTACTGTTTATTAGACACACTAAAATTAAGTGACAAAGGTGGTATCATAAATAGGACTTGGTGTTTGTACAAAAAGTCTCTTCGCCCTATACACATGCATGTTCCTCTACAAACCTTTCTCACTGCAAAGTGTTCAAATTATCTTAGCACGAAAACCACAGACACTGGCGGTTCTACATTGAATTACTCCCTGGGCGACACCCCCTCCGAGCGCCCCCGCCCCCTGAGAAAAAAAAAAGCAAAAAAAGCAACTAGACCCACAAGGCCCGCCGCCCGTCCCTTCTGTCGCGGTGCTGCTTTTATACTTTAGTTTCACACACCTCAGGATACCCACAAGGCCCGCCGCCCGTCCCTTCTGTCGCCCCCAGTGGCAGCCGAGGAACTGCAGCTTTTTGAACGCGGAAGTGATCCTCACTGCTGAAACCTACAACTCCCCCCTTGGTTTCTACATGCATATGCTGGTGGTGCATGCTGGGAGATGGGGACGACGAAAATTTTCCAATTCCCCCCACAGTAATATGATAGATAATAGAAAACAGCTTGGCGGCGCAGATGATTTTTTTTTTCACATGGTTGTGCCGCCCCCCATGTGATGCCGCCGCGGGCGGCTGCCCGGTTCGCCGGTGCCAAAAACCGTGTCTTAAGGGTCTTAAGAGTGAGCACTCTCGCGTTAGTACAAACAATCTGCATGTAAACAAGGTCCACTGTATTTTTTCCTCTTGTAGCTAACTTGGCATGGAAGAGGAATTTTGGCAAAACAGCTTTTAAATTTGTATGATTGAAGTCACCAGCAATGTGGAAAAATCTGTTGGTTTGCTGACCACCGCTGTACAACTCTCGCAGGTAGTCTGGAACAGTAACAGCAGCGGTGAGGCAGGTAGCCTGGCTGGCATTTCATGGTTATAAAATCCATGACCAGCATTGTGCACCTGTACAGTCCACCAGTTTGATCCTGAACTCACAACGTTTCTTCTAGTATAGTAAGTGAACAGCAGTTAATTCTAAGGTTGGCTATGTAGCAAAAACTTACATACAGCACCTTTTTAAGTACGTTTTAATTTGGGTTATAATCTTATTGTAAAATCTTTCATTTACTGTAACAAAATAAAACAATGAAAATTGTTCATATAAAAAATACAATAATATAATTTTAAAAATCCTTTAATAATGTTTCAAGATTAATGTGGCATAAGTAAGCAATTAATTTTAATACCATTTGTTTACCAGTATTTCCTAACAGTGATAACGATGTTGATACTGACCAGCTCACTCTGCAGTATCCTAGAGTTTTAACTGTTAACATCTACACACACTCTCTGGAACAAGCCCTTTATCACAATGTGATTTCCAAGATTAGAGCTCTTCTGTCCTCACAAAGTGGCACCTCAGTCGGCGAGTCTCCCTGAATGATGTCTTTCTCTTCCTCAGGAGGATGCTGTGAAGCTGCTGACATTAAAATCGATCTGTGTCAACGCGCTGCCATTCTTGATACCACCAGGGACATTGACAGCTGTGACTGGTGTGAAGACCTGCAGACGAGGACACACATCTCTGGTGAACTGGAGAAGATGGGAGGTGAGGAGAGTGTAAGGGAATTTGCAGGTCTTCGTGCTCTTACAGTACCTGTCACTTCTCAGTCTCAGGTGCTTCCTGACGTGACTTCATGGCCACAGCTGGTTTATAGGTTCATATTTAAGAATTTGTAGCAACTACAGAATCTGTGTATAGGCGAAATAGAATAATGATCCTTTACCTTTGTAAAGCTGCTGTTGAAATGGAAGTTTTAATACCCTTAAAATCACAATCTGATTAAAAGCTGTTAGAACAGCACGATGAAAGAATGATCTTCATAATTTAAGTTACGTAGGGAGAAAAAAAAGCATTTTTCAGGATTAACTGTAGTCTTGTAGCATTTTGTTTGTTTCCTGCTCTAATCAATGCACAGTTAATTCAAACTTTTGTAGGTGACCACGCGTCACCTGTTCGATATCGTCCCAGTGGCGAAGCATGATGGTAGCAGCATCATGCTGTGTGGCTGTTTCTCAGTGGCAGTGACTGGGAAACTGGTGAGGGGTTGAGAGAAAGCTTAATGGAGCAAAGTACAGAGATACACCTTACAACACCAAAATGGCCCCAGTCACGCAGCCATGACAACGCAGGAGTGGCTTTGTGAATGTCCATGAGTGGCCCTGTTCTACTGTTTTCGCTTTGTCACAATGGGGTATTGAGTGTAGATTGATGAGGGGAAAATGGATTGAAATGATTTTTGGCATAAGCCTGTAAAACAAGAAAATGTGAAAAAAGGGAAAGGGTCTAAATACTTTCTGAATCCTCTGGATATCCCATAATCATGTAATGGAGAAAGAGGGTTGAGATGAAAAATTGCAATGGATATGCTGTGTGCTGGATAGTCTCAGTGGCTCATTTTCAAAATGAGCTATCAAATCAAAGTTATATTTACATTAGTAATTCATCCAAATGCTTTTTAACTGCGTTCCTGTGATCTTAAGCTTCCAAAATTTGGTTTTGCTTATTTGCAGCTCAAAATGCTCAAATGTGCAAAGACCAGTGGGAGTTCAAGCTGAAGCTGTGCATGCGTGTGTGCGTGTGTGCTTGAGGTCACGAGATGTGTTGACAGCCAGCACTGGATGGTGGAGTGCTTGTGCTTCCCCAGCTTCGAGCCTTAGCATAAGCCATGGCTGGCTGAATCAGGAGTGTCAAACAGGGGCCATGAAGAGTTTGGTTCTGTGAACTCTCTGATGTTAGCTGAAGCATGGAAGCATCAATGCTTCCACCCCTCGAGGCACTGCTGCCCGTTAAATCTGTGTCAAACTGCATGAGCCCGATGCATCTCCTCTGCACTGCAAAATCATGAGAGACATCAGTTGTTGTATTGGTGCAGACTGATCAATGGTTGACCCACAGTTATTAAGCTGTGTAAATGACAATCGACAGAGTGTAGTAAGTGTGAAACCGCGTTGTGGAATTGGGATGGGACAGATATCCACTCTGTGTGCCTGACCTCTTTATAAGCCAGTGAAAGTGATAATTTGAAACTAACTCCGAATTAAATGATTTCCTGTAATATAAAAGAGTTGCCATTACTCCCAGTCCCCACTGAGAACTGACACCACTGTCTGCAGCTCTAAGCAACATTTTTTTTTTTTTTTTTTTTTTTTTGTTATCGGACTGATGATATCCATTTCCTGGAGAGGCGGATATAATTTGGTAGTGTCATCTGAAATTATCACTTCATACAGCTTAGATCACTGGTTGCAAACCAGTGGATCAGGACCCCCATGAAGTGTTGTGAAATAAATTTTGGGCGGGGGTCAGAGAGAGCAGAAAAAGCACGGCTTTGCTACACCAAATCACATTCATTTTTAAATTAATTTCCTCTAACCCCTGCTTTTCAGTGGATAACTGGATAATTTTAATGTTTAGTTAAACAACAGGTAGACAAATGCAGTGAAGGATGGTTTACATATTGTAGCTTAATTTTAAGGGGTCAAAATCCCAAAGGTTTGGGAAATGCAAGTGAAGATTATGTTTGAGTTTTTAAGAAAGAAGATGGTGAGCAGTTGCCTCTAGTGCACAAGGCCACACAGGCTGGTTTTGAATTACCTGAACTGCGTGAACTGTCAGATGAAGAAAGTAGGTCGAGATATTTTTTTTTCTCTGGAGCTGAAAAAATAAACCAGAGCTAAACCAAATGACCACTCGACATAACTTACTGTACATTTGTCGTGTGGTGTTTGATTTGGGTCGTTTCTGCCGCGTGGGACTTTAACCTACTAATGTTTCCAAAATTTCTTTTTGCCTCACTGCACATTTCCATGTTTCATGTTCTTGGCACTCCTGAAGTATGAACAGGAGGGCTTTAAGGAGCGTCCAATAAAATAAAAGTGAAAGCCTCCATTAGCATGAACATCATGTAATGCATGCAAAAAACAAATAATTATACAAACCATATGAATGGCTAAACAAGCATGAAGCATGAAGGAGCATTTGCAACAGATGGACTTTTCTGCGATTGCATCCCATGAAATCCACATCAACCCTGCAATTAGTTAGTTGTACTCTTATGCCACACACACACACACTCTCTCTCTCATGCATTCTCGATCTGTTTATGGTTTGCAAGTGACACTGAGGGCCATTTGCTGACCTACATAGGCTGCAGTGTTTGAGTAGCTCTTAGTGGGAACGCTGTGTCCAGATGCCCTTGTCTCTGCTCTGGAGTGAAAATAGGTCGGAGGTCAGGAGAAAACCAATGAAAGAGGGGGACTCACACAATCAGCAACCGGTTCCATTGAGAAGAACAAAAAAGCTGTGTTTGCAGCAGGCAGGCTGGTTTGTCTGTAGGCACACATTAGACACCGCGGGCGTGAACTTTCAGACCCACAAACAGGAGGTGTGTGGTGGTTGAGGGCGCAGTAAAGCTGAGTGTTTCAGTCACAGGGGCTGTGAGCCTTAGAAATGTTCATTAGCAAGTCATTTGAAGGTCTGACGTTGAGTGGTTTGGAAAGCTATTATGCAGTGGTGCTGGCTGAAGACTAACAATGTGTTCCAGTTTCACACGACGCAGGTTCTGTGTGCACAGGTTCTGCACAGGTTTTATGTTCACAGCAGAAAAGAGACATTATGAAGAGCATTCAGAGATGTGTTTGATTTATCACTATTGGTCCACAGTGCAATTCACAGAGGAAACTGAAGAACGTATCACAGCTGCATAAAGTTAAAACAAATTGTAGCTTTTGTTTATGGGACATCCACGTCACATGGTTAAGGACCTAATTGTGAGCAGCTGAGCTGAACGAACTGTTCACATCAGCCTCTGAATTGTAATTCTGTGTCAGAGACATCTATAATATCCCACACTTCAGCATCAACAAGCCACCAATGCTGGAGGTGACATTTAAAATCCAGTATTAACATTAAAACAATAATTTAAGCTAATTTAAAAGGAGCTACACTTAAAATAATACTCCACTCCAAATGTGAAAAAGAAAAAGGGGTTAATTTAGTCTGTTAAATGTTGAGGTTTTCCTCCCACACTGCCATTATTGCATGACTGCAGCATTAGACAGCTGTAGAAAGATCATATAAAAATGTTGGTATCAAATCCCTGGCACATCATTTTGTTGTCTCTTTGTTGTTGTTGAACCTTCTCCTGTAAGAACCAAAAAGAAAAATATACTGATTTCCTACTACTAACTGGAAAAACTGTATACAGATCTGTGTAGTAGGGAACTGGGACACAAACCAAGACAGCAAATCAAGACCCTAACAGGCAACAAGCCGTTGGCTGTGTTTTTTCCTTGCAGTGTTTCTCACAGAAGAGGAGAAATGGTGATCAATCTGCGATCACGATCTCTGTTCCTGGACTGTTCAGTGCAAAGAAGCACACTGTGTCCACAGGCAAAATCCTTTGAACGTTTGTAGCCTTGAGTCAATAAAAGAAAAAATAAATCATATAAAAGTGAAATCAGCATTAAAACTGAGTCCTAGACTTTGAAAAGTGGCTTCATGCTCCCACAGATACTGTGATAAATATCAGCCATTGGTGATTAATTAGTAAGTGAAGAAAAAAAAAAGAAAAAAACAGTTACTGCATTGTAAAATACTGTAATGATGTTGGGTGAACTCCTCAGATTAACATCTTACAGCTGTGGGTTTCACAGGCAGACGTCAAGACAGAGTCGGCTCGTCAGGGACATTCAGTTCACCTGGTCACTGTACACAACTTCAGCTGGTTCTTACCCTTTTGGTTTGGTGTTTTTTTTTCTTTTATTTGTGTAAAAGAATAATAATTTACAAGTCATATGTAGTCATCCTCTGGTCCTTCCTTGAGCTTGTTTGTGATAGTATATAGAAAAAGTGACAGTAAAGTGATTGTATGGACAGAGCAAGTTATCAGGGGTTTTTCTAGCTGACACAGAGAGAAAGAAAGATCCCTAAAGCTGCGTTGCATTTTGGCCTAATGAGACCACTACTGTTAGGAAAATGGGTTATCTCTGGCTCCACTGCAGTGAATTTCTCTGTCTGATCGTTCGTCCAAAAATGTAGTTTAGAGAGAAAGTCTTTGCTCTTTGAAATTGATTTTTTTTTTTCGACGAATTGTTAGGGTGAATTTCGTCCCTCTTAATAACAGCCCTGAAACTCGCTGTAATTGTTTTCTTATCATATCTGACCTTCAGTGTGCCGAGTGGGTGACTTGCATAGTTTGTGGTGGTCCAAAGAAGTAAAGAAGAAAAACACTGAGGATCTGTGTGATAGGGTAATTGAGTGTCACATGTCAGTGCATTTGCTGGAATGTTCCACATGCAATACCGCCCTCACCATGGCTCCCACGTGCTGCGGTCACGTGAGCGTTCTGGCACTTGGTACCGGTTAATTTTCCACTTTTCCCTCTCTAATGCTCCTGGCTTGACATGCTGGCAGGCAGCATAACAGTTTGTTTGCCATCCACTGAACATCACAAACCGAGACGCTGAACCTCGACTTTCCCCCGGGGAACTGACTTGATTGCAATTTTGTATCAAGAATGGAAAGTCCTGTGGGTTTTGAGTTGGTGGCAACAGTTGGCAAGACTGCAGAGACTTGGCACACAAATACCTAAAAAAATAAAAAAATAAAGAACAGGGTGGGAGACCAAGACCAACATAAGCCACCAGAGCTATTTACTTAAACAGTATTTCCCTCTGTGCTGGAAAACAGATGACAGTCAACAGTATACAAGGAGAGATCACCAGTGTTTATATATGAGACACAGTCTCATGATATTTCATCACGCAAGTTTTCTGTCACACAGTATATTGTTATTTTCTTTTATATCTCCAATATTTAGTCACTCAAAACTCTGTTACATGTGATCTGTGCTTCATCTGGGGGCTGCTCAGTACCACTGGGTTAGAGATGGACCTCTGCATCAGAGGCTGGGTAGTTTAAAAACCCTGAGTGGAGCACCAATGCCATCTAGTGGTAAAGACATGTCACCACATATCAGTCTGTCATTGATAAAGAATGACTTCATATAATGACATATCAGTGTCTGCTTGGAAAACACATCATGTTTGTTCTAATCTGCATACTTTGAGCTGTCCAAAACACTGCAGGTCTTTTTGTTTTTATTTTTCTGTTCTGTGCAGACATTTTGACTTGTCACAGTAGGGAAAGCACAGGTGTTACTAATAACATTAACGATGGCTCAGATCTATTCAGGTGTCCCAGTAAGCCATGACAATGAGCCAGGATCCCCAAACTGAAGCAGCTAAATGCATTTCTGCCATCATTCATTTGGTTATTTACACTTGTGCTTTCCTACTGTGACATGTTAAAATGTCATCTGTAAAAAAAAAAACCAAAAAAAAAAAAAACCTGTTGAGGGATTATAGATTTCCATTTTCTTTCTTCCAACAACATTCAGTGAAAAGCACCAGTGTCTGGGTCTTACCACTGCTGTTACTCTGTCGATGATGTTTTAATACTATGGCACCGGACGGCTTTTGGATGTCAGGTCTCATTACACTTACCAGCATGTATGTCTGTCACAGCATGTTAGTCATCTATCTGCGGCTCATCTTGTTTGACACAGGGATCTGATGGTGACCTTGGCCTGACTTGATGAAGATTACAAAACAAATGGCACTAAATCAGCTCTGAAGAGGTCAACCTAAAAGCATAGCTGAGTAGTTAGTGTGTAATTTTTAATTATTACAATAATTCATGATAAATTATTAAAATATAAAACACAGAAACATCAAGCATAGTACAAGTAAGCTTAAAAAGTCACTATCATGGGAGTAAATGGGTAAAATTTATTCATGTTGCTCATTTGAAGACACAAACTGCTTTTCAAAGATAGTTAAAGGCAAACCAGCTACAAACAAAATATAATGTGTTAATTAGTTTTTCTGGTGCTGTTCAGTAGATTGCCACACCTTCGCCAGCTAAGCTAACTTACTGTTAGCAACATATTTACCATGCAAACCATCAGATATGATATCAATCTTTTCATCTAACCCTCAGCAAGATGCGTATACATCTACAACTGGTTGCACTGCTCCTACCAATAGGGGTTTTTTTTTTTTATTCCTGACTTGTCTTTCCAGTCAAAGGAACATGGTATTAAAATGTATTTGTATCTGACTGTATGAGTGTAGGCAGGTCACCCTCTCAGTAAATGGTGTTGCAGTGAGTTGGTCACAAAACACTCAACACTATTTCGCAGTGTTCAAGAACCAACCCCCTCTTTACCTGCATCCACACACTGAGCACAACCCTCAATTGGTGGGTTTCACATGACGTCACGACACAGCGGCGCGAGGGCGCCAAATTCAGATGGAGGGCAGGAAGTGTTTCAGCCGTTAGCTGACTGACACACTGAGAATCTACCGTGTGGAAAAATGTTTTGTGTAGTTTACCGGTGCTCAAAGCGTTCCTATAGAGAAAAAGAAAAAAGCTATTATAGGGTACCAAAAGTAGTCACCCACAAAGGTGAGAAATATAAAAAAAAAACTTACAGAACAACACTGTTAAAGGTGGATCTTAAACCTACGTCTGCGGTCGGGAGGAGCAGTCTGCTAATGCCCGTGTCTGCAGTGACCACTTTGTGACTCTGATTAAACACAAAGCATCGGATCTTCCATTTCCCAGTAGCTTTCTGAGGATTACTGATTACTGATGTCAGCTTTAGTATTGATGGAAAAAAGTGGATGGTAGTCATACATTATATATAGAATTTAATGAATATAAAATTAATTAAATGGAGTACAGATCAGAGGTAGACCTGATGTTTTTGCAGATGCGCTTGTAAAGAGGACAAGAAGGGAGGATGATAATGGACTTTCATGACAGTATTTCATTTTTAGTGCCAGAATAATTTGTTGTGTGACACTTTTAAAAGAGGTCAAAATGACAAGTGGCTGCAGTATGTGCATATTTTAGTAGCTGCTGTATATTTTAGTAGCTTTTTTTTTTTCAGATTTAGCAGCTTTAGAAAGCATTAAGCATTTAATAAAAATGCACTCTACTAAATATTCTAAAGTCCTTTGTTCAAAATTTCTGATGTGATCAATCCCCGTGTAACAGCGTGTCCTCCAGACATGGTATTAGTGTAACAAGAGGATTCATCTTATGGTGAACATTTAATACAGCAGACTCTCTCATATCACCAGTGATCTTGTATGTTATCAAAGCACCAGTGGACGCAGCAGCTTGCAATAAGCCTGCAACTCACTGCAATAAGCCGTGTGCACTAAAGAGAACTGCCTGCATATTCACTGCCTCGCCATTTCTGCTCTAAGTGCCCTGAGAGCTTTTCATTATTTTTTAAAATGTACAAATCCAAAGTGTCATGCTCCTTCATGCTTGTAGGCATGAAGAGACTAACTGTACACCAGCGTTATAGCATGTCATCCATCTACTTTTCTAATTACTGTTGTTACGGACAACAGGCCAGTCTGAGCACTTATCTGTGTTCATCGGTTTGTATTAAAATGCATCTGACCTACAAGTAGATGTTTTCCACATTCCTATTCAACATGAAATGAGAACATTGCAGATAATTAGGTCAGACGTCTTCAATAAATCCAAAACAGAGCCGAAGTCAGGGGAAAGAGGTCTAGTTTGGATGTCTTTATATTCTTAGCTTCTTGCCAATTTGTTTTGTGTGTGTTCCAAGAAATAGCTCCAGCATCACGAGGCAAAGGAATACGCTTCTTATGTACCAGGAAGTTAAAGAAACGAGAGCAATATACAGTTCTCAGCAAGGGCTTGATGAACTAGTTTGGTGATCAGTCTGCAAAAAACTACCAATACAGAGCAACAAAAGGGTTTTTTCTCAGGCACCTGAGACATTTTTGTTTCTTTCATATCCTAGTCTGTGAGAGGACATACACTATATAAAACCAACAGCCTCAAAACCCACATCCTCATTAATGGGCTGTGTAATCTTTCCCTGTCTTTAAAACCTATTTTCAGCCCAGAGAATGGCACCAGTTGGCTTTTAGTTGAATAACCTTGTCCTCCAAAAACCACATGCCATGCAAATATAATAAAAAATAAATAAATAACACACACCACACACACTGAAAGGGCACCCATTTTTGTGCCATGGCAGATGTGGCCATTGGCTGTGATGGTTAATCCAGAACGCTGGGTTTGCTACAAGCAGGATTTAGCCATAACTATGATACTAACATCTGTCAGGATCCCGTTCTGAGCTCACAGACCCACACAGAACACAAGTGGAATATTTTTGTCTCACTATTTTGCTAAAGAGGAAGGAAACACGGTTAATAGATTCAGAACCTGAGGTAAGTGTATAAGGAATTAATCAATGTAGAATGTTCATGGCCTAGAAACGAGGTGCTTGATTCACTAGAGCTTATGTAACATGTTTTTCCACGGTCCAGATTCTAGATGCTTTATGAAAGTGGCGCATCACTTCATTTACAAGTGCTGCGCACATCATTCAGCTTTATAAACATAAATTTCATTCTGAATAGGTCAAAGTCACAATGGACCTGTTTAAATTTTCAAAATCTGAATCTAAAACAAGGCTTTAGTGATTACGAAAGCAGTTTATTGTTACTTGCTGCCTTGAATGCACCCAACTGAATGCAAAGGAGTTAAATTGGTCTGAAATTAAAAATAAATACTTCTTGCCCCTATTCATCACTACATTGCTTAAACCACTGGGATAATCACACTCACTCTCATTGCTAATAACATGTTTTAGTGATAGTTACTTTATATTTAGATTTTTTTATTGACAAGAGGTTATTTGAGGTGATGGGCTAATCAGGTGGCTTTTGTTGTGTTGTAGCTTCTGTCTTCTGAGTTGGCACATGCTTCGTGTTATCATGTCCTCTGCTGATTACATGATAGCACACTATACTGAAAATCTGCTTTCGTGATTAGCCCATTCGAGGCATATGAACACATAAACCAGGTGGAATTTTCAACTGCATAATTAAATCCAGACAAGTTGAAGAGTGAATGTTTATTTTTCTAGTTTTTCTAATCTTTAGGATTAAAACCTTTACATTACGTGTTGTAGACAAAGATATTTAACCTTTAAAGTCGCATAAAACCTTTTCTCATCGCACAAAATTGACAACTGATATTTGAACTGCCTTTTATTCTTTACAGAGACAGGTTTCATTAGGCTTCTGAATCATTGCCTTCAGAAGATCTTGTTAACATTATGTGTGTTTAGTCACAATATGGCAGGATGCTTTGTGAATAGCATGAATAGGACAAGGGTGAGAACGGCAGTGGACCTTTATGACTTTAGATTGAATTAAATTTTAATGATCCTTGACAGAAATCGGGTCAATGCAGCAGCAGACAGCACCGAAAGCAGATCAATAACTGTTTCTTCATTACAATATTAAGCAAATATATATCCGATATTCAAGATCCATAATGTCCTAGAATAATCATGATATCTTAATCATAAAATCAATGCTAAGTGCCCCTTAAGTCAGGATACTGGTGTATTTACCTGGTGATCCTCTTACAGTTAATCTAGCGCTGGCCATCATTTGGTAATTTGCTAATTAGCAAAGGTTTGCATGCTAACAAGCTAAAATAAGATGGTAAACATTTTATATGCTAAATATCATTATGTTAGCATTGTCATCGTGAGCATGTTAGCATGTTAATGTTAACATCTAGCTCAAAGCACAGCAGTGCCTAAATACAGCCTCACAGAGCTGCTAACGTCGACTCTTGATTTACCCAGCATTCATTCCTTTCTCACCAGCTTTGTCCTAAAAAGCTCTCCATGCAGGAAGTGAATTAACATGATGAATGAGAGACTTTGATATAACATTAAAAAAAGACGTGTATCTGAAAATACTATTCACAGCTTTAAGAACCATCACTTCCAACAACAAGCTAATGACATGGATGAAATGATGCAGTCTGGTCAGCACATTTAGAAGCTGCTCTGTAAGTAGCGACTAATTTCGGCTCATTACCCCTGGCACTCTGAATAAATACGGAAAAGCCAGGTCAGGTTTTAGCTTGACGCTGAAGATCTGATAGAATTTTAATTGGTTTAGAGGCCAAGAAATGTAGGACTACATTTTCCTTTTTGCTTCTTTGCATTAGGGTTAAAGATAAACAATCCACCTTTACTTATCAAAGTTTGACTCCTTGACACCACAGTCGCATTAAAGACCATGTTTTGGTTTAAGTCTGAACATGAAGAATCATCTCGGCAAGAAAACATCCAATGCATAAATATTCTGTCATCAAGTTGAGGATTGTGATTCAGCAGATGCAGCTGTCACACGCAATGCTTCATTCATCAACAGATGCCTGAATTTCATCTTAGGAGTAATGTTGGTCCTGAATAAGGGAAATAACCACTTTGTTATATTTGTAGTATTTTTCTGAATAGATCTTCATGACCTACTTTATATTCTGCTTTTTGTGCTTTTGAACAAAATCAGGAAATCGTTGACTGTCACGGCCTGTATTAAATGTCCATCAAATCAACTAACTCTAGTTCCAAGACTGTATGTAGGCTAATGTACCATGGTGACCTTTTTTGGTGTGTTTCATTTCTTTCTTTCTTTCTTTATTTCATCTTGCTGCACTGTGAAACTCTGTAGTGGAAATTAGGAAAATCTGTGTATCTTTAGGAAAATCAATATCATTTGATTTGACATCAATGTCAAATCAAGTCACATTGAAATTTCAAGTTAATCCAGCCCGCAATCTTTCAGCGATGAGTTGAATGAAGGTTCTGGAGAGCATTCACTAAATTCATCAACATAAGCTGAGGAAATATGGATAGCATATTAGCAAACTTCCAAGCATAGGTAAAGCTTGGAAGTTTATCACTGAGACTTGGTGTGACTCATGTCATTCATGTTAGGTTGCATCATGGTTCTTTTCTATGATGTTAATGAAAACATGCTAACCATGCCGAAGGTTGGAGTTCATATACGTGCCATTCACACGGAGAATATCAGAGGCAGCGGGAACAGCCTCGTGTGAACCGGCTTTGTCTCCCTTTGGTGAAGACACTGCTCCATCTTTGAAAAAGAAGCGGTATAAAATGACCCTGAAACTCCATCACACTTTGACGTTTATAACTACAAAGTATTTATAATATGACAGTAACTCAGCAGTAAATAGTTGCTTGTTGAGCATTCTTTCTAAAGTCCAGTGATCTCAGCCTAGCAAGTTTTGTAATGCAGCCATTGATTAGTGCACTTTGAACAAACTGTTCTGTACCAGTTCTGACATTTTTAGCTGACATTTTAGAAGCAGCACAGACACTCAAGTTTTTTAACGATAATGGTTTAATGTTTTAGGATGTGAATGTTGTGGGGCTCTGTTGTTTTGTGGTGCTTCAATCAGTGCCATTAATGGGGTTAAAGAGAGAAAGACAATGAAAATAGACTTTGTTTATCGAGAGCTCGATCATAGGCCAAAGACTGCATTACGTTTTGTCCCAGTAAGGAATAATCACCAGGACCCTTACCTTTCACAAAGTGAACAGGAAAGATGAACATCATAAGGTTAACGCTAAGCTAGCTCAGCTAACCCAACATTACTACCTGCCTGGAAAGATTAAATGGACAAAACCAAATTTTTATATACAATATTTTGATGGACCACATCGGCCATAGCCCCGGTTGAATCAGTGGACTTATGGTTCATTCCAACAAAGAAGAAAAGGGGAACAGAGTGGCACAGCCTGTGGAAACATGAGAAACAAGATTTAAACATTTTTTCTGCAGGCAAACATTTAATTTTCACAGACACACTAGGAGACATCTGTGGGTTCATGAGAATACCTTTCAAGATGTGACATGTTGCTGGATAACAAGACTTTCCCCCTAAAGTTTGTGTCGGGAACAGTACTAACCAAATCAAAGCATAACATACAGAGCGCTGAAGGCACAGATGGGTTTAGATTCCCACTTTCCCGGCACAGGGTGAAGTGCCGAACCTTAAAGGCAGGCTGTCAGTTTTGGTAGCCTGCTTCTGATCATTTACTTTTCAAAAACTGACCTTCCTTCAAGCATGGCCACTTAACGCGCCAACTGGACATTAAGGAAGTGAGAATGTATGCAGCGTTTGAAGTTCACTTTAAAACTCTTATCTTCTTTTGTGTGTATATATATGAATACCACCCCAAAGAGAGTTTTTTCCCCATTTGTACCACTCATCATGTCCCGCCCCTCTGTGACGCCAAGCTTTGCACCCCACATTTTAGCGTGGCCGCTCTGTAAAAAAAAAAAAAAGGCTTTGTCCCCACCTACATTTACACACATAGTCCAGTGATCATGGTGCATAGGGATGCGACCACGGATCTCCTTCTTCTTCATCTTGGTGAAGAGGTAGTAGTCTGAGGGTGCCAAATCAGGTCAAATCAGCTCAAGGACATCCCTGGGCGATAAGCCCTTGATGCCAAGGATAGAGGATAACTGCACAAAGGCTGATGTTATCCATTTTCTCAAACAGTGCTGATTTGAAGTGTTCAATTACTTGAAACAGAAATACCACAAAAGTTACTAACTTCAAACTTTCTGCATAATTACATGAAGAGTTGAGCTGCATGTGCACGTAACAACAGCTCTATAACTCATCTCCTTCTATGTTAAAACACTTCTGCCTTTAGGAGTAGCTATATAACACACCCAAAAAAAGGTGCATTAGTTGTCTCTCTTGGGGCCCCTGGCTCACCTGCAACTGAAACACACAACACTGACAAAAGGGTCAGAGCGAGCGAAGGATCAGCAGCTGTCTCATGTCCTTCTCCTCTTCCTTCTGGGCACTGCCAGTAGCAGTACAGTTGATTGTCTCGCAGTGTGATGCCTACACACTGTATGTAGCAGATCTTGGCCTCTTTTTAAACCACTGACACCTTCTACCACTCCAGTGCCTGGCAGTGCCCGATGGCCCACACTGTACAATACAGGGTTGCTGTTGAGACAGCTCTCTATCAGGCCATCATGGATTTTCCTTTCTTACATATAGAATGAAAATAGTATATTTTGAGAGCTGTCACAGAAAGGGAGAGATTGCACATTCTTACTGCCTTTGGTAGCCTAAAAATATTTACTGTGGGACCAGTCTTTCCAGAGGTTGGCACTCTGTTACAGTTTTTGCTTATATGACTGTGAGTCATGCGATTTGTCGGTCCATTATGTCACCATCTTATATGTCAGAGCAATGCAATCTGCTCCAGCAATAAGAAAATGTGCCACAGAAATGTCCTTGGCTGTTGCTGCTCTCGCCTCCTCTTGCTCTAATTCAATATCCGTGGATGTTACATACAGAAAGAAACATTGCTCAGCGCACGGCGGCCTCCTTTTATGACTGTAAATCTGCCACCTTACAGTACGAAAGACAAGCAAAGATGATGAGATTTTGTGCAGAAGCTGTAACTGCTTGTTTTTTTGTGTTTTCATGTAACAGCTGGTGCAGCAGAGCCATGGGCAAGGCAGGGAGTAAAGTCCTGAGAGAGACCTCAGTGGACGGGGTTCAAGCACAGGTAAAATCTCACAGTCACCTCAAAAACATACAAACTGTACGAACTCCTGCCCATGCACACACAGACACGTGCAGGAACTGAGCCGGCAAATACGTGTGTGTGCGTGTCCTGACTCTGGTGAACTGAGACAGCTGCTGTGTTCTACAGCTGTCACAGGTTATGCAACCAGGATCAGCCACAGCTCGCTTTCACACTTAATTTTCCCACACTGCATCATCATACCTACAGTCATGAAAATACATTACCAAGCTTCGGACAAACCATTAATAGCTTATGATTAATCTGACCGAAGGAATGATAATCACTGGACGGATAGAGATTCTATTTATTTCCAAGATTTTTTTTTTCCTTTATATATAAACCACCCACCAGAAGTAGAAAGATCAAATCTTGTGTAAGGTTAAAATTTATTTCATGTTGTGATATTGATAGATATAGTGAGAATCAGTTTTCAGGAAAATAATTTGAGCAACCGTTTATAGATAAAACAACCAGAAGCCTGCCTGCAGCACCCCCAAAGACCTGTAAGATGATTTGTTTTTAATTTACTGTGCACAAGATAAAAATATATCATCTTCAGGGGGATCTGTGGTTTTTAGATAACCCAGTGAATTAAATACCTATAACATCAAGGTACTTTATCAGACTGATGCAAAACACTGTAAATTCAGTCCTGCCATGCATCTTTCCTACTTATAGATTTTGTGTCCCTTCACTCAAAATTGTGTTTTCACTTTGCCTCTCCAGGTCCTCTGTGCAGACTGTAGATCTTATTTGAATTTTAACAAGTGCACATTTTGGAACATCACAACTAGTTTTGAAGTTGTGTCCGATATGCAACTTAAGTGTGTTGTGGAAACTTGAAGCCACCAGTGTACAGAGACTAAAATTAACTTTTCGGTGAAGTAGGAGTCATTGTGCAAACTTTTGAAATGAACAATATTTGCATATTCATACATTCTGGATACTTTTTCCATCCCTACCATATACTGATAAGATAAGCAGGCTTAGTTTAGAAACATTTGCTTATGTTATGTGTTTACATAAAAAAATTAAATAGATTGTCCAGTGTGTCATTATCTGATATTTGAAACTCTCAGATACTACATAAGCCACAAAAATCCTGTGCAGCCTGTATAGCAGCTGCCAGCTGTTAGAGTGAAAGAGTTGGAGCACATCTTATGTTTGGTCACTATCTAAATTCCCTTCAACAAATTGTCTGTCATTCCCTCAAATCAAATTTGTGGCGCCCAAGTGATTCTACTTTTCAGCTCATGCTCTAGCTAAAAGGCGCACCCTATCACCCCCATCTCAGCTTGTTTTGGCTGAGTGGGTGCCATCTTTGTCAGCTCGTGTGACTCAGTGGTGGGCTCCACAAGGCGAAGCTGGACTGAAGTGAATTGATTCACTGGGATTAAGGATTAAGATTTCCCCGGCCGCTTTGGTGGAGTAAATCTGGGGATTATGATGTCAACAGCCTGTGCCCGTTGGAGAGGAAATTGAATTGTGAGGGATGGGAGTGCCGATGGCCCAGAGTTACAGTATAGTCAGTGAGAAATCAGAGCTGGGGGTCCATGTCTGTGCCTTTCTCCTGCTCAGGAAAACCTCCATGGGACACCATTTACTGCCTTTGGGGTATAGGAGTCACTCGCATGGTAGAACTAACTCAGAGTAAATGTCTCGGATGTTGATTGAGTGATAAGAGGATTTCTGTGTCACTGGTAATCCATCCTGCTCTGGCCTGCGAAGCATCAGGTGGTGAGTACCGTTAAGTGCAAGAGAGATCACTTGTGTTGTGAACGAGGTGACAGGGATTTCTGACTTTTTCTTTCACAACTGAAGTCAACAGACAAAATGGAGGAGAAAATGGAGAACATACCGGGTCAGAGGCTGTAAATATGGGAAACTTTCAGAAGTGTACAACACAACAATTTTGCACATTCAGCGCTGACCTACTGTGTGTGTTCTTGCACGTTTGTGTTTGTGTCTGTCTGTATTTAAGCCAACTCCTGCTGTGGCTGCTCCCGCTGCTACCGTTAAATTCAAAGGACTCACAAAAACCAGCAGGATGAAAGTGAAATGGACCCAGCTGGGTTTGGTGTTCTTCCTCGTTCTGTCACTGGTGATGACTGGATGCTTCTTCTGGCAATATCAGCTGCCAAAGGTTCCGCCGGGTAAGGCCAACACACATGGTAACAGGTGGTGCACCATGTTGCATGAGATGTTGTTGCTGCAAACTTTATCTTAGCTTCTCTTGATACTTGATGTTTGTTTTTGTTTTTTTCCAAAGGGCTGAATGAGAATTAGAATTTTTATCAAACCATCTCAGATCACATAGTAATTCAGGTTACTGAAACATGAAGTAATAAATAAATAACCCAATGCTTGTAACTTGGATTTGAGTCAAAACTATTCACTCAAGATGTGAAAATGTAATTGTAATTTAATATTGCCTTATTTAAAATTCTGCTGCTTTTAGACTTTTAAATGGTTGCTGCCTGGTACCATTTTGCCACTGACTGAACTAGACATGTTTGTTTTTGCATCTCTATTTCATTAGGACACAGATCGTCCTGTGTTAACTGTTGTTAAAAAAAATACAACCAAACTCCTGTACTTTCTTTCAGCCAAATTAACCATTTGAATACTGAAACATAACTGTTATCTTGCAGTTACTTTGGACGCTCCTTCTAACCTGATCTGACTGCAAGAAAACCAGAAAAACCTTTATTCTCCAAAATTCTGCCCAGATTTAAAATCTCTGCATGATTGATTCTGTCATTGAGTCAAGGAACATAAGGTGAAATTATTAATGGGAAAAGCACAGCTCCCTGCAGGCTCTGATTCATATTTTCCAATATACACTGACGCATCTTTTCATGTTCCAAAAAAGTCATTTATCATGTATAGAAATCCTTTAGAATGAAAATGTAAATGATGGCCTGAAGCTACAATGAAACATATTGAAATACCCCTGTTCATCCAGAGTTCACAGTGGGACCAGGCAGCATCTCTATTGATCAAAGGGTTGTACATCATGCATCCAGTCAAATTATATCCCGTAAGATCAACAGGGTTCATCGGGAAGCGGAGAGACTTAATGAAGCCCCAATCCAGCCAATTATACTTTATTATGCGGGCTTTTGTACCATCTATACATTATTCTATCAAATATAAAGTGAGAATAACAATAGCCTGTCCCCCTGTGCTACCTCTACTTCTTTCTTTCTTTCTTTCTCTTTTGTCATTTCCTATCCTCCACCCAGATGAAGGGATGGGACGCAATTCCAAATCAGAGATGACATGTCCCCGCTTCCCAGAGCCTCTCCCACTGGAGCATCCCATCCCTAGCCTGAAAGAGGCCCTGGAAAAGGTGAGAGAAGTCATTCGTTGTTCACAGATTTAAGTCTGAGGTAGTATTTCCATCGTGCCCTCTCAAGTCTGAGGAAATTTACAGGCTGACCGTGGTAATCCTTCACACCAAATGCTGTTGCAGTTGACAGAAGGAGATTAAAGACATAGTGGATGAAAAACGGAGGACCTGTCCGAGCAAAGGGTTGTGTTTCTGCTCTCAGGGAGCAGCAGTGTTCCCAGCCGACCAACCAAGGAGACATCAGTACTTTAGCACCTCTAGGGAAATCTGAGGATGCAGAGTAGCGTGTGCACGTTAATAATGAGGACGTTTAGTGGAAAAAATGGATGCTTCAACATTTCATTCATTAATCTAAAGTCGAGCAGAAGTTTGCCAGTTAAATTTCTCTTTGCCTGCTCTGATTAAAGCTTCTTTCATCTGTGCAGCGACCAAACACTTAAAGCCAAACAGATAATGAAAATCAAATATGAACTTTTTGATATTCATTACAGTAAAAGGCTGTCTTGAGAGCAGCTTGAAAATAAATTGAATCTTTCTTCAATTAATTTCAAAGAATAATGCTGTTTTATCTGCACATTTCACTTCCCAAACCAAAGGCCCCGTTTTCACCTAATGAAAACAGGAGTTTATTTTATCAACTGTCCTCATTAAACTAATATCTTTGGCAGAGTGGGACATCAAAGTAATTGCTGTGGGGTCTCATGTTGCAGTTAATAAGGGACGTGAAAATAAAAGCGCACAAAACAAAATAGAAAAATGTTGTGAGAAAGTACAATCGAGCTGTGGTGCTCAACTGATAAATCATTACCTGTAGGTTCATTATAAACAGCGTGAGTGTCAGCACTGGCTGTGCCACACATAATACGAAGTAATTCACTTTGTCCCGCAGTGATGGGAGAGGTTTTCAGAGCCTTTACTTTAGTAAAACCACAATGTAAAAATACTTCATAACAAGTAAAAGTTCTGTTAAATGATACTTAAGTAAAACTACAGAAGTATTATCAGCTAAATGCACGTGAAGCACCAAAATTATAAGTAATTGTTCTGCAGTAAACAGGCTCCTGTGAGTAGTGTTTTATTATATAAGACATTATTAGATTGCTAATACTGATGCACCAGTGTGTAAGCAGATTTTCACTGTGGTACTTGGTCAACATGGAGCTGGTTTTAACTACAGTTTGTACTTCCAAACTGGGGATAGTGCCCCTACAGAAGAATCACAAGACAACTGGGATAATTAATGGGCTATGGAAAAAGAAACAACAAAGTTCTGCCACACAAATTTATATTCATTTATTTTGGTTAAATGTTGGATACTTTTACCGTACTTCTTTTGGCCTCAGAAAAGTAATTTAAATCAAACCATCTGAGAAGGTTAGAAGGGAAATGCTTCACTCACATCTGAAACACTTTGACAAACAGCCCTAATTAGACACTGCTTTTGTCTAATTCAAAAAGATTGGGAACCACTCCTTAAATTTTTAACAATACTTTGTATTTTAGGAGATGTTTTTTATGTAACTACTAGACTACTAATATTTCTGTCCCCAGTGCAGTCCTCTGCTTGCCACCATTTCTGTCCTTGAAACAAAAAAAATCTCTGAAATTGTTCAGACACAGTAAGAGGTATTTTAAAACTCTTACCATTTTTACCTTTCTTGTAACTTCAGGAAATGTCATGGTCTTCACAGTCATCACTCCACATACATTTAAACAAGCAACCTTATGGAAATAAGAAACTCTGAGCAGAAAGCTTGGGTTTGATTGACAGTCAGTCCTCTTGGCGTCTGTCTGGTTTTACATTTGGTTGTCTAATCCTTTGTGCTTCACTGGCAACGTACTCTGTGGAGGGTTAGTTGCCGACATTTGGGCTTGGCTTATCCATTAAATGTCTGCGATGTGTCTCTTGTTTTGATGAATTGAAAATCCTGCATGAGGTGAGAGCACTGAGCAAGAGGAAATACAGCAGCACTGATTGTGCCAGCAGAGAAATGTACAATTTGAGAGGCATTCATCATCAAGCAGTTAAAATAACTGCGGCTCTGATCCGTTGCCTTCTGCAGCCGCTCATCTGAAATGCATAAAATGTGTGTTTAACATGTCGCTCGCAGCCTCAGTTTGCAGACTAAACTCTAAAGGAAAGAAAAGCGAGTGATCTAAATGAACATAATGGCAGAGCTGATGATGGACAGACATATTCATATCTTGTTAAATGAAAAAGCTTCCACTCTACCTCCTCCACTTAAAGAGTGTAAAACCGAGTTCAAACATTTATTAGAAAAATGTCACTTTCATTTTGTAAGATTTTCTCTGGAGTTTTTCTTTACTCGTATTTGAAATCTAACAGTATAATCATTTTCTCTGATTGCTTTCTTAATGTGGCTATTTAACAGTGATGAAGGACTGCAAACAAACTTGATTTGATTTGGCAAATGAATAGCTTATGTACATTTGGGCAAATACACTTTATTGCTTTCTTGCCTTGAGACTGATGAAAAGAACGATCCCACTCTCACATCTATACAGCAGATATGAAGTCAGCAGCCAGTTGGCTTAGCTTGGTATAAAGACTGTCATCCTTTAAAGTTTTTTTTTTTTTTAATTATTATTAAACAGTCTAATTTTTCCAGAGTAAACTCCTCACTTCCTGCTCTGTCTCTTCCAGGTGGATGTTTTGCTTCGGCAGAACATCAACCCCATCAGCCTTCCCGCTCTGTCGGCCATTGTGGTTTTAAACGACACCGTTTTGTGGACCGGCAACTTTGGAAAGAGGAATGGCAGTGACTCTCTCTCAGGACCCCCCAATGAGTACACAATCTACAGGTGAGTCCTGGACTGAAGCCTACGTCACAAATGTCACAGATATCCCCTGTAAGTAAACTATTCATAGGAAATCACAGACCTGAAAATTGAACCGATTCTTTCTGAAGACAAAGGCTAAAATATTGTTTCGAAGCCTTCTTTTTTTTTATCTTATTACTGCCGTGTTTTCACCACAGTATTTACTGTTATCCATTCTCACAAATGGGTTTTTCCTCTATTGATTCTGTTGCTGCAGTCAGAAACAAAAATCACATGTTTTCCTTTGCTGCAGAGGAACCAGCATGTTTTCATTATGGGAGTCATATTATTACATCATCTTGATTCAGTCTAATGGGACCATAAGCACTGGATATAAATATCATTCAGTCAGTGCACATCTGCACAGTAGCTCCTGTCTTTGATGTGTAATTGATGCGGCATGATGGCGAGCCTGTTACCCCTCAAAGTCAGACGACTCCTCTACAAAGGCAAAGTTAACTGCTCAGCGTGTGTCCAGCCCTGGTCTGTGACGAGAGGAGCAACCTACATAAATCCAGTCGGAATCAACAGTTATAGTTATTCACTGCAGGGGCAGATTATTTTGATTAAATTAAATTGAAATAATATAAAACATAAAATGCTTTATTATAAAATTACCAGAATAAGTAATTTATAACCCAAAAAGGGCCTGTGTAAAGATTTACAATACATATAACAAAAAAGAGGGCTCTTAACCTTACCTCTCCAAAGTAAATCACAACATCAGAGCCGTCCCAGAGGACAGTTAAGGGGGTGTATAGGTACTACACCTGTCCTGAGTTGAAGAAGGGGACGGGGCGTTCCTCCAATCACATGAGTGATATTGGCCACAGGGGAGGAGGATCAGCGGCATCTCAGTAACAGGCCAAACACTGATGGGGAACTGCACAACAACTTTTTCCATATACGAAAACAAGATAAGCCACTAACATCTCTGTGAGGCTGTACGCAATCACAGAGGTGCGTTGAGCTAAAGGCTAACATCAGCTTGCTAATATGCTCATAGTGACACTGCTAACATTCAGATGTTTAGCAGATATAATGTACACCATGCTAACCATCTTAGTTTAGCTTGTTAGCATGCTAACATTTGCCATGTAGCACTAAACACAAAGTACAATTGAGGCTGATGGGAATAAAATTAAATGCAACTTACTTTTCGACTGAACTGAACTCCTCAGCCTGTGTTGTTTATGTGCGAAACTGGTGGAATTTACTCTAAATTTGTAACAAAATGTCAGCAGTTAGTTGTGTAACACAGTTTGACCAGAACACACAGGTAACAACCGTCTCAGGCACTTTGTGAACTGTAGCACACATTTAACTCTTGTGAGACGTGAGATTTAAAAGCAGGTGCATAAAGATTTGCAAAGTTCTTTCAAACGTTCTCTAAGTGCTCTGACACACTCACCGCTGCTCCTGAAGTAATTTTATCCACAATTAAACATTTTTTGCCGCAGCTTGCATTTTTTGTTCAGAGCAGGTGGACACAGTCAGTGTTGTGTCTGTGAGCTTTCGGCACCCATCTCTGAAATCAAAGCCCTGCACAGTGTGAGGATTAAATTACAATTTAAAAAAAAAAAAATAGGATGTCTGATTTGAAAGCTTTTTGGCTTACAACCATCTCTGAGAGCTGGAATTGTGTTTGCATATACAGAGGGATTTGAGTGGTTTAAAATTTAATTAACAGAGTGTTTTGCTGTCAGCATGTGCCCATCCATGTCTTTTTGATATCCACATACATGGAGAATAATGGAAATCTTGTTTTGCAAGTGTTTGTCGCACTGTAGGTGTTTACAGATTGCAAGGGCCAGTCTAAGTTTTGGAAGGCAGTATTTCAAGTCAGGAAACAGAGACGACGTACCAAAGAGTAGGCTTCACCTTGCATATACATGGACATGCATATAAATTGGTGCCAAATGCCAAACTTCATACATAAAAGAATTGTGTGCTTAAAACACTTGGAAGGTTTCAAAACTAAAAATGTATTTTCTTCCCTTCTGTCTCTGTTTGGTTTGGTTTGAGTCTAAGAGATATTTTTTTCATTTTGTCTTTAAGTTGCAATTTAGTTTATCCTCTTTGTTCAAGTTAAATCAGTTCTAAGATTTGGCTTAACCTAGTTAGGCTTATTTAAGACAAGGTCATCTTTCTCATCGGTTCACTATAACCTGTAATCTGTTATCTGTGTTTCAGAATTGCCAGCCTATCCAAAATCTTCCCAACGCTGATGCTGTACAGACTGTGGGAGGATGGGAAGATCGGCTCCTTAGACGACCCTCTGGAGAAATATGTGGAGAACTTCACCATCAAAAACCCGCTGGGGAAGACGCGGGACTCGGAGCTGAAATATGTGACAGATGGCCTGATATTTCTGGATAGCGGGGAGGTTCAGATCCGCTCCTCCTCAGTCACCCTGCGCAGGATGGCCAGCCAGCTCTCAGGTACGTAGACGCAGTGGATAATGATGAATTAACTTACCATTTAACAGAACTGAACAGAGAGCCTTGTGACTCACCTTATCGGAGAGCCAACGGCTGTGATATGATGAGATCAGATCAGATAGCCTACTATATGTCCCTTAAGTTTTCAATCTACAGTGTTAGGTAGTAGTAAATGAATCCTCTCTATGAGCCAAATTCAAAAAGTGGTGCTGAAAAACTGTAGATATGTTTTATTTATAATTCTTGTGCTGAATATGGACATGACTACACCCACAGGAGCTGACCTGTTGAAACTTAAGAGTGGAATAAAAGCACTAAAAACAAAAGGGATTTCCATGTCTTACATCACACCAAACTGAAAATCTTTGGGTTTTGGGCTGTTCATCAGACAAAAAAAAAAAAAAAAGCAGCTTGAACACATCACTTTTGTTTGGCCTTAGGAAAAGGCATTTTTTTCCTCTCTTTCTCTGATATAGATCAAATAATGCACCAAGGAATTAGTTGATTAGACATTTAACTCTTGCTGCCATTTAGAGCCACCAACATGCAAAGAGATCTTAGACATCTTTAAAAAAAGATGAAAATCCCAAACATCTGTGAGATTTTCATAAGAAGTTAATGAGACGAACATCCACTGAGGTAGATTACAGAAAAATGAAAAATGAATCTTCTGGTTTATTTTTAGAGGTTCCAGACAGAGATGTAGTAGAGATATTAAACATTTGTACGTCCTGAGCTGTTCAGATTCCTAACATCCTGGAGTTCCACCTATAAACCATATTCACATAGCAAAACAGTTGGTGTGAAACAAGCTCCTGCTTATCTGAATAAAGTTTTAAATTTGTAATATTTAACTCTGTGTAATGGATCAAAATAAAAGATGAGAGAAACGCCTGAGGCCAGAGGAATCATAAATCTTTGAATATCCTATCCTGCCTCAGTTTATCATCGAGGTACCAACATAATAATCCTGTTTGGAGACTTCTGAATTTGTCACGTACAAATGAAGTGTGGTTAAAAGTGCAACAAGACAGCAGATAAAAGGGATAGAGAGAAGAAGAAGGAGGAGGAGGAGGAGAAGTGTCTTGGACACACAAATACAGTTCATCTGTTGTACTTTTTACAAATTTAGTTTTTTTATTTAACACTGTTTTACTGTGGGCTGATCCAGGCCTCCCCAGGAGACTCCGGGCCACAAATCTGCTTTGGAAAGGAAAAACACAGTCTGCGATCAATCTGCTACAGGATGATGTTCTCGTCGCAGACCCAGGCACCAAGTAAGATTCGTTTTACGGGGTTTATTTCATTTTGTTTATATGTATATTGTCATTGTGTACACTGAAAGAGTAAATTGTGTGAAAACGCGTGAATGTCTCTTTTCCTGTCTGTTTATTGTCAAATAGGCAAAACAAATACAGCATTTTAGGCTAAATCTTTGTGTTTATTTCACAGTGTTGCACTGTTAAAAATATTACACTGACCTAAACTCACGTTTATTTCATTCATCATCTGAAAATCTTCAGATTTTGGCAAAACCTGTCAACATTTGAGGCATTGTGGGACTGAATTCTGATGTCTACATCATTTTACTGATGCCTTCGTGACAGCAATATAATTAACTGTCAAAATATGTCAAAATAGTTTTGCACATAACAGCCTGTAAAACCACAACTTGTCATGTTTCACACCTGTTTTTTTAATGGTGCTGGTAGGTGGATTCTGTTCCCTCTGGACACATCCAGGCTAGATGTTTCACTCTGCTTCTTGTCTTTGTGCCAAACTAAGTTAAACAGCTCCTGGCTGTAGCTTCATCGTTAACTTGCTTCCTTCCAGGTGCCACTACAGCAACCTGGCCTTCTCTCTGCTCGCTCATGTGATGGCCGAGCGGGTGGCCGGCGTTGAATACCAGCGGTGGATCACCGACAACATCCTGGACCGGCTGGGGATGGAGGACACCGGCTTCGACATCACCCCTGGGCTGCAGAGCCAAATGGCCGTAGGAGTGTACTCCAATGGAAAGCCAGCCCCGCTCTATGACCTGGGCTGGTACCGGCCTTCAGGTCAGATGTTCTCCACGGCGGCAGACTTGGCCAAACTTGCCATGATGTTGCTGGGTGCTTATCCCCGCAAGCTGCTGGAGCCAGACTCACTGAAGATCATGCTGACCCCACTCTTCAGGTGCGATAAGGACTACTTTGCCAACCGTACTGGGACGCCATGGGAGGTGAACGAGCTGATGGGCTACGAGGTGGTGCGCAAAGACGGTGATCTGGATGGGTACTCTGCCACCTTTTCTCTGGTGCCCAGGCTGAAGCTCGGCCTGGTAGTGCTCATGGCTGGCAGCAGGTCTCAGAACCAAGATGTGGTCACCAAGGCCTACAACTACATCATCCCAGCCATAGAAAAAGCCTTCAGGGAGGCCAAGAAGGTCCTCTCTGCTCCCCCAAACCCAGAACCATACATTGGCTTCTTCACTTACAGCAACATCACCTTCTATGAGATCAAAGCTGGATCAGATGGAGTTCTGATCATGCAGCAGTTTGGGCCTCAGATTGAAGAGCTGATCCCAGAGAAATACAGGACAATAAAGCTCAACTACCTGGTCGACCGGGTATTCAGAGTGGTGTTTGAGAAAGAGTACCCTTGTGTTTTGCAAGTCGGCACAGCCTCGGTGTCCCTGGAAGCCCAAGATGGCCAGCTATTTAACTTCTACACGTTTGACAAGCGAGGTTTGTCCTCTGGTTTTGATGCTCCAGGACTGAATACGTATAATGTGGTCAGAATAGCCCGCAGGCCATCCTTCTCAAGCTGATCTGCTGCAATGCAGTGGCCTAAAGACAAATGGTATGTCCTTGGGGATATGTCTGAGCGACTTTAAACAAAAAGGAGGCTGTGAATATCTGAAAAGGTGGAGTTACTTTGGTGGTCACAGATAGGATTGTGCTCTTGATTTGCAGAGAGCACGATCAGGGACGGTGTTTTGTTCACCCAGCCGTACAATGTCTTGCACAGAAAATGATTTAATTTCTCTTCTGAATGATGTATGTGACTGTCCTCCTCACACTGGTCCTTCATAATGCCTCCTAACCGACCATTCACATTATGGTGATACAGTGCTTGTGTTTTTCCTGCATTCATTTAAACCACTCTGGCTGTTCTGTCCTTGAGTTTTCATGAGTGAGAACAGCGGAAGACTGACTCACCACAAACATTTGTTGCGGTCATGTACATGAATATGTACATGCGTTTCATTTTCAGTTCTTGGACCATGATTGCAGTTCCACGAAATTGTCATCTCTTCCATTAGTGAAGAAAAAAAAAATAAAGATTTAATTTCCTTCATGGTACTGATCTTGTGGCAGGTAAAATCAGGACATTTACATGGCAGATGTGAATATTAATGGCATTCAATTAAATAGGGATGTTGCCATGGGTATGGAACCTCTGATTTAATATCAACAATCACACACTTACATGTGACTAAAATGCAAACTGTTTTGGCTTCCCAATAAGCAGCGATTAAGGACATGGAGGCTTTTGGTTGCCTGTCTGACACTCTTCTGTGTAATCCCTGAGAATGGACTTACAGTTCATCCCGGCCTCTAACACCCATATGAATAATACACTGCCCTGACTGCTGCAGGAAAATAACAGGTTCAAATGTACAAAAATAACCATCAGAAGGCAAAGGATGATGTTTTACCTTTTATAATAGATTGACTGTCTGGGGGATGTGATGGAAATGGAATCGGGATTGAAAATGTTGCTTGGTTTTGAAGCATCAGGTGCAAAGAGTGAAATCGAAGGAATGCGAATGCAGTCCTTCCAAAAAAATAAAATAAAATAAATCTGCTGTACCCACTTTATCCGGCTATGGGTGAAAAACTGAAACTGGCCTTCGAGCTATGCAATCCAGTGTTGTCACAGCCCACAGAATAAAGCTTGTTCTGATTAATTGTGGGAAGGAAATCACTTGGGTTGTGCAGTACTGTAAGCCACACTGGAACAAAACTGTACCAACATTTAAAAAAAAAAAAAAAAGTGCTGATTCTCTGCTACTGTTGAGGCTTGTTATTTTAGGTAAGATGTCACATGAGTGTTATGCAGCCTTCAGAAAAGCAGCAATCGCACAATGCAATCACACTGATGAATAGATTTCGTTGTCAAAGTAACAACCATAAGAAGTAACCACACATTAACAGAGGTAAGAAAAACAAATAATAACAGCTATGTGCGGATAACTCAGACATTTATTTGTGTAGCTTTTAAATTAGGCATTGCACAATAGCCATAATCACTTTTCATATCTGCAATCACAGTGAACAAGAGCTTACCAATCAATCAAATCATGTACATGATGGCTGGCCGTTCAACGAGAGACAAAACAAGATTAGGGAAAGCTCACAGTAAAGCATTACATTCTTTGTTTACAAGTTCCACTGAAACACGGAGAACAATTTGACCTGTTTTCTCTGCCTGGAAACACATCGATTTGCAAAAAAAGAACAAGATAAATCAAGAACTTGATTGTCCCACATTTTTCACTGGGTTCACCCTATAAGGCATTCAGCAGTAACAGTATAAGACAGCAGGTGGAATACACAGGCACTGTTGAACAATATAAAATAACAAAGAAACCAAGTCGGATAAAAGAATACGTACAAGCTCTTCAATAACGTTTAATATGTTTAAAATCCAACAATTTGAGAAACACACATGTGCTTTCTTGGCGAGAGTTAGATGAGAGCATCACCACCACCGCCACATCTGTACAGTAAATCTGAAACAGGAACTAGCAGAACGTTAGCTTAGCATAAAGACTGAAAACAGGGGAACAGTCAGCCAGGTTCTGTCCGAGGCTGAAAAAAACTATGCACCAAACAGCAAGTTGCAGTTTTACAGATGGTTATGTGCTGCATTGTTTCTTGGCCCTGTAGACGTGTCATTGTTAAACTTCTTGGGTTTATTTACGAATCGAATAAAGGAGATAACGTGTTGATTAGAGAGCATTAGACCTGATGCGAGGTGGCTTTGGACAGAGCCAGGCAAGCTGTTTCCCCCTATTTCCAGCTTAGCTGCTGGCTCTAGCTTCATTCTGCATGGACAAATATTAGAGTTACCATCTTCTCATCTAACTCTCGACAAGAAAGTAATTAAGGTTATTTCACAAAATGTGAAACCACTCCCGTAAAGTGATCCTGGATATGCTAAGCTGCTTGATAGCTTATTCAAATCAAATCTCAGTTAGAACGCAGAGGTCTTGCAGGCTGTGTCTTTACATGCACATGTGAGGATTGAGGTGTCCGTGCTCAGTGTCATATTAGGAGACAGCAAAGGGATGAAAGCATTAGAGTCCTTACCGTCAGCCTGAGCTCTGGTACTTGAGACAGAAGGGTCCAGTAGGATTTTAGGGAAGGGCGGCGAGCCTCTCACAGAGCTGTTGTCCTCGGCCTGGGAGCACACGAGTTCTCGGAAACACTCCCGGAACCGTGTGGAGAGCAGGCTGTAGATGATAGGATTTACCGCAGAGCTGAGGTAGAAGAGGACACCTGACAGGATGTGGACATACTGATAAATATTGTGCATCAAGTCGGTCCACTGGCTGATGGAACTCCACAGGAGCCGCTCGATGTGGAAGGGCGCCCAGCAGACTCCAAACACAGCCACCACGATCGCTAGAGGATCAGAGCGGAGAGAAAGCAGGCTGTTTAAAAAGGTTGTTACAGGTTCAAAGATTTTATTTCTTACTGATGACACTTTTTTTTTCTTTTTCTAGGAAGATCAAATGAGACAGAGTCAGAAAAGCAAAGACAGGGTGTAACATGCTGAACAACATCACCCCACATTGGACATGTGAGGATCCAGACCAGACCAAATTATCGAATATTTCACAAAAAGATCAGAGAAAAGTTCAGAGCATAACTTTTGTTTTTTCCTCCTTCCAACCCCATTAATCATCTCATGACCTGGTAGATTTATCTTGTCACTCTTAGGAGGAGCTTGTCCTCCAGGTTGGGACCAACTAAAATAAACTATCTCGCTGAATATACAGTAGTACGGTTTTTTTAAAGAGAATCTTGAAAAATGGAAATTCAGTGTGCCATCATCCTGTAATTATCAATTTTGCTCAGCAAATGTTGCATATTATCACTTTAACTGCCACAATATACGACCCCAAAGTTCCCAAACATAATTTAAAAGCCTGTTTCAGATGACGTGTGCAAGGTTTAGTCATGTACACTTAAACAAGCGGAAATAATATTGACCCATTATATTTCTGTCAAATGGCCTACAAGATAAAACTGAACACGAAGTCAGGCAAGTGCAAAAAGTCTTAAAAACTTTAGTATTAAGGTCATCTCATTGATAATCATTTGTAAATGTGTCACTGATCAGGAGGGGACGCCCAACATCATTTGGCGGTGGAGCACTCTTGTGTCCCTCTCCTAATAATCCATGAGTAATGCTCTCAGGATGCTCTCAGTGAAGGAGACGCAGGCTGTTTATGATGGCGGACATTTTGCACATGGTTTCTCTTTTCCCACGTCTGTGAGATTTGTTTGTCTAATCCCTTAACAGTTTTTTTTTTCCCTTAAGTGAAGATTAAAGGTCGGGAAAATCATCTTGTTCCACACTCTATCACATTGAGATGCTGTATCATCTTGTTCCAGCTCTTCATTGAAGTTATGTGATGTTTACTCTGAGTGAAATACTCAAACCCATGAGTCCATGTTTTTTTATGGCTGCACCATAAATGCACCACACATCAAATATAAACATTCTAGAAATTTTTAGCATAACTTTCTTCCTATTTAAGCCCAACACATTTGAACTGTGGGTTTGATTAATGTTGTTGACTGCGTGAGTTTATATTAACTGAACCATCTTCAAATCTTAAAGCTGCTATAATCAATATTTTAATATTAAAAATGGATCAGATACTACATGTACCGTATGTGTACATCACTAATAATGACAAACCTCCAGAGAATTATAGAATTATCACCCTGCAGCTCCCCACAGCTCTGTGGAGAGTTTTAAAGTCATTTCAGCATATTGTCTTTTGAATTTTACAGCCCCCTTAACTGCTTTTGTTCACTCTAACCGCTCTCATGAGTGTTGTTTTTCTAGATACACCAGGCAGCTGTTTTAAGCAAAAAAAAACAAAGCTCTAAAACTCCACTGTGCACTAACTGCCTCGCACCAAACGGCAGGCGGACACAGTCGGTGACTGTCTGGTGGTGAGCACGGTGGAGCATTTAGCATCTAAAAAGGCCAATGTTTTGTTCAGGAATTAGTGGAGATAAGACCAGAGGTGGAAGAAGAAGGAATACTGGACTGACATTCATCACAAAATGACACCAAATGAATGCTAATGTTTCTCTGCGTCTGCTGCATATGTAAATAAGCACCTGTTTGCTAACAGTCAATATATCAACTTCAGAAGGAGCCAAAAAAAATCACTAGATGCAGGCTGAAGTATTTCTCCACCATATAACATGATATTTGTTGTACTATATATTCTGAAAAATCCTTATTTGTTCTTTCTTACCTAATATATGTTACTAAATATGCAACATTGAGATAAAAAATAAATAAAATAAAAATCATGATTAGGAGGATGGCTGAGGTAGACCGTGAACTGTGGGTAATCAAATGAGATCAACAACAGCATCTCCACGGCAACACAAGCAAACGACCCAACACTGTTGTTTGTCTGCCTCCACAATCTGAATGTTATATTCTTAATTTCTCCCTCTTTCATGATAAACAAATTTACCTGGCCTCACCTTTTCTCCAAGAGAGCACTTAAAACTAATGAGATGAGCACAGACGAAAACCTCTCACTTGAAGATACCAGGATCACTTTAACCCTGAGAGGCAACGCTGTGTTTGTGTTGGATTCCATCACTCACCGGAAATAAGAAGCCAACTGAGAAAAACGGTGCCTTTAAGATGGATCCCACTTGAATCCTGTACCAGCTATTTTGCGAGTTGTTGTTATTGGGTGATGGATTTGAACAAATCAATTATCTATAAAAAGCAGCAGATGGTCCATGTGCTCTAAGAACTGTACTAACATTGTACGTGAAATCTCATTCAAGCCCCAAAGCTTAGGTGATGAGAAATGATAGGATCCCTTTCAGAATACAAATGGTCTACACAAAGAATTGACAATCCTGTGTCATTATATGTGCTGTAGTTTCCTCTTTGGGAACATGTCTTGGCATTGATAGCACAGATTAAATGGGATCTGCTTTCAAATCATAGCAGCCTGTCATGGCAATGCATGCTTTGGGAAGAAAGAAAGAAAAAAAAAAAAAACTCACTGAGCATCTTGATGACCTGTCTCCTGCGCCCATTCTCCACGCTGATCTGCCTTCGAGTGTTGCTGCTACAGTTCTTTCCCAAGTTCCCGTTGGGCTGCCGGGTTTCTCGGCCCAAATGAAGACCCATCACCAGGTAGAGCATGCTAATCACCATCATGGGTACAAAGTAGAAGCACACAGTGGTGATCTGCATGACCATGTTATAGATCCACAGGGGCTTCAGCACAGTGCATATGGCCGACTCCTCCATTCTCTCTGGCAGGTAGAAGATGCCGTGTAGTGAGGTGTTGGGGATGGCACAGATCATCGACACCACCCACACGATGGTGATGACCTGCTTGGCATGCTGATTAGTCGACAAGTATCGTGTTTTGAGCGGATGCACCACGGCAATGTACCTCTCCACGCTCAGTGCTGTCACGTTGAGGATTGAGGCAAAGCAGACGGTCTCAAAGAGGAAGGTCTTGAAGTAGCAGCCGCCCTCGCCGAAGGGGAACGGGTAGTTCTGCCACAGGTCGTAAATCTCCAGGGGCATCCCGAACAAAAGCACAAGGAGGTCGGACACAGCC
This sequence comes from Toxotes jaculatrix, assembly GCF_017976425.1. Taxonomy (NCBI): domain Eukaryota; kingdom Metazoa; phylum Chordata; class Actinopteri; family Toxotidae; genus Toxotes; species Toxotes jaculatrix. The sequence continues at coordinate 25,111,938 of NC_054396.1, read as the reverse complement.
AGGCTTAACAGGTAGAGGTTGGTGGGGTTACGCATCTTCTTGTGTTTTGCTATCACTGCACACGTGAGCAGATTTCCAGACAAGCCAATGAGGAAGATGAGAAGGTACACGCTGGTCACCGGGAGGAAGAAGGGAGATCGTTTTGGACCCAGGATTTCAAAGAGGTTAACCTCAGGGAATTGGTCGTTGGTGTAATTCCCAGTGCCGTTTTGTGGCACGCTGGCATTGAGGAACAGTTTGGATACGTTTGAAGGGGAACCCTGCAAAGAGAGCTCCATTTCAGAGAGAAAAGCTGGAGAATCAACAGGAGATGTCAACACATCCTGTGCTGATATCTGGGTTCGTTCAACACCGGGGACCCGCTACAAACAGAAAAACAAAAAGTGCCATCAGAGGATGAGTTTTATTTGATTAACGGCGATGTCATGATGCCTGCTGGGGTCAAACTTCAGCCTAACATTTTGTTTCATAAAAACTTTTCACTAGCGATTAATCTGCAGATTATTTTCTTGATTAATCAGTTCATTGTTTTGCCTATGAAATGTCAAAAAAAAAAAAAAAAAAAAGCCCATTATGGTTTCACAGAATCCAAGGTGGCGTCTTCAAATTCTTTGATTGATCCAATCACCAGCAGAAAACCCAGAGGTTTTCGCTTTAAAATCATATATGACTACGAAAAGCATTAAATCTTCATTCATCTTCAAACTGAAAAAACAAAAAAACAAAAACAGAATGTTTCACTGAAAAGAACATCAAAATGCAATGTTGATTAATTTTATGTCCGTCCATCAATCTACTAATTGTTTCCACTCTACACTTCACCACTCAGAGAGCAGCTGAAATTTGGCATCCGAACCATTTAAAACCACAACAGACGCTTCATTATTCAGGGCAATAAGCACCAGCAGGCAGAACAGGAGACAAACATTTTCAGAAGAAAATCATATTTACCTGATAATATCAGGAAACCCCCCCGGTGCAGAATGCATTACAATCAAAACACACTTTGGATGTGTTTAGCATGTAGAGCATACACAGATGTATTTATCCATACTTTGGTTAAAGGAGAATCATTTTCACTTTTTGGAAAATAAACTATCCTCTGCAGACATTCACACCTCGCAGCACATAATCAAAATATAAACTGCAGCGATAATGAAACCTGATTTTAGCTCCAGAACATCACTGACTCCTGATGACAAAAGACATATTCTGCTGGTCATAGATGATGAAGAAACAGTTTAGTGAAAATTCGCCCTGTGGATTGAAAAATATTGCTTTTACTGCCACACAGCAGGGCTCCAATGGTTCTCATCAACTGGTGAGTGTTGAGGATAATTGGCATTACACACACTGCGCTGATAGATGCTAATGACTTCTCCTGGAAGGTTAATTATGTTGCCACATCTCATGCATGTGCCCTGCAAATCCAAGGTTATATGACTAACACGGTGTGAGCTGAATTGTTGGAATTAACCTTAAACACTGTTCAACATAATGACATTACTTGTACGTGAAATGTTTTATATCTTTTTATTATTTTGAGAAAATTTACGTTGATGAAAGCAGTTGTGCTTTTTCAAATACTTAGAGGCATCAGTCAGAAAGCAAATAAAAATGTAAATACAACGAGTGTTTTAAACTTGATAAAACATACTACATTAATGGCCTGTAACTTTTTTAAATATAGCCTATATTTGCAGTAGAATTAAATTGAATCCTCACCTTGACGCTGCTTTTCGGATAGCCGCTTGCTGAGGCGCGCTCTCTGTGCGGTCATGGTTGGAAATGGGGAAACAAACAGCGCAAATGAGGCAAATAAAGAATTATCAGTTTGCAACGCGAAGGCTGATGGATGCGCCAAAGGTCGCTGCAGAGACGAAGAAACAGAAGAGGGGACCACAGGGGAGGATCGTCAGCGCGCTGCAGCCGTGTCCCCTTCAGACACAGATTAAACTGGTGAGATGTAAAGAAGAAGAGGAGAGAGAGAGAGAGAGAGAGAGAGAAGAGAGAGAGAGAGGGAGCTCATGAGATCATGGATTTTGCCTAATTTATGTCGGAGGGCTTGAATAAAAATTTCATTCACACACAAAAAGAAAGAAAAAACACAAAGAACAGGTAAAAGAAAAATACTGAAGTCATATTACACACATGAAATGATGCAGCCAATTAAACTCTAATTAGATTTCTCTGCAGGAACACTGTAACTCTGTAGGGGTTTGTTTGTTTGTTTTGTTTTGTTTTGTTTTGTTTTGTTTTGTTTTGTTTGTTTATTTGTTTGTTTTGTTTCATGATGAAATACTGTTGCGTGGAAAACATTAGCGACTGTAAAGAAATTATTCAGGGGTGATGGGAAGTCAGTTTTGATGGAGCAAAAGTAGTCTGTGTTTTTCTTGGACTAACCTTCTGTGGGGTCCTTGTGGTGCTGACTGTCCTGCATGTTTGCTGTGTGGCAATTAGATTAAACACACTTTAAAATAAGAATAAGCAGTTTATAAACAGAAAACTGAAATAATGAAAGTATTGAAAGAAAGATTTTTTCACATATATCTGTATTCCCCAACCTGATTTATATAGAATGATAAGTTCAAGTTATTCTAAGTTGGTCTTAAACCAATAGTCAAGTGTCCATATGATCAGTTAAACTGCTTTTTCTTGCCTACAATCATTCCTCTTGTTTAAAATTAATTCTCTGCTCTTCCAATGTAAGTGATGGGGAATAAAATCCACGGTCGTTCTGTAAAAAATACATTCCAGAGTTTAACTGAAGTTAATAAGAGGTTTCAAGAGTCTGCATTCACTAGATCACTTTGATTTCTTCCAATGTTTCTGTCTTTTAGTACAAAATTCCCTCTTTGTGTTACTGTCCCCTGCAGCAGCTCAGCAAGACAACAAGGGAAAAGTAAACAGGGAAATCATGAATGTGGTTTCTATCTCCTGTCACTCGCACTGGAAATACAAAGCAAAACTGGTTTCAGTGTTCATATGGGCACAGTTAACATACCTGCTTTGCCAAACTAATAATTCAGCTTTGCCTGCATCTATGAACAGATTTTTAAATATCAAAAGTGCTGTTTTACAAACATCAGTCTGAATGACCTCCAGATGCAACCTTGACTTAAATTCAAGCCAAAGGCCTAAACATACAACACGCAGAATGAAGGCTGCTCAGAAGAATTGTATTTGAAAATGCCTGCAAACGTTTCTGTGGAGAGTGAGTTGCGTGTCTTCTGGTGGAATTTCATGGAAGTTCAGTGGTACGCAAATGTTTTAAGGCATGAGAAGTGGGTCCTCAAGTGACTGTTGGTGGGTATGTTTCACAAGACATATCTTAGGGTTGCATTTGAAGCCTCCATTTAGTGCAGGCTTCAAAAATACTGCATGACTTCAAGTATCTACTTTGGAAACTTATTAGGAGACGAAGACAGGCTTAGCACCTGCAATCAAACCAAACGAACCATGATTAAACCTGGTATCCATGATGCTTTATGAATAATGAATTCTTAATCAACCCATCTGTCAGGTAGGGTGTTGTACACATATACTGTTGTTGTTAAAATTGGGAGACAGTCCTCCCATACAAAACAACCCTGGTGCTCGTTTGTGCAAACAGCTTATTACGACTAGTGCTGTGTTTTATTGTTGCACAACAGCTTGCGGTCATCTGAGACAGCATCAGTCTGTCGGTTGTTTCCTAAACCAGTCAAACTGTTTATCAGTCTTTTTTTCACTCTACAACCTCAACAATGTGTGTATTATTGTAACCATGACAACAAAGGTCCTCTGACCCTAACAACATACTTATTTTAACCCAAACCATGATCTTTCCTTAAACCTTAACCAAGTTGTTTCTATGCCTAAACTTACCTCTCGATCTTGCATGGTCACAACATAAAGTGTTAGTAATTTATTTTTCAGCAGTGATGTGTATCAGTTTATCTGTGGCATATCTCCTGTCAACCTGTCTCGGCTTTAGGTTGGACAAATAAATTACCATGTTACTGGTAAACACTGACATATCATCACTCTTTAAGTTAATGTCGTGAACTCGTCAGCAAACATCCTACAGTTATGGAGCAACATTATCATTCATTTGGAATTGTGTGTCTGGTCACCTAATGAATTTGAGGCCAAAATTAATTTTGTTTTAGCTCTGTTTTTGGTCTGTACCAACTGCAGAGGGAAATGTCTGGTTCTTTAGTTGCTAAATGCTGCACTATGTTCACCAATCAGTCTTTAACTGTACCTACCTGCTGTTTAGTGTTGACAGGTAGTAAATGACTTCTAGTCGTTGCATATATTTTCATATATTTTGGTGTTTGCAGGTGTTTGTGCAGTATTGCTTACAACCTGTGATGCAGCAGTTGTACTGCAAATTCTGAAAGCAGACAATCACACAACTTGTAAATTTGTCGATAAAAGCAAAAGCTGTGTTGGTGGAAAACATTTCAAACCAAATCAAATGTCCAGCAGCTGTGGAGCAGAAGCTGATTTCAATCTACTCAATCAATTTCCTGTCAGCCACAGAGATGTTTCATGGTATCTGCTTTTCAGAAAATGTTTTTCTTTTAAGACGTTCAGTTTGAAGTTTCACTGTCCTGAGTTTGTTCGCAGCAAAAAACAAACAGTAGAATTTCCCTGCAGCACCTGTCTGTTATTTAATTGGGTAAATGCAGTTTTACAATGGTTGACCTGTGTGTGACAGCAGAGTAAATAAATACGACATCAGTGAAGAACCTCCACAGCCCATATTCACATATCTAACACTGTCTCGCTGATAGCCACTGACACTGAGCCCTTGTCTGATACAGTCTTGGATCCTTCGTCCCCTATTTTGACAGCAAAGGTTATATGTGGAGGCACTATCAATTCAGATGCATCCATTCATAAATAATACATTAAACAGTTCTGCTCTCAGTTTGGAATAAAACTTGACCACCATCACCCCGAAAACAGAATGCGCACTAATCTGCTCTGTCAACATTTTGGCGTCCATTTAAAATAGACTAACTGCTGCGTTTCAGTGCGTATAATTATTCACACTGCATCACTGAAGAGCAAATGACCTACTTACTTCAAATCCATTCTCTCCTCAAAGACTATTACCTTTTTAAGTGATGCACAGTAAGTTGTGAGTCTTTATTAGTATTCAGCGCTGGCATGGCTTTCCCCATTTTGTGTGATGAGTACATAATGTAACGCCTTTCTCATCCTCCATCTGTTTTCTGAAAGTACACAGCATAAAAATGACATTTTTAAATCCAAACCTCTGCATCCGGTTTTTGTTAATTAGTCATTGTCAGAAACTCCACTCAAAAATATTTGTTTTGTTTCGGTTTTAATGCGACTCTAAATTGTTTCTTTCTGCTTTTATAGTGTCGGAAACCTACTTAACAGAGAGGAAAATTTCTGCAGCCTGAATTTCTGCCAATTGTTGTGTAATCCGTTAAATGATCCATTAAATGAATCCATTTAATTGGAAATATACACTGCCGTTCCAAAAGTTGTAGAACACCATCGTATTTGCAGTTGTTACTGAAATTTAGATAGTGTAATGCGTCAGTGCACTCTGAAATTAAAGCACAGAATAAATAAATAATAAATATTTAAAACAAAGGAAGCATTAAATCCTAAATTTAATCTAATTTTTTTTTTTTTTGACTCATTCAGCAGTTGAACCCGCTCGTGATGTTCTTTCTACAAAGGAAATTAAACATTGTTTGGGAAGTTTAACCAAACGCTGTTGCAGAAGTTCCAACAAAGGTGTTGCACTTGTGTTTCCTCAGCATTCAGCTTCTGTCCAGATCGTCCCAAACCAGCTGCAGCTCCAGGCTCCAGTCTGCTTACAGCCATTAGCGCACTTGACACCTGAAGTTGCCAACAGAGGGCACAATAAGTTCAGGTTGTGACTCTGAGTGCACATTCCTCCACTGGTGTGTATGTGTGCATGGCATGGCTGCTGTGTGTCATTTATTACCAGATTTATTTTGATAACAGCACCTATCAGTTAGACAGTTGTAGTATCCAACAATTAATCATAATACAGAGTTCTATATCAAACTCTGTAACTAAACATCAGTGGAAAGCCTGGTAAGTGGAGGATTGGATTTTCCCTGGACCCTGGCATCAATTTAAAGTTCTGATCTACAGTTAAATCTGCACTAATCAATATGTTCATGTTGACATGGGGAAATTATTACATGCATATAAAAGGAGCTGCTCGTAGTGACGCACTCCCAAAGGATTATTACCTACCTCTTGCAGTTCCCCTCAGCTCTGCAGAGAGTCACAGACTCCTTCAGCTCATTGTTCTGGTTTTACAACCTTAACTTTACTGTTGTATTTCACCCTCACCGCTCTTACTGTTTCCACCTGCAGCAGGAAGCTGTTTTCAGCAAAAAAAAAAAAAAAAAAGCTTAGATAAACTCACTGTACGCTTCCTGTTCATCACCAAACAGGAGACAAACAAAGTGAGCGACAAGCTGGTGAACATAGTGGAACAATTAGCAGCTAAAGAGCCAGATATTCACCTCAGGGGGTCAGTGAAGAGCAAAACAGAGCTGAAGAAGAGCGAATGCTGAACTTGATTTTATTAAATGGACCATGACCCCAGATGAATTCTAGTGTTGCTCTGTGTGTTGGATATGGAAATAGGCAACTGCTGCTGCAACAACCGCTGCACATACAACAACGTGGCTGTATGTGGCAACAGTTAAGACCCCAGACACTGCCCCCACACACAGAGGGAGGTCCATAAAAGAGCGATTTTCCCAGCCTGATGTTGAAGCACTTGACTGGCCTGCACAGAGCCCTGACCTTTACCCCATCCATCACGTTGGAGATGAAATGAAACGCCCACCGAGAGCCAGGCCTTATCACCTATCAACATCTGCGGCTGACCTCATTAATACTCTTGCAGCTGAATGGAAGCAAATCCCAGAAGAGTGGAGGCTGCTTGCATGTCCACATACTTTTGGCTGTGCTGTGTATGCACTTGTTCTGAGACTGATGCTAATGAGCATAAACAAATGTGGTCTGACACACTTTGAGTCCTCCTCCAAATGGGTAAACCTATGTGAAGTTTGACAAATAATAAGATGCTAATGCTGTAACCTACTTTTATTGCAGCCAGATGGTGCCATAAAAAGCTAAATGTTTTGAGACATATGGCGTGTGTTGCACATACAGTAGGCTACCACTATGGAGGCTTAGGAGGCCTCCAAGTTCTTAACCCTTTCTTGATGAAAGGTGGTTTTGAGTATGCACATTTATAAAATTGAATATTGATGAATATTTTTCTGCAAACTGATGAAAAACATATGTAAATCAGTTTTTACATTCTGCCGCTTCCTTTTGCAAAGCATCGTGGTAAAGGTCCTTCTCCTCTGTGCTTCTTTAACAATAATTGTCGAGCAATGTAGAATAATATGTTGTAAAAAGCACTGAAACGGCAAGTTTAAACTCACAATTAAGTTCACCAAAGTGTAATAAAAGCAAAAGACCTGGTTCAACATGATGCACTGAAGATACAGCAGGTTATTTATCTTCCATGATGCATCTTTCACTGGTCCCTTTGCAGCAGTTCCTCTTATCTTTATCATATGAACGTTTGGCCTTTCACGACACAACTGTTTTCACAGGTGTCCTTGAAAAGGGTCTGAAATGTACAGCAGAGACATAAATCAAAAGGCCTGTGCTCTTTGCTTTAAGGTGATGATTTACAGAAAAAAACAACCAGATTGTCTGCCTGAAAATAAAATAAGATGTATGCACGGATCTGCAGGGCATAAAGCATGTTTTGTTCCCTCAATAAAACGCCGCTGATGATTGTATAATATGAGAATGGGGCACGGTTTTTGCAGAGCGGCGCAGCCATCAGCTCATACCTTGACCTCGACATCAAAGGCTGTGTCATTTCATTTTTAAAGGCCAGCAATCTCAAATAAACTTTTGTCTGTGTAGCTGTTGTTTTGTTGTGCTTTTTTGGTTACCAAGGCAACGCAGGACAAATTGTTTAACCAACTGCCTGAAATCACTCATATACTGATATGACTTTTTATGGGTCCACATAATAGCCACATAGAAAGTTAAATTCATATCATTCACTTAGCCTTGATTTGAAATGGCTGTGCAAAGTGACAGATTTCAACTGGAAGCACGTGAACAGTCATTCAGACCAGAAACATAAAAAAAAGAAAGAAATTAGAATAACACATCCGAGCTGATGAGGTCAGCTGTGGTTAACTCTGTTGGAAAGGCAGAGGGAACAGTGCAGAGGAGTAAATCTGCAAGAATAATTAATGGATAACTGCAGACTCCCACCGTTCAATAAGCAGTTGTAAACAACAGTTTGTAAATCATTAATAAATACGAGTAAAATCATAACTGATTTTTTTTTAAAAAGTGTCTCCTTTTTGTATTCATATACACTGGGGTTCAGCATCTTGCTCAGGGGCACTTGGACAAAATAACCACCAACTTTGCAATTAATGGCCGACTATCAGCTGAGCTACAGATGCTCAGATTTAACAGATTACCTCAAGGTAATCAGTTAAATCCTCTAAGTAATCTGTTAAATCTCATTTCACGAGCAGGTTGCTCCTCTCAGTCCAAATCCATCCCAGTCCCTTCAAATGTCAACATTTCACCCACAGGTGTAGGAATGTAACTGAAATATTCTGTTTTTCAGGTGAGTAATGATGATGATATTTACACTGTCAATTAATTCACCCCCTTTGGCCTGAACATGCAAACAGTCAGCTGTGTGCTACAGTATATATTATCGTGTTGTTATTGCTCTCCATCATTTTTTTTCAGGTTTTACAACTTGTTTGGGTCGCTCACATTAATCAGCAGCGGACCAATTAGATCAACTTTGTACTGACTGATAATTAGAGGCAGTAAATTCTTGAAAATTATCGAGGTGTACCTGAAATGCGGCAACCTGTGGGCGTGTTTCATCCTCTGGCTTCTTTACACCCTCAGCAGAAGAATGCATTATTATTAATGCATCATATTATCTCATATTAGACCTAAATTGTGCCTGCATATGTTGGTCATCATCTATGAATTAAAAAAAAAAAAAAATGAATGCACTGCAGTCTATGCATCAGCCTCATCGAGATACACATGGAGCCGCGGTTGAGATGAATATGTCAGTGAAGCTAGATAATAAGTTACTTCACTTGATCAGATAAACACTGCTCTGATTGTTTTGTGCTAGGCATATACTGGCACAAGTCTTTTTTTAAATTTCCATAACAGATAAGATAACATTGATGCCCACTTACATCTTACATTTGTCACTTCCGTGTTTATGTGCAATCACACTCTTTAATCACTCAAACTTTATTGCCAGGTATGTTACACATACAAGGAATTTGACGTGGTGTTGTTGGTGCAAAAAACAGACGAATTGAACTGACAATTCATCTTTCTGATTCTAAGCAACAGTGACAAAACAAAGAAATCACAAAAAAACAAAGATAATAGATTTCCTTAGATCATGCACTCACTTTAGTCTTTTTGTTATTAGCTTTGTGGATATGGTGTGATTACAGATGGAAAAGAAATTCTGATTATAAATATTTCCTCTGTATTTGACAGGCATTAGAGCAGCGGTTATCAGTTCCAGCCATTTGGCTTACAATTATATTTTTTTTAATACTTTTTGGAGGCCTGAAGGAAAAAATGAAGTGATTGAAGTAATTCATAATACAAAAATCATAGATTAGAGGGATGTCTGGTAAAATAAACATCATTTTGTGTAACTGAAATAAGTTTTGCTCCTTCTATGTCATGTTAATCATCGGTTACTCCTCAGATTTATTTCCTGACCCTCTGTTGGTTTCTCAACCCAGAACAGGACTAGATCAGTCATCGCACATTAAATTCAAACTATTTTTCATTACAGTGTGAAGGCAACACACAGTCTTAGTGTAACTTGTACTTTTGGGTTTCGAGGGAGATATAGGGGAAGACAGCACAGCGATGGGAACAGTGGCAGCAGATACAGTACTAATCAGAGTGCCGTCCAGCCTGCAAGTAAAATAAACCGCTGATTTATTGGTGAGAATGAAGTCAGCCAAGCATAAATCTGACACTCTTGATAAATCTCCACGTTTATCCTGCAGGAACTGGACGAGGCATCTGTGTCAATTTATGGCTTTGTAGTAAAGCCGCCACTGTTGCCCGAGTCTAAAAAAAGGGTGTAAAATAAAGCGCTCCGAGCGTGAGACTCATGATTAGCAATGAGATTCTCCATGACACTGAAATTTTTTTATGCCGTGAGCTGACTTTGTTGTGCATATAGATGACAGGTAGTGAGCAATGTCCATGTCCGTACAAGCAGTTATTTTGTTTATGCAGTTATAACAATAGTGTTGTTGTTCTTTTCATATGATACATAATTTTATATTTCTTAAAGGAATTTAGTCCTTGTATCCCAAAGTTTACACTGGATATTCACATCCTAAGTTTTGTCTTTCGTAGTGGCATAATCTATGCAGGTGATGAGGGATATTCTTTGTACAGCGCAAGTGCACTTGGCCAGTAAAGCATAATCTGATAAACATTATTTATATTGCAATTCCAGTTATGGCAGTTGTAAACAGAGGCAAATATCACATTAATTTACAGCAAGATAATAAGGTAGAAAACAATCACCCAGAAAATAGACATTCATTTACACTTAACTTTATATTAATGTTCTAGTCATTTACTCAAAGATCACTGATATTACGATGCCGTCTCTTCCTGTCAGACTAATCACAAGAACATTTTGTTTGTATTCGCTTGACATTTCTACATCTTTTTCTCTAATCACGCCTCAGGATAAAATGCACTTCAGTAGGTTTTTCAAGTGTTTTGGCATTTCGGTGTGCAGTTCTTGGTTCAGAATGGCTCATTGTGTCATTTGTGTCACTCTGTGCTGTGACATAACATGTTTGACAGGGATGATTTGTCCAGTTTACAGCTTCAGATATGACAGTTAAGAGCCTGCTCTGCAAACCCAGAGGCAGATAAGCAGAGGTCACATACGCCCCAGTCGTCACACCTGGTAAACGCATCTCAGTTTTATGTTTAACATCCAGTGAGTTTATGCGTCAACTCATATCATAACTCCTGAGTGAAATTTTGTACCTCCTAAATGTCAATTTTAAAACTGGTTAAAATGGTTTGTTTTCAGTTTAAAGGAATGCACATGTTATGATCAGCCCCCATGGTTTCTATTTTGAACTCTTTTTGGACTATCTTGGACTCTTGTTGAACTCTGTCTTTGGGTTTCTGTTGGACTCTATGAGGACTATTGTTTTGGTTTCTTGAGTTTGTTCTGTATTTCCTGTGTTAGTGTTAAGTCCTGTTACTTGTTCCCAGTTTGGTTTAGTATTTCCTGTTTTATTTTGAAGCCCCATTCCCTGTGTATCTAATCTCACTCCACTACCTGTCTTTGTCTGGTTTCCTGCCTTGTTAATTATCTGCTCCACCCTGATTTGTGTCACCTGTTGTCAGTTAGCTCCAGTGTATTTAAGTCTCGTTAATCCTTTGTCTCTTTGTCAGTTCATGCTGAGTTTGTTTGGGGGTTTTTTCTTTGTTTTCTTTGCCTAAGTCTGTCCCTGCTGTGTTCTTGCCGTGGTTGTACCTGCAGTCATGTTTGTTTTTGAGTTCCTGTTTGCACCTTGGATCCCGCTAGTGTTTGCCTCCTGTGATGATCTCTCTTTGTCCTGTGCCTTCTAGGAACTCCTGAGTTCTTGCCTTTTGAGTTTTGCTCCTTAGTTTTTCTCTCTTGTGGGTGGTTTTCAGTTGCCTTCATTTATTGGTTTCCTGGCCATGTATTCCAATCCAGTGACTTTAAGCTTAAGCACATTATAGTTATCCATCTGTTTAGTGGTGCCTGCACTTCCCTCGCGTCTTGGCTACGGCCCCCCATAACAATACAGTCTCCTTTAATTTTAGTAAAACCTGAAAATCACAAAAAAATGAGTTACAAGACCTTCACATGGCCACAATTTTGGAAAGTAAATCATATGTCAAATGTAAACATATACAAACTGTGAGATAATGGCCACAGTCACACAGCATGTTTGCATATTTGACACGTGCCACAGTGAATACCAGGGAAGCCTGGGCACACTGAGGAAACTGAACCTTATAACAGTTTACAGTCCGTGTTATCAGTTTTAAATTCATCCACTTAATCACTGAGAGCAAATAATAATTGCACAGACATCTTTGGCCTTGGTGTGTGTGACAGCATGAGCACCGTCTGAAAAACAGTAATAAACTTCTCAGAGAGTAGAGTTTATTACTATTTTAAAGGAAGCAAGAGACAAAAACACTGAGGCAATCGAGCCTTTTTAAGAGCAGAGGGTCATTATATTACAAGCTAGTTATGTTTCTGCTTCAGTCACTCCCACTATGATAAATATCCATGTTTACTTTCATCCTACCGGGAATAAAGCTGCTCATTTCTGGCTTTGTCACAGAAGATGTACGACTCACAGTGTTTTGTCTACCTGTAGAGCAGAGGCATGGATCTGATGATGGCCGCCAAAGGTATTAAAAGTGTCTGTACAAAGTTAAATCTAATATTACTGCTTCTTTTTCCTATATTTTTGGAATAGAATAGATTTTAGCGGACTGGTGAGACTACACTGCAGGATTATCCAGGTCACACACATCTGTTGTTCTTGTCAGAAGCAAACATTTTCAGCAAATAAGCTGTGATTAAGTGAGCTGACATTCCCTGCCCATCACCGGACAGCTGACACACAAAGTTACCAACAGGTTGGTGAACATAGTGAAGCATTTACCAGCTAAAGGCCCACACATTCCCCTCAGGAGCAGGCGGATACAAAAACAGAGTTAGATAGAGAGCAAATATCAGATTTATATTCAGTGTGTGGCCAGAAACACGACTTAAAAATGAATCCCCCGTGTTTGCTGGATGTGTAAGTAGGAAACTGTTTGCTGACACGTTTAAGAGACGTCTCGTATGCTAATGTTTATAATTTGTTTTGCTGCCACCAAATTGCTAGAAAGTGAGTGAAGAGAGATTTAAAGAGGTTAGATCACCTTAAACACACAGGTTAACATTCTTCCGGAGCCTGATAAAGCGTCCTTAGTGAGAGACACTTCGTGGCCCACTTGACTGTAAAACGTCTGTGGTGAGAAGGCGTCAGATAAATACTCAAACATATTCTTTTCACACTCAGGTTGATGATTTACTTCCCTCCGGCCTAAATGGTCATCATTAGTCTTACCTGTCTGAATAATTGCCCTTTCCCATGACTTGGAGATTATTTTTCACTTTGTGGATCAACAGAGAACCAGAAAATTTTGACAAGAAACTGACTTGACGAGAAACTGACTTCAAATCAATACCTCTTTTGAATTACCAAGTAAAATAGCTTTAAAATTTTCATCACCAGTACAAAAGCAGCTTCTCACAGTTTTGAGGAGAGCAGGGGTTACCGAGTGCTGTGAAATGTCAGACTGAGCCAAATCCACCATCTGTCACCTTTAGCCCAACAATTCCCCACAGCACATCACATCACAACATGAAAATGCTGACTTTTGAATATTTCAACAAATTTAAATTATTAACACGCATCACCTCATTCTATTTTTTTTCCCTCTCTCTGCTGAAAGTCACACTACACCACCCACACATTTCCAGCAAAAGGCCTGTCTGCTTTCCTGACAACCAGATTTCAAAAACACCCGACAGGGTAAGGCCTTACCTGTCTGAAATAAAGATTATTGATTAACAACGCAATCGCAGTCTCATGTGCTACTCCCACCTGTCTACATGGACTGCATCATGCATACAGTGTTACTAATGATGACTAATACAGGCTTCAAATGATAACACCGGCATTATTTCATTATTATCTGCAACCACTCATCCTGTGCGGGGTCACTCAGGGCAGGGGCCTATCCCATCATACGTGTGTGTGTGAGAGGTTCACCCTGCTGTCTGTCATGGAGGTGACACATAAAGACAGACAACCATTCACACACCCAACTTCATGTCTTTGGAATGTGGGCAGAAGCCAGAGCATCCAGAGTAGATACACACAGACAGGCTTAGATTAAACCACTTGGAGGCCCCAGGCAAACTTGTTTGTTGGGGGGCGGGGGGGGGGGGGGGGGGGGGGGCTCCAAAGCTTTCCAACAAGCAGTTTTGATGGGGTACATTGGCCCCTTAAGGCCCCTCTCATTTCACTTCATTAAGATTATTAAGTGGTTCATACTTCAACAAAACAAATTTGTAATTAATTTAATTACAGCAAATGAATTTCCACACTGTGAAGGGTCTATAAACCCAGGACAGTTGCCATGTTGATCATCTGTTGCCTGGAATATTGTATCAGCAAAACATTAGCCTCAGATAGCTAGCTAATGGCTAGCTTGGTTAGCACTAGCCCCTGTCATGACCTCAGCACGCCACGCATCACGCCACTGCTCCATCACGTAGGCCTCTCAGCGCAAACCAGGGAAATGTTTTTCTTCCTGTTATTTGGCCTTGTTATTTGCAAGCTGTACATTCATGTTGTCACAGGTTGTCTGTCCAGGCTGGAAACCCAAAACAACAGGCCTGTTCTCCTCTTCGGTGCGGAAATACTTGATAAATAAATGCTGGTTTTTGCCCCAGGTAAAGATGTTCTCTCACCAGGCAGAAAAAAAAACAGATTTTAATCGTTTTTTGGGGAAAAAAAATGTGATTTTTGTGGCAAGGAGACATTAGCTATATGAGATACGTCATGCGGCTACACGGATAAATGCATTGTTCATTTAGGATTCTTCAGGGGAACTGTGGATAATTAAAAACTCATAAAATAACACCGTCTTTGTCCTCGGTTTGCTGAAAATCATATCACAAATTGCAACTTCAGACACTGCTAATGAAATAATAGAAATTAAAGTTAGATGACGACAGTGTTGAGATCTACTGTTCACCCCGTGTCTGGGAGGTAGACAGATAGATCCTTCATGCTCTGCGTAAAGAATTGTGTTTAATGAGCTCATTAAAAACCTCACAGATGTGACACAGATGCCTGCCACACCCTTGCACTGCTGTGTATGTGGGTGCACGCTTGGTGCCACTCACAAGTGAAATCAATCGATTTTTTTCGCAGTCTCTTGCTGTCCTTGAGAGGAATAGCGATTAGATAGTTGAGTCATTATTGGAGGGTCACAGGTTTGATTCCTGCAGCCGATGCATGTGTTGACCTTGTCACCAAACCTCTGTTCACCAAAAGGTGAAACTCTTTAGCTTTGAGGGATATGCTACTAGAGATATTCATGTTGTTTCAGATACCGCTTCATAAAAGTTTCTAATATTGTTGTTAGACACACCCGGTGTCCAGTTGGCCTAAAATCTTTTTAGGATGTATACACATATCTCACATTTGTTACCAAAAATTAATTCAAATCTGGCCTCAAGGGCTTAAGGGCTAAATAAATAAACTGAAGTTAATGTTTTATGCAGCAGAAAGCAGGAGTCTTGCAGCAGTATGAAGTAAATACCATCTGATTATTCCACAGCACGAGCTAATGAGAACACTGCAGGCATCTCACAGAATAATATTTTTTAATGGTTTGTGTTAGCCTTCTTAGGTACAAATGGGTGTGTTCATCTTAATAAGATCGAAAGAAAGGCAAGAATCTGTCAAAAATCAAATTTAATAACTTTATATTTATTTTTCTGTAATAAGCAATATATTGTGTTGAGAGGCCCTAAAAAAATATATGTATACGTATATATAAAAAAAACCCAAACATATGACTTCTACCAAATATGATTTGATCAAGGTCTGGCAGATATTTCAGCATATAAAACAAAGTTCAATAATTTGCATAGGTCTGAGTATAGGTGTGAGTAATAGGACTTTCTAACAATGGGCTGGTGTGGCTTCATCGTCATCAATGGAGCTCATGGTAACTCTTTAACCCACCAGGGGCGTGATCAGCCCTGCAAAACAGAGCAGAAAAGTGAGCCAGGGATCCATAAAAAATAATCAGACAGGTAATGAGGTCAAAGTAGAATTTATGAACTCCTCCTTTACACCCCTGTAAAACCCTGTTGCTACTCATTAACCCGTGAGAAAATCTCCCATTTGTAGCACCTCTGGTCACATGACTGCTGGGCCGCAGGGCAGAACTGCTTAAAAGGAGGCTTGTGGACGGAGGGAAAGCAGACACTGAGCTGAGCACCTGCTGAGCACATCCACAGCAAGAGACAAGGAGGTTACGACGCAAACCGCTGTCAGCTGTCACCTGTCACCATGAAGACCGCACTCGCCACCATCACTCTCCTGGTCCTGGCTCTTGGCTGGACTTCTCAGGCCGTGCAAGTTGAAGTAAGTGCATCGCTCACTATTGCTGTTGACTGATGTCTTCATGATGAGACTGCCTACGCAAGGCAATGACCTTGACTACTCATTAGAAGAGGGAGTGACTGTATCTATCCACATTTACTATAATACATGCAGGTTACATTGCGGAGATAAAACAGCTACAAAACTGTATTCTGCACACCCTGCTAAAACTGTGCGAGCCTCTGCCACACATTTTTGTACTGTCACATCCTTTGAACTAATACTACATTAGCAAACAGAGGCTTTAGTTACATTTCAGTTCATTAACACAAACATCTGCCTCTTCTTCCAGGAAAATGGGTTGTCGTTCTCGCTGGAAGCCGTCAAAAGGCTTCAGGAGCTGACGGAGAGCAGGGGCCCAACAGGACAGCAAAGCCCACGACTCAAGGCGAGCTCCGTGTCCCTTTGTGCCGACCCCATGCTCCCTCAGGAGTTCCTGCCTCTCTGTAAGCAGAGGGGAGCGTCCGCATCTCTCGCCAGACTAGGTGAGACCACTGAAAATTGAACGGCCCGTCTTTGTGATGAAATTCCAAGCGAACATGTCAGGTTATGAATGTTAAAGCGCAGCTGACTCAGCAGCATCTTACATCTGCGGTCAGTGACAGCAGCTAATCTGTCATCTCTCTGTGTTTTGTCTGTCTTTCAGCTGTGGTTCCCATCGACGTCTGTGAGATCTGCGCCTTTGCTGCCTGCACTGGCTGCTAAACAAACCCTACGATCCTGAAGCATCTTGCCGAGCTTAAGACCTGTGATTTTTTTTTTCTCCCCTTCAAAACTGTTTCAGGGAATTTCTCCTTTTTGCCTGCAGTGATGAGACAATGACATAATGTTCCCTAAACACAGAGGTTCTGACTTCGCCCCACTGGTTTTAAATGTTTGAGTCGTTTTTTTTTTTGTTTTTGTTTTTGTTTTGCAAACTGTTACTTTGTAGCATATTTACTACTTTATATTTCTGCTGAAAGTTCTGTCTCATACATTTTATTTTTGGAATTAAATTGTTTGTTACATTACTATCTTACCAAGCTTTGTATACATATTTAAAGGAGAGTTCTCTTTTTTAATCCTTCTCCTTCTTTTTTAGTAACATTGTTTTGAATAAAAAGCTTTCATTGATAGATTGTGGGTACACTGTGCTCTTTCCTGCAAATTCAAACACTCTGTTGCTAATATCAGAACTATATCCATTACTATTTTGCAGATTGTTCACTGAAAAAAGCAGTACCGATGTGGGCTCTGTGTTGAGAAACTTAAAGCTGCATTTATTTTTGGCCACTAGGGGGCAAGCAAGGGGGCTAGCTTGTAATGATAACATGGTTAAAAACACTTTCGTATTTACACATTAAACAAGCAAAGAGCAAAATTAGAAATGGTTTGGGGGTGTGTCTGTGATTGACTCTAAGTATTTCCTGGCCTTTTAGCTCTGTTTTGGACTCTTTCTGAGAAATCTGTTTGGGTCTTTAGCTGCTAGTTGCTCAGCTATCTTCTTAAGCAAGACACAAACTTTTCTTTCTGTGGTTTGGTGTTAGGCAGGTGCATATGGGGTTAAGGTTAACAGTTTTATTAGAGCTTGTTTGCCAGATAAGGCTGATTAAAGTGGTTGACAAGAGTAGTAGATATAAACGTTCATGTGCAAAACTAAAACAAAAGCAAAAAGTGGATGAGATGCTCCATAGTGCTGAGCAGTTGGGTGGTAACTGTCTGTAATTTCACTATTATGAGCCACATACACTGTTTCTACCACAGTGTCTTTGCTGATACTATCACACGGGGGTTTTTAAGTCTGAAATTTTCAAATTCTACTGAGAGTGGCTCAAAGATGCCACAGCTGTAGGGCATTTGTGTGAGCATTTGCAAAATAGAAATACTTGGTTACAAGTGTGTCAAACTGTCCTTGCATCCTGTGTTATTTTTATCAGTGATTGTTTCACTTGTCTCTACCCCTAACTCACCCAGGGAAAGTTTGTGGATTTTGTATAAGAGCATAGTGTAGTGTTTATTTTCAAGCTACTGCACAAGCTGTTGCCCTATTATTATTAACACGACTTACAGCATCTGCTCGAGCCTCCTTTGCCTTCGTTTCAGCTTCATTATTTGTGAATAATTTATTTTATGCATCTAACGCAGCCAAACCACCTCATTACACAGATATACTGTCAGTCCAGGGCACCAGTGGACTCTACATACCTACCCTGACCTGCAACATACCCCCAGCCTTCATAGCTAAGGGCACATAATTAATGTACTGATGAGCGTATGTGTATGCAAGACAGCACTGCAGTTTCTCTTTCTCTTTAGGAACTTGGGGATTTTAACAACCTGATGAGGAGCTACATTCTTCCTTTACTCACGAGGCAGATTCATGCTGATTTTTAAACTATGGGCAGTTGGAACATATTTAAATTTGAAAAAAAAAAACAAATCATAATTTAATCAAGAGATTTAGTATCTGTCCACCAGATTTATCTCCTGGCAGGTAGATAAGGATTTATAACAGCATTTAGACATGTAGGGAGATAAGAAAATATTTAAACATTCAAATAGAGTGATAAAATGAAAGGAAAGGCAAGAAAATATAGATTTTTAGTGGTGGTTGCAGAACAAAAGCAGCTTCCCAGAGCTGTCGAAAGAGGACTGTTGAAGCAATTTTCCTGTTCCTGGATTATTGGGATGTCATTTATCGACATGCTGCTGCCTCCACTCTGAGACTCCATTTACCATTCTGCTCTGCTCTCAGGTTCACTACAAGTGACAATAACAACACTCATCACACACCATTCTATATGATAGACCTACTGTTGGTTGGCCTCCTCTGTCTGAGCAACATGATAACCACTGGCACTTATTTATCTACAAAGCATGTTGGTAAATTGCTATATACTGTATCTCATCCTAGATGCTCAGGCCCATATTCAACCAGTCTCTGGTTGATGCCCCAGGAGTCTTGAAGCAGAACTGATCGAAGGAGAAATATCTCTGCTGTTAGCGCAGCGGTGTCACTGAATAATCTGAAATGTGGACTCAAAAATCAAAACACCTATAGATGGCTTTCACTGAGCCTCTGCTTTCATAAGTTTTCTGTTTTATTAATTGAGTTCCTCTGTTCCTGTTATTTTTCTTCTAAATTGTTAACAGAGCATTGCTGTACAATGGGGTAGATATTATTTAGCAAATGTACCCAGTAAACATAAAGGTTAAGTAAATAGATTAAACTAAACTAAACTAGAGACAAATAATGGGACCATTACCTTACAAGCCAAGCACACTGAGGGAGACAAGAGATGGGGAAATGTTTGGGCCAAGAAACATAACAAATGGACATTAGACCTTTGAAAATCTGTACTTTGGTATGATGAGTCCAAATTTGAGGTTTCTGGCTCAGACTTTTGTGTCTTTGTGAGATGTAGAGAAGGTGAACGGAAGGTATCTGCGTCTTCTGCGGGTTCTGACTGTGAAGCACGGAGGAGGAGGTGTGATGGCGTGTGGGTGCTTTGCTGGTGACACTCTTTGAATTTTTATTTAGCATTCAAAGCATACTTGACCAGCATGGCACCCGCAGTACTAAATCCCATCTGGTGTGGGCTTAGTGGGACCAACGTTTGTTTACCCAGCAAGAAAATGACCCAAAACACAAATGTAAGGGCCATTTCAAGAAAAATGAGATTGACTGAGAGCTGCATCAGACGACCAGGTCGATAGAAACAAAGCAAAAACACTGAATGAGAAGGTATGTCCAAACTTTTGACCAGTACTGTACATTTAGGAACTATGTGGTATCTCCCATGAGCTTAGATTTAGTAACTGCATTCTTCACTTTTTTTTTAATGTAGCTGAACAAGTAAATTAATAAAACATAACAGAAAAAAATAACTGAGGCCATTCCACACAAATGTCATAGTATGTATGTGGATATTTTCCCTGAGACAATGATATGAGACCATGATAATGTCTTTAAATGTCCACCAGAGTTATATAATGCATATTCAGTGAAAACCGATGGAAATCTTCCACAGTATTCATTGATTTTCCAAACAATACTTGTCTGGTTACTTCACAGTTTTTCATTAACAGCTATGTTACGTGTGTCTGTGTATATAGGTGTGTTCTGTGGGAGATTTGTGCTGCATATACATATTGTAGTCCTGTAAGTTCCAGGGAACAACATAGGCCATCATTTTGAATTTTGTGTTATCCATCTTTCAACCATCCATTTTTCACAAAACACGGTCAAATCTAATTTAAAACAAAAGACCAAGGAAAAGAGTCTCCAGCAAAAACAGCAAGTATTCGAAAGTGAAAGGTCACATATTAATGTACACTTATTTACATTTATATTGTACAGACCTGCAAGTAATTGTTTGCATACTTTGTTTCTCTTATACTGTCTCAAAGTTTTAAAGAAGAGTTATAAAGCAATGCAAAGAAATAAAGAAAGCTGACGCCTCCATTTCTTCGTTTAACTCAGCAGGAGAAAAAAAAAAGGTCAATTTTATGACTGATGGGTCTGAAACAATGTCTTTGGGTTCACACAGTCATAACACAATTCAGTGTCAATGTTGAGAGGCTGCTGACTGGGTCTCATAAACAGATTTGACATTTATCCATTGTTAGGCTTTGTGAAAGATCTCAAACCCAAGCTGCTGTATGTGTGTTTCTTTTTACTTTTCTAATATTCACTTTTACATTTTTAGTAGAATATCCTCTCAAGTGATACTTCACAGCATTTTAAGCTTATAGGAACTTCTATTTAAAGGTGCTTTTTTTTGTGCGTCAAAGCAAATAAAAAGTTTCCATTTGCTTCTAGAAAACGTCATCATTTGTAAATATCACAACTATTCAAACAAGTGACCTATATGGTTTGGCTCTGTAGGTATACAGCCTCCTCCTTATCAGACAGCTCTGTGACGAATATCTGTGGGAGAAAGACAACTGATGAGATTTATTAGGTTGCACCGAGGGATCTGGTGCGTTTGTGTGAAACCCAAAGTCAATAATAAAATATCGTGCTGACGGAGGAAACAACAGCGATAGAGGTTATAAACAAATTTAGAGGATAGTGGTAATAAACTAAAAAAGAGGATCCAAAGCACTTAGAGTACAGCAGCCTTTAGTTATCTTTGACCGATCAGTGTTCCCTTACCTTTACTCTCTTCAACCTGCCAGTTGCCTTTGTTAATAAATCACTCACTAATCTGTCCAAACACCTTATAAGAGGCAGCACAGATATACAGCAACCACAGAAGAAACACTCCTCTAAACCGAGAAGCGCCTTGAATCATTTGAAAATGAGATCGCTCAGTGCTGTCGTTGTTTTGGTGCTCTGTGTGTGTGGTGGAGCTCTAGGTGTGCAAGTTAAGGTGAGTATCCCCCGTTTTTGGAAATACTGTTGACATTCTTTATCTTTTTGAGCTGTGTGTTTTGTTTCTTTCCTTTCACTCTGTCATTGCTTTGTTTTTCATTTTCTAAATGCATCTTAGAAAAAATCGTAGGTTTGATGTTGAGTTCCTATTTGAGAGGGAAGTGTTTCACCTCCTCTAACAATACAAACGCATTTCAGCACCAGTTATTTAGTCCAGTCATGTTCGAAGTTACAGCTTAAGTGGCCATCCAGTCCTCTTTTCCAATTCAAGATGGAGTGTACATTCAGCAAATACATGTACAGCATGCTCTCTTCCTCAAATCAAAGCCCCTGTACCACATTTTCCCTGTGCCTCAAAGTTCTTCTTGTTCCTTCCCCTCCAGGTTGGAGACAAGAGTTTCCCCTTGGAGGCAGTGAAGCAGCTGAAGGAGCTGATGGATTTGGATGACTACGTTAGCCCTCAACTCACTGAGACAAGTGTTGTAGCCGTTTGCGCCAACCCTCTCCTGCCGCAAGTCTTTCAGCCAGTTTGCCAAGGGAAAGGAAGAGGCTTTGTTCTCTCCAAACTAGGTAAGACTGGGCCAGGAATAAAAAAAGAAATAAATATGGAAATGTTATTGGATATCAGATTTATTTAGGCACAAGCCCTTTGTGGTATTATATTACAGTGTGCGCCTCTCAAGTTACCTTCTAATGTGTTTTCTGATATACATTTAAATGCGCAAACACTATTCATGTGACAACAGCTCACTACAGAGGGTATTGTATGGATAAGAAGTTATGTTAGTGACATATTGGGCCAATAACGTTTTAGTCCATCTATCAGTGCTTTTCCTACTTCCACATTCTGTTTACGGCACTCAAGCGTGAGTCCATTCATTCCCAGTGGAGCTTGGCATTGCCTGGCTCTGTGCAAAGGAAATAAAATCTGCCCATCAGAGTTTTCCAGTCTGGGAAACATTTCTCATTTGTTAAATCTGTACAATAGTCCCAACAGACAAAAGTCATCTTACTCTCAGCAAGAAAGCGAGTAAACATATTTCACAATTAAGTGTCAAAGTATTCCTCCTCTATCACCTGAGCTACAGCTGCTAAACTACTTGCTAAGTGAGCATCAGTCTCAACATTTGGCTTTTGTCAGATTCATGTAGGAAACAGTCACACACAGGCTCTTAAGAGACGCTGTTTAATCTACAGTTTTATTACTCAGACACACGCTCTCTCTTTCTCAGTCTTGAGATTAAAGACACAACAGGCACAGGCAGTGCACTCTAATGGATTCCTAGAGTTCACTGTTTACACATTGTATTATGCACATCCTCTAACTGCTGCACCATAAAGTGGCTCTGGAATGATAATGCCAGACAAGAGGCCTATGAAAAGCTGTGCAAATAGTCTTTGGGGACCATTAAAGTTCATTAGACACAGGCGGCACCCTTGTTGCTGTATTGAGACGGATACAGATCCCATTATCAATATTAACAGTATTTCATAAAACTGGAAAGCTGGCCCTTGTGTGTAACAAAAATGTATTTTTAGGTCAGATGAATATTATATGATGTTTAATTTTTTCCTTGCACTTTCCAGTGTATATCATCTCGCCTTCGGATCCTTGTGAAATATGTGCCAACCCCTCCTGCTATGGGTGTCTGATCTGAGGCTGCCATCTGGTAGAAACACATCGACTGAGACCTCCTGGGGGGGGGGCTCCATCCTCCATAGTTCTTCCACATTGCTGTGTATAAGACATCCACGGACATGAGCTAAACACGTCCTGTCACCCAGCAGCCAAGCCAAATGGGTCTCAAGGCTCAGTGGTCAACATACTGGATTGTAAAAGTTACATGAAAACCCCTGAGATATTTACCCTTTTTATATTTTTTTGGTAGATGCTGTTCATACACACACACACATTATTGACTCTGACGTGGCCTCTCCATAATAAAAATATGTATTCTATGCATCTCTGAAAGCAGGTTTTGTCACTTCAAAAATACAGTAATGCTGACACACTCTTTGTCATACCTTTATACAGACACAAAAGCAAACACACATGCACCCTCATGTGCACACACGAAGGAAGTGTGCTGTTTCAAAGCCACTGAATGGACAAAAAGGACAATGAAAGCGAATGACAAGAAAATCTGAATGAAAATGGAAACTGTCACTGGTTCCACTTTTCAAATCGAAGATTGTCAATTTGGGAGATGAATCACTTTTCATTCAAGACAATTACAAAGTTAAAATCAGTTTATCTATAAACAATGGTACTATTTGTATTCTGAGGTGTGTGAAAATCAAGTATAAAGTTGCACCGCGACAGAAGGGACGGGCAGCGGGCCTTGTGATTCTAGTTTTTTTGGGGTTTTTTTTTTTGTTTTTTGTTTTTGTTTTTTTTAAATAATGTTATAATTAGATTTCCTTTAGTGTGTTTTCATTTGTGTGATGAAGGATTTGTGCAATTCAGAATATTTATTCTGTATTTTGTTTGTGTTATTCTTTTATTTTCTTTACTATTCTAAAGTAATAAAATTATATTGTTTTTATTTTATATTATTGTTATTCTCTTCTGTTGTTATGTGTGATTGTGTATATTTTTGCCACTTATAGAGTATATTTATTTAATTTCTGATAACTTTAATTTCTAAGTTGTTTTGGCAGTGTTGGAGTTGGAGATTGTTATAATACAAATATTGTTAAAACATGGCTGTTTGTGTGTGTGTGTGTGGGGGGGGGGGGGGGGGGGGGGGGGGGGTAATTCAATGTAGAACCGCCACTGTAAATACAGCAGCAACTCCCCTCTCCACAGTGGAAACAGGAACTCGTGCATCATTATAGACTGTAATGAAAGTATATAAAGAAGGCAATGTAAAGTAATCACTGGCTAGAGTAGTCAATGAATCGATTAATCAGTCTGACAACAACAACAAAAAAGACAAAACACATTCAACACATTAAAAACACAAAGTGTTTCCACACTCGTATCAAAAAGACAGAAACTTTCTAAACAGAAACAAATAACCAAAGGTCTGTCTTACAGGATTTAAACGAAGACGGAAGGAGCAGGGAGTGAGTCCTCTCGCCATGTTTGGATCCTCTGCCCCCCGCCCCCAACACACACACACACACACCTACACACACACACACACACACACACAACCCCTGCCCACCACCACCTCGCCAGCAGCTTCTTCTTTCGAGCGTATGTCGACCTCTGGCGGTTATTCGATTTCCACGCTACACACACAATTATGTACTCAACCTATCAAGTTTCGTCCACATCGTCAGCTACTTGTTGTAAATTGCGCAACAAGTGTCACGTGGCTCGTTGGTCTAGGGGTATGATTCTCGCTTAGGGTGCGAGAGGTCCCGGGTTCAAATCCCGGACGAGCCCGATTTCTTTTTTTTTTTTTTAAATCTATCTCTTGACATATATTCTTCCACACACAACGGAACAAACATAAAGAAGTAGCGAAAAAGTATTAAAATCTGTTTGTCCCAGCTCTACATGAACCTAGTGAGTGAGTGATATTCAGTTTATGCACTAAATGATGGATCAATATATCAGAAATACTTAAAGGATTAATCAAAACAAAATTTATGGTTCGTTGCAGTGGCTGTACAGGCAAAGTTGTTTGTATACAGGATGTTTGTCTGCTTGGTTAATGTATGTAGAAGCCATGCATAGCCTTGGAAAGAACAATTGAATCAATTGTGCAAGAATTCAGCAACTTTTTATGCTAAAAACATCTGTTCTGATGTTTTATTTTATTGAGTTATGCCAGTTTAGTCTGTGTAATGGATATAATTTCTCATTCTGTTTATGTACCATACTCAGTGTCCAGTGTATTCATTCCTCTTTATACCCACCAGAGGGCACAATTCACTAAACTATTTTTACTATATGGCACAGACTTGATATCAGTTGGTGGCATATGGATGTACTACATTATTTTCATTCAATGTTGGAAAGATTTCAGGGCTGTCTTCACCTTATCTGCTGTAATATTTTCAGTTTACCACAAAAAGATAAACAACAGAATAAAATATAGTGTAAATAACCACATTAATTGACAGTGGCACAGAGGCACCTACAAAAGTAAAGGAAAACTGTGTAAGGCATTGTACTCTTCACCATATATAACAGAAAGTAAACAGTAAATCAGTTTGAAAGTGCATGTTACTGTGTCCAGGCCACATTTTGCCCCTTGTGGTACCTATGCTATGTCCTGGCTGCTTTTTAATTGAAAAACATAGACTTAAAACCTCAAAGACAACTTGACAAGCACAAAATGTGCACCAGAGTACAGCTTGACACCGCATGCTTGTAAAGCTCTTGATGTCCCCTGTCTCTAGGAGCCAAGAAAAAGATCCGCTGGCACACATGCCCAGAGTTACCTAACTCTTCTCTAGAGTAAGTTGGAGGGCTTTATTGTCAGAACTTGTTTTATATGGATAACAGGAACTGTGCATCCATTCTTCGTTTGGCTATACTTCTTGGCCTGCTCAGGCCAGAGCTGCTGGAGCCTATCGCAGTACACACTTAAAGATAAGCATGTTTACAGTTTACAGTTTACTGACAGATAAAAACAGTCACATTCACACGCAAGATTTAGAGTTCCCATTTCATCTAATGTTCATGTCTTTGGACAGTGGGAGAGCATGTAATGTCCACATGGAAAGTCTCCATTTGGCAGATCCGATTTAAACCCGGAGACTATCTTGTTGTAAGTCTGTAAAGGAAAAGCAAGTGAGTGAAAATGTGTATTTTCAGTTTGGAGTGTTTTAGGCTTGCACAGAACCAACCTCCAGTCATCACCTTTCAAAGACTGACAGTCACTGAAAGAGTTATGAGTTTTTTCATTTTCCAAGGTTTTAGTCATAAATTGATGTCACCCATTTGCACTAAAGCCATCAATACAAACTTGAAAACAAGATGCTGTTGTCGTCAAATAAAATGAGTCAATCTTTTGTACTTTCCTCAGTCCCTCCTCTGGAAGCCTATCTTCATAAATTTCAACAGGGTACTGGGAATACTACTAAATGTGTCAGTTGACTGTTCTCTAAACCCTGCCTCCTACAGCTACTTTAACCACACCATTTGAGGAAGCTTCCCATTCTTTCATGGCGCTTTTCAGTGATCATGCTGACAGATCTACCGCTCAGAATTCTTACTAATTCTTACCCAATGTTGGTTTCAGACAGGGGATGCAAGTAGCTGGCAGGACTAATCGGAGTCGAAACAATGTGTTTTGTGAACATCATGCCCACCCAGTGCTGCAAAATCAGGCAGCACCGGGGGGGTTGCCAGGGTGTAAACTTCCCCTTCAATAAAGAAAAGGAAAGAGCTGCTAATCGTAGCCTCTGGCAGCATCCAGAAACGCCTGTGACCGTGGGGAAATGCTACACAGTGAACGTGCTAGCTTTTTTTTTTAAGCATAATGATATATAATATAAAAATCCAAAGTCTGACAGGCCTGCTCAGCCTTGCTAAGCTATGACTAGGTGCTCACTGTTTGGGGGAGGGATTTAGCAAATGATTAATATCCTGTTCCCTCCCGCATCCTGTTTTGTTAGATAATAGGCTACACTTACCTGTGAATGTGTACCATGGTCCTTCACAAGCCTCTTATGTGAAAGGATCCTGCATTTCATCAGAATCACTCTATATTCCAGGCACAACTGCTGCAGATTGCCTCTCACCTTGGAGGGACACACGTGTGTTTAGCAAATTAAAGCTTCAATTGACCTGGTTGTCTGTCTCTTGGCGTCATTCCTCAACAGTCTGTCTTATCTTGACAAACCCATCCCACCACGCTCATTGTGGTCGTGAATGAATTATCTCGACCGGCTTAATTTTAAGTAGGATGTTTAATAGATGATTTGGTGAACAGTTCTCTCCTCCACTCATTCATCAAAATGGACCTAAACCTGACAGGATAAATGCACTGCTTACTGAGCTCTCCCTGGTTTCTGAATCACAAACAGGAAAGTTACAAACTTTCTGAATAAATTAGAGATATGAATTATACGGGACCAGGCAATCACTAAATCACCCTTCACTTTATATCATCAACAACCATTCTTAGTTCTTAGAGCAATTTAAGGGGTTTGAGAGACACTGAGACACATAATCATGTCAGCACCCAACACATAGTTTACTGATGGATACAGCATGTGCCTGACCAAGTCCTGGCCTCAATGCTGCCCGAAGCATCCCGAATCTGATTTAGCCAGATTACGTGCTGCCAAGTATGATCCTTGCCTCCACATGAAAGTCTCCGAAAGGTTAATAGTTTACAAATCATCTTTTCTGAAGTACTCTCTACAGTTGTCAAAAAGCATAAAGCCAAACCATTTCAAATATACACGTGTACTCTGGTGGATACGCTGCCAATAGCATAGGTGCTACACACTCTTTAATTTCAATATTTTAAAATCTGAAAAAAATGAGAACACTTTTCAACTTGCTCCGTTGAAAAATATCAATAGTAGTAGCCTAAGTAACAGAAGGTTCTAGGTGTTGTAGTGTTCACATTCCATTTCTGGCTGCCACATTTTGGGGCTATTTCAAAGGCTTTATTTTAATTTTTCGTCTGCTTTTCTTGCCATTAAATGTTGATCTTACAGGGGGTTCAGGTGAACACAGGCACTGTGTGGGATAATGTGTTTTTTGTTTTGTTTTTTGGAATATCCTACTTCCTGCGTTCCCAAGACAACGTAAATCATACAAACTTAGTTGTAAATTTGATGGTTTCCTCTCTCTTTTGATGATTTCTCGGGAGGATTGAAAATAAAATTCCAGTGAGCAATGAGCTGTTTTATTTTATCAGTCACTTTGCCAATACACTGAACATGTGATGACAGTATGACCTCTAAAGAAATTATTGTTCTAAGCCTCAGCTCCCAGTCTGATGTCGGCAGAGCTCCAGCTAATGCTGATTTAATTTCTGAGTATTTTGCAGATTATTTTCTCAGTTAATTGTTCGTTCTCTAAAACATCAATCAGAATTCCTGTAATTTAAAATATGTATATATCCTGACATCCCAGGCTACCAAATGCCAGAACTTTACTTGAACCAGGTTGTTCCAGCTGTATGTGTTCCTGGTGCTCTGTTTGTCCCTTTTCCTCTCCTGTCTTCGCTGTAGTTCTGCCCAGGTGCTACCTGATCAGTCGTAATGAGGCACACCTGACCTGGAGATGAAGTGCCAGCATAAGAGGGGAGAGGCTTATGGGGGTTGCTGGTCTTGAGATGCCTCTCAGACTGGGAGTTTATTTTGTCTTTCTGTTGTCTTCGAACTTTGTCGTCTTTGTGGTCTTGATTTCGTGTCCTGGTCGTTTTATATATTAATGTTAACGGACTTTATGGCTTTGGTTGTTTTAAAGGGCCGGGAAGTTTCTTTGAGGTGACAAACTCATCCTTGCCTAAAATAGGGCTGACAGCTGGTTGTTATGGAAAAAGATTTAATGTGACTCAACTTTTAACTTACAAAACCAGTCTGGAATGCAAGTTAGCTAAGTCTGGTCTGAAATAAAAAGACTGGTCAGCTGAAAAGATGAAGCTACAGAATCACTCTTCAGTCATCCCAATGAGTAGGTGGACGAATCCTCATATATTTTTAAGTAAGTTTAATTTATCCACTTGGTGCGGTCTGTCATTTAACAGCCTTTCAGGAGTGAAAATGTGAACTGAAATGTGATCATTTCCTTGTCAACTGTAAATCCATATTCAGTTACATTTGCATTTTGGCTTAAACTAACACGAGAAAGTGACAAGTTACACAATGATCAAATTTACATTCAACAAAGAAATTTCAAACCTCATATGCTTAGTACATCTGTCCTACCTTGCCCTCTGGGATCATACTTCATCTTAAAAGACTTATGCAAAGGAAAGTTTCACAGTAGAACCAGTTCCCCAGTCTGAAGGAGGATGTTTTTCTTCTGAACAGTGATCTGGCCTGTGTGACAAATAATTAGATCCATCTTTAGCGTTTAGCCGAAAATGTGACCTGGCATCAAGGTTGTTTATTGCTAAAGAAGCAGCAAATCCGTTGCATTTGTTTTTAAAGGTTGGCCCATCTGTTCCCAAGATAAAACAAAACACAAGGTTGAAATCTCTAAAGTCTCCCCTCGATGGAATCGGAAAAATAACACTATAAATAGAAGCTGTAAAGGTTAAATGCAATAATGCTAAAGATTAAAAGAAAAGTGGTCGGCTGGTTAAATGATAGGAAATAAGGCTTGGGGTTTTTTTTGTAGCAAATTCTCTGTCCTTGCCTACCAAGGACACCTCGTTTGGTGGACTATATCTGTGAAAGAATAAATATTAATTGTACTGTAGACCAAGCTTTAAGTTACATGACAGTGGTACCCACAACTGTCTTTTTCATTTTATGTTTTTAGATTTCTGTTGTATTTTGTCTTATCTGCCGGTTTTGGAGCCATGTTATTTTGTTCCTGAAGTAGATGTTTGCGAAATCTTAAAAAGCACAGTTGTGTTTTGTTATACACAGAATAATATACGAACACAAGTCTTTTTGTGCATTTCTAAATATTTTCATCTGTTCATCTCTGCAAGGAAGAAATGATGTGAGAAATGTCTCTATTCTTCCAAGATGACGGGCAACACAAAAATCAAAACAAACATTTGCATTAAAAGATGTATAGGCACTAGATACTCATTGTTTTGGACACACTAAATTAAGTTTGAAATTTGACTCCTCAATTGAAATGCGCTTCATCCAAATAATGTGTCAGAGCAACTGGAATGGCAAACAAACGTAACCCGGTCAGTGATTGTCATGAGCAGCCATTCGATCTTTGTTTCGTGTGGCTGGCTAACATGTCCTCCCACGCAGGTTTCACAGCCATATCATAAGAAAAGGAAACATGAGCATCCACATGCACTCGAAATTAGCTGGTCTGAACGTTGAGTTCCTCTGATTGACCTCCATTTATAAAATGAATGTAATTTATGCTAGAAGTACAAAAAGTAAGAGTCAGTCTCAGGAACAGTCTCTTCAGGAAGTTGCACAGCACAGTGTCACTGGACATGGTGCAAAGTTTCACACTATAATAAACAAAATGGCCGAACAGAATAACAAAATGGTTCTTATCATTGAAAAATAAAAACAGAAACAACTATTACAAGAAAGTAAACCAATTATTTCTAAGCTTTCTCTCTTCTTTTTCTTTCTTACTGCACCCTCTGTCTTTGGTTGTGTTTCCCTACCCCCTTAGTTTTCAATGGTTAATCCCATTTAATAGCCAGATGGACAGATAGAAGATCTGGGTTTCAGAAACATAGGATTACCTTCTGATTACTGTCTGGTTATCATCATGTTTTGTAACTCATACTTTACAATGGCCTTTTACTTTCCAACACACTCATGCTTAGACGAGTCGGACGAGCAAAAGACAAAAACACAAGAGGTTTTAGAAAATGGGGAAGATGAGAGAGACTGATGAGGAATGTAAAGCCATAATCCCACAGTGCCCACAAAAAAAGATATCTTCATGGGGCCGTAGAGTAAAATTCAAGCAGATGTTTGCCAGAACTCATAGAGTTTAGTCTACAGAAAACTGCATGTTTGCTTTCATAGACAGATCCAGTCTGCTGAAGGGAAGAATGTGTATATAATGATTTACCCCCAAGGTTTGTTCAGGAATAAATGGATCCCAACAGTCACTTATTACCACACATGAAAGAGTCCTCTGTCTCAGCAGAATCTCACGCAGCAATTCATATGCTGCCATCTTGAATAAGCAAACAGAAAGCAACCCGTTCTACCGAAGAGTAACTGGACCTACTGTTAATTGCCACGTAACAAATATTGTGTTTTAATTGGGGGCATTATCAACAGTAGCAGCCTGTGGGACAAGGGATTCGGGTTCACCAATCAGGTTAATTGGATATTAACTGTACTTGGCAAGTTGTGGTCTTCTGTGATCATCAGATGAATATGGCAGTTTTGGGACATCGGCCAAAGTGCGCTACTCAGCTGAAGCCGGCCCTGCAGCAAAAAATCGAAAAGCCAGCGATCCGGATTGTGACGTGTGATTACTCAAGACAAAAACAGAGATGTTGAGGGAGCACTGGATGATTGGTTTTCTCGCCCTGCCAGTGTCTCGGGAATTGCTGTGTTTTATCAGTTCATAGAACAGATCAATGTTGAGTCATGATGAAAAACACTTCATTCTGTGACTTCATCATGGGTGAAACCCCCTTGCTGGCTTTGCCTCTCTTTGGTCAAAGCCAGATCCCAGACCCGGGGGTCTGGGATCTGGCCACAGAAAATGTCACGTGCAAGATTAAAAAGATGTTTTGTTTTAGTTGATCTTCTCTAGAAACCCCTAAAGGATTGTTACGGTTAAAGCTGGATGATGCAAAAAGGTCACCTCATCTGTGCTGAATAAAACCACCAACCCACAGCCTATGGTGTGTTCATGTTGTTTTTCAATCATACAAAAGCTGAAGGAAAAACATGAATTTTGTATTGACTTAACCACTGCCTGCCCCGGGTGTTCTGAAAAAGCATGTTAGTCGACTTATAAAGTACAGACAGTATTTTACATTTTTTAATTTGCATTTCTATTTTGATAGTTTGAACAGTGCACATTACAAAAGTAATGAGTTTTTCCATTTTGCCTTGTGGTACGGCTTTTGTTATTTACATGGTATTGTACTGTGCTGATGTTGTATACAGCATAACTGACATAATCTTGGTGAGCATGGTGAATTCATAGCTGATGTGATGTGAACTCCTCCCTACAGGAAATCCTTCTTCCTGCTGCTGGAAGAAGAGACCTCAGATACAGGAACTGATGTGAACTCTGACAAGTCTAATGATATTTCTATCTGTCCTGGTTAATCTATTGCAGTGACTACTTTCTGGCTTAAAAAGCTCATTAAAGGTTAACTCTGTGTCTCCTCTCTCCAACTGGGTTCCTCAAGGTAACAAGAAGGCGATAGTGCTGTGTTCACTATGTAGATTATCTTATGCACGCAGCTGTGGAGACGCTGGGTGGGGAAGGTGAGAAGGGTCTCAAAGGAAAGGGCAGGGGGGAAATGTGGGAACCAGGAGACCAAAAGAGCAAAAAAAAAAAAGCTCTCCTCCAATTCAAATCTCTGGAGCTCTCAGGAAATGTAAGAGTAAGGAATGCTGGAGCAGAGGGGAAGCATAGAACCGAACAGACTTAAAGTTTTAGTTTTTGGTGTTAACTGATGGTGTTGTCATCAGTTACACGCTGTAGCCCTGGGCACTCAGTTTGTGTTGGTGCAGGTTTAAAGGTTTGACTTTGGTTTGAATGCTGAATTTTTTGAGCCCAGTCCCATCAGAGGCGTCTCAGAGGTGACACATGATGGACAATAAAAATGTCAGTAGACATGAATGAGAGTTGTAGTCCACAGCTCACTGCTGCACAACAAACGGCCCTTTGGGTATTTGGCTGAGATTAACTGTACTGTAATCAAAGAGCCTCAACTCAGCCTCACCACTGCTATGCAGCCGCGTCTGCCTGCCTCGGTCGTGCTGGGAGGTTGTGTCTGTCTGACCAACAGTGTTGATACAGTGGTGACCTGTATACTTGCTCCCTGAGCATGAAATCTGGTGTGAAAAAAATCTCCCTGGGAAAACAGTATTGTATAAACTGTACTGTACATTACTCTTTAGTCAGACCTCTGTCCAGTAACCTGTGCAGAAGTAGCTTTTAAAAAAAAAATAGCTTCACAAGGATGTTTAACAGAGATACTCATGTACTTATTTTCTCATATTGCTTTGGAAAACAAATGGGAGAAATGGGAGGAATTTGCTGCACTTTCAACCAGTTTGACTCGCCTGGTCCATCAGAACAACAGCATAATGTTTGGCCTCGAATCTTGATTTCATTAAAAATGAAATCTGTTTATTTCCTGTTGGTCCTATTCTTCACAGGGCTGCAGGATGTTGCAGCCCATTCCTGAATCCATGAGAAGAGCAAAACACAGGAAAACATCCTGAACAGCATATCTCAGCTTTGATGCAAATGGGCTGGGATCAGGGATACTGCCTGACGCTTAAATTTATCAATCAAACAGAACTCCTTGGGTCACAATCGCAGATATCTTCTCATAGGTGTTCCACATGGTTCTTTCTTTGGCTTCTGGTTTGTTTGGTTTTTTTTCTTATCTGATATCTGCAAAAACATTATTATTGTTGCTATGGCCTGTTCATATACACCAGATACATTTGACAATATGACACTGCCTCCACCTTTGCTATGTAGAGTTACTACTATTCTACTGTATTGTAGTGTACACCGCCGGGAGTTGAGAAGCTCCTGTAAGAGCTTGTTGAAAGAGCTTCTTGTTTATCAGGATGATAAAAATTTAAGACCCTGGACAAAAACCAAGACTTTTATTTTTCTAGTGGCAGCAACATCCATTCACCCAACATTCATCCACATGTTATCCATCTTATCTTGGAAAAATGTTCTTGTTGCCAGCACACACATTCCCTAGGAGGAACTAAGGGCTATTATAGCTGATAGAGGGACAGAAGGTATTCACTTCATTGGAAATAGAAGATCCAACCATATATTATCATATTTTCTCTATTTTTTCCCCTGGAATTCTTAGAGAGCACTCTAGAACAACTATTACACGTTTATTGTGGTACTATGGTTGCAAAAATAAAGAGTGAGTTGAATGCGTGACAAGAATGTTCCTGACTGAACTTTGCCTTTAAGTGAAAGTCACACCTCATTCTTGTTGTTATATACTGCAACACATAAATTAACCTGATTTCTACACACACCTTGTTCCATGAATTTCCATGGGAAATTCTTTGTTGCAGAGGCAGTGGTGTCATTTTCACTGCGAGCAGCAGCAGGATCCTTAGATTTCAATGCAGTGGATGAGTAATGTCCTGACTGACATGAACATGTTCACTCATGTTATATTAGAGTTATTATAATTACCAGTTTCCTCTTTGATACAACATTTAAGGTGTAAATACAAATGGAAGACTTTCTGTATACTGTGCAGTATACACAGTATCCTAGTTGTTGCTTAATAATATAGAAATACGAACGCTTCACAACAGCCACAGTCCATAATTCTGTGTAATTAAGACGTGACCTTTTCTCAGGTCAAAAAACATCTGCTAAATGTTGGATGTAACTAACTAACAGAAGCAGATAAGTTGGGTTGAAGGAAAGGAAGGCAAGTATTCTCATAATTGTGTCCACTCTGGCAGTGGGTTGTGCGAACACTGCACTGGTCATCTCCAGCCTAGAGATTAGGAGAAAATGGACTCTGGCAAAATTTCTACCGGCGCCTCCTAAAGCTTTCCAAATAAACTTCAGCTTTACATAAATGTTTGCAAATGGCAAAAGTAAACACTGAACAGAGTGACCAAAAGTGAACAGAAAATTTACTGATCTGGATTAACAAAGGACAACTTGATGACAAACCAAACAACCTCCATAAGGCTGATACCAACAGTTGCCTCTTGAGAAAACCCACAGCCGTCTTCAGGACTGAGCAAGTCCGAACCCAACTCAACCTTTGTTGCAACACAATGCACCATCAGCAAGATGTTGGCCAATCAAATAAATGCAAGCTCACATTCCAGGTGGATTACTTTCCAATGTGAACACCGTGTTTCTACTTTTTATTTCACAGTTGTTGATGAAAGGTAAAATTGTTGTAGCTGTGAAAGCTTTCCAGCATTGTAAAATCTTGTTTTACAAACCATTACTCAGCATTTTGGCAAGAAGAAGCCTTTAAACACATTAAGAGTTTTTTTTTTTTTTTTTTGTCACACCTGTACCTTTAACAGTGTGCCCTCACCAGTATGGCCTTTTGGACTGTTTGTATTTGCAGTGCTGATTTCTGTCCAAATCCCTGCATGCAAAGAGACGAGTTTCCAAACAGCAATAATAAAGTGACAAGACAGAGTACACACTGTGCAGTTTTCAATGACTTTCACTACACAGCAGAGAAAGATGTGGCTAATTGCTCTACAAATTGACCCAAATACCAGTACGTCAACACTGACTACCCAGTCAGATCAAAATCCTTAACACACTGGAAATCTAAAGCTGTTCTCGTGGGTCAGGGAAGCCTGATGAAGACATACTTGTCTTTATTTCTGGTGTCCATGTATATGCCAGACCAGCAAACATATAAACACCTGGCAGAGTATTCAAAACCACCTCAGTAGTAGTTCCTGCATTAAGGTGTTTCCAGGTGCACATTTTATCATAATGACACACACACACAGACTCACAGGGTGAAAACAATACCATCCCTGCTGTCACGTCTGGTAAAAATAAGAAGTCCCAACAAGCCAAAGAATTGTGGCTTTGTTTCACAAAATGTTAGAACAAAGCAAATGGGCGCCGATATAAAACACTCATATATGCCTCTAATTTTTAATGATAGTCATTATGGGTTATGTCACTACTTTGACAGGATTCAAACAGTTTTTAGTTGTATGCTGAGGTAATTGTGGATAATGTGGGATCTTTCATGTAAAGTGAAAAGCTTGGTTTCATGTGCTTCTAATTAGTATGTAAATTTGCTGGGCACAGTCCTTCCTGACTTTATTGGAGATTTTTCCTTCCATAAAATTGACCACTATGGCTGGTCTCACTCTCAAGTTCATTCATTTCCAACAGTCTTCAGCTCCTGCACACTCCTCGGGCCTTTTCGGCCATTGTAGTCATATCTGTGAGGCTGTGCGGAGAGGAATTTGAGAACCCTAATGGAAATATGCGCAGAAGTCAGGGCAAGTCCTGATTCTTTCTGCCCTCATTAGCTGCAAAGGGATTAGCTCTCATGCTGGCTGCCCCCAGAGGGATGATGGGAGCAGGGGGGTGTAGAGAAAGGCGATTAGGACATGTTCACCTCTTCCCAGTTGGAAATGACGAGAGACTATGAGATTATGAACAGGTTCAGAAATGTGCAGATGGAATGACAAAAGTACTCAACTGTAACAGCCAGGAGTAAAAAACATCCCTGTGAATTTAAAATATTTCATCCAAATCAAAAATGGCATGAGGTTTATTTCGTGTTAAATAGTAAATAATAAACTTACACAAACTTACTTAAATGTACATTTAACGAAGTATTTTCCATGGTGAATCCTGTTGTGGATCATTATTGGATCTATTAAATGCACTCAGCTGAATAAGATCACCCAGGGGAAGGAGGTCAACAACTCCTTTTTTGCCCAGAGAAGGATCTCTGCTTTGAAAAGGGGAGAATTAGCATCTTCTTGCAGCCTCACTGCTCCTTTTATACAGCAGCCCCGTAGCTGTCAGCCTCGCCTTGCTTCCTCAGTTTGATCTGTCTGATGCTCTGAATCCCAACACACTCCTTTTCTTTTTTCTTTTTTTAATTATTCAGCCATGCCCACAGCGAATCAAAAGGCTGGAGATCATGACACAGATTGAAGAGAGGGTCCCTGATATAGAGATGGATAGATTGATTGATATAAAACATCATCACTCAGAGCAAAAGGGACCGAATCAAAGGGAGGGAGATAGATAGAGAACAGAGGGGGTGAAATGGAAAGCATCGAGCTGTCACAGCGTGCTGCTCAGAGAGATTGAGGTGATGGTGTTTGATGAACGACTTGATATCAGTGGTGTCAGGGCGAGTGGTGCTTTGATGACACAGTCAGAACTTTTTGGGGTCAACCAAAATCTATATCTACAACAGAACAGTTACATTTTT
This sequence comes from Toxotes jaculatrix, assembly GCF_017976425.1. NCBI lineage: Eukaryota > Metazoa > Chordata > Actinopteri > Toxotidae > Toxotes > Toxotes jaculatrix. The sequence continues at coordinate 25,074,475 of NC_054396.1, read as the reverse complement.
TTCCATCCAGGCACTGAAAGCTCTAACTGAGACCGATGAACAACTGACAAGGAGGAACTTGTACTGAGAGAAAGACACACACGCACACATATGTATATACAGTATATCGGTACTGCTACTACTGCTTTTGGCCCAAGGCTTCAAGCTAGTACTATTTGCTGGAAAATGTTGCTAAGAAAGAAAAAAAGATTCAAAGGAAAATACTTCAGCATAAACCAGTCACCTTGGACAGACACCAGGCTTTTCATTTTCCATGCCAGCAGGTCAAAGAACAGTTGGTTGAGTCTCAACTTTGACAAACTGTACATCAACATCCTATCTGAAGTTAAATATTAATCCTTGGTTATACTAAACATTACGCTACACCTCTCATACACACTGAATCTCACCGAATCACCAGTGGAATTATTAGTACTACTGGAACTGGATGTACTGGAACTATTGTGAACTCTGAGATATAAAGTGACACACAAGACTGGTGACTAATAAGATATTCCCAATATGCTACATCACCAGCCCTCCCCAATGATGAAAATATTCCATTATAGGGAAATGATTATGATGATGTTGTTGCTATTATTATTGACTACCTACTAGCTCCCTGCCTCAGGTGTCCACCAACACCCCCCACACCCAATTACTCACAAAGCCCACAAACCCAAAAAAATTTTAGTTCCCACCTCCCAGCTTTGCGTCTGTGTTGTATGACTCACTGCACACATGCTTTTCTCCCACTGGACTTAACTGTGTCTTCCTGTTTAGATTACTGACTTTACATTGTATTAATATCAAGCAAATAAAATCTTTACAAATATAAAAGCTTCATGATTCTTACTAGCAATTGGGAAGTGTTCTGTCAACAGTTTACAGACATCTCTTGTAACAGAGGTCTGTGGGGAAAAGTTTTAATTACGATACTGTGAGTGGTCACTTGGAGTAAAGGCTGAATGGTGGCACTGTATTCAGCACCACTGTATTCAGTAAACCAGATATGTGCAAATAACTGAACAAATCAGAGATGTGGGCATGTTTCAGACATCCTTTTTAAGGCTAACGACCTCTTCAAACAGCAGATAAAGTCCTAATCTTTAAAACAAAGCAGAATGGTTTGAAAAATGTTGATGTTCTTTAAGGGGTTAACAGGCAAAGTCACTTCTGTATAGTAACAGTGGACTTCATGTACATACTGGCTGCACTGGGTACATATAAGGCAATATCCCATATATAGGCACAGGCGTGAGACAGAAAATTACAGTGTTTCTGGTATGACTCCTTGAACAAGGCTTTGTGATATGAGCTACCCAGAGACTATGGCTTGCATGAGAAAATTGTATGTCTGGTGAGACCATTTCAAGCATTTCCATAGACCCGAATCACTTCCAGCTGACATATGAGTGAGAGAGGAGGACTTTACCAGCAATTGTTCTTCGCCTTAGCTGCTTTCCTTGTAACTGATGGATTTAATAACAAAGCTTTGGCAATGTGACCACTTTCATGTACCACACACACACTTATTTCACCACCAGTTTCATTTTAGAAAATAAAAGATTTCATTATTCTGAAAAACTAAGAGGCACTGTGTACAAATGAAATTGAGAGCAAGATGAAGTTGGGAGGTTGAAAGCCCACCTGAACAGTCATGCTATACAATCTGATACCTATGTGTCTCTAAAGGTAGAATACAAAAGATAAAACAGGATTTAAGGACAGCCATTTGCTGCCAAGAGGTATTGGGAAAATTGGAATCACCAAAGCAAGTTTACATAAAAACATGACGTGGACCCCAAAGCCTTCAGTAGATTCCACGCAGCCATTATGTGCTAATATAGAGGATGCACCAATGACAGAGTGAAGGCTTCGTTTCATACACATTTAAGCTAAACCTCCCCCTTTTCATGCTTCAGCCAACATGAATCCTCTGTTTTTCCAGTGAGCACGTGACCCCAAGGATTGAGTGGCTTCAGCCCGTTCACATTCCACACAAGCCACAACAGAGCAGATGGAAAAGTACAATATACAACATATGTGACCCCTAAAAAAAAGATGTTCTCTGACACATTAAGCTTTTCTGTGCAGATGTGTGACTAATAGTGAATTTGTGTCTTTTAACAGGAAAAAAGAGAGAGATTTTTGACCTTGTGTTGAAATGTTGTTGTCTTTACAGTAATTAAACTTGCATGTGGCATCTTTCAGCCTTTAACTGATCTCATGTCAGTCTTTTTTCTCTCTATATACATTTATTTCTGTAACATTTTGTTTTCTGAAAATGTTAAGAAATGTAATAAATTTGACTCAAGTATTGTTCGGATATATAAGGAGACATTTAGGAGAAGTTTGAAGAATTAATGTTGCGACAAAACTGACAAGATTATCAGAAAACAAACACATTTTCTTTATTGGTTAAGAGATTTTACAACTTCTGTTACTGGACACAACAAGGGTGGGTGGGCTTTTTCAGTGCGCAACTGTGCACAAGGTGTGTGACAAGAAATCCATAATTTCTTTTACTGCTTTTAATTATACATTCATTTGCCTCTGGTTTCGGCATAAAATTTGTTCTTTGAAATGTGTGTAAACATACCATAATCACACGAGAGATCTTTTGAAAGCTTATGAGGTAGATTCTGTTAACTGCACATTTAAAATATGAAACATGCTCAAACTTTTGAAAAGCCAATCTATCGATTCAAACCTAAAGGGTTTACATTAAACAAAAAGGTTTAACAGGCCCTAAAATCCATAATTAAAACTATTCAACAAATCACAAATGAGATTTTTAATTTTGTGACGATATCTGCAACACCATTTTTTCACTTCAGTGCATCAGGGGTGACTGATTATTTTGTAATGTTTTACATATTTGCCTGAAAAGACTAAAACTGATACCCTTATGCTTTTCTTCATGTAATTGTGACAACAGTGCCTTTATAGTGGTCCTGTGATCAAAATACTGTAAAGTGAAACTACAAAATTAAAAAAGAAAACAAAGAAAAAAAAACAAGAACAACAAAAAAATTCAATCTCAAAATGTATGACTTGTTAAAACAGGGATATTAACTGTTAGGGGTCGGTCAGCAGAGAAGTCGGGTGATTGTGAGAAGGGCTGCGATGCTAGGGAGGACAGGGCGTACACCGGCAGTCCCGCCACGTAACGTACAGTGTTCCCTATTCTGGCCAATGCAGGCTGCGTATGCCATCGCGTGGGGGATGTAGTTCTGCTCGTGGACCCCATGAAACAGGTGAGCCAGGGGACCTTTAGCAAACACAGCAACATCCTCTCCTCCATGAGTCTCCATGTTCAGAGGTACAGCCGATTGGGCCTGGTAGTTGTTTCCCTCTGAAAGGAGGCAACACAGAGAAAAAAAATATGAAGAAATCATCGCTCTTCAGGTAATAATGAGGCACTGAGGAAAAAAGTCAACCTCACTATGGAGATGTTTTTCTATAAGTGGATCCCCATTTTGTTTATAAATATATTATTGTGTATTACAGCTACCTCAAGTTGAGAAATGAATAGTAAAACACACTATTAACAGTAAAGTGGTTTTATGTGCCTTTTTTAAGAGAAACTTAGGGGGGAGGGTCTATTTTCCTTTTAAATGTATTACCATTCCTAATCGAACATGCACCATGATTTTACGTACGGTAGTCAACAGTGGCCACGTTCTCCCTCGCACCGCTGACTAGCTTGTAACCTGGTCCATTTCCATATAAAATGGAGGTGAAGGGCTTCTGATCCACATCACTCAACATGGGGGCCAGACCTGTGGATGGAGACAAAGCATTAGGCATTTTTACCAGGCTACTATTAGGCATTACTACTAGTCACGTGGCACGGCAAAAATGATGAGGTGCATCATAATCATTACATACCAAATATTGTGTTTCCTCTGGCTGTGTAGCCTCCGAAGTTGAACATATGAGAATGGTCAGCAGTAACTACGGTCATGGTTTCATGGATGCTCGTCATGAGGTCTGCCCGGCCAATGGCCCGGTCCATTTCCACAGCTTCGTGCAGAGCTTGCTTGGCCTTGCCCTCATGGTGTCCGTGATCAATACGTCCCCCTGAAAGAGGAGAAAACACTTAAGGCCAGTGTATGTACTAGTTTATATGACATGTCATTTGACCATGTCTGAAGCTGTTTGACCGAGAGGCACGGCGCAATAATCGTTCAAATGGGTCGAGCAGTGACAAGTCTGACAGTTGGTACTTCAGAGATAAATTCAAACCCTGTTTACGTTCTCTCCTCCACAAACCTGGCCAATCGCTGCGTGAAGCAGGCATTAATGTCACACCGACGGTGTGAGTGCAAATTGCAAATTGTCAGTGCAGCTCCCAATATTCCACCATCAGAAAGGCGTGGGGGTGGGGGGTTTCTGCTGACAGTGACATTGACATATTTTTCTAGTACTGGTTTCAATGACAATGATTATAGGACCGGAACAATACAAAATGTTGTTGGAATGGCTCATGGTTTGTTTTCTCCTACATAGGCTGCCTAGAATACACAGCAACAGATAGAAAAATTCCCTTTATACCACAAACCTTTACATTCCTCAGCTTGAATAGCTGATAGATGCTTTTTATTCTGCACATATAACACTGTTGTCCACTTCTTTCCTGCCTCCGAGCCCTTGCTGCTTCGTCTTGGGTTTTATTTGCAGGCTTTAATGTTTTTCATACCTATTTTAATCTCCACTGTATTTTAGTAACTGTTGCAAAAACTGTTTCCTTCCCTTGGAGGGACAATTCAGTGAAGGAATCTTCTTCAAGCAAAATAAAAAACAATGGCAGGAAAGGATTTGAGCTGTTCTACAATTTTAACAGAATCTAGAAGGATTTTTTTTTTTGTATGGGAACGCAACTGGTAGCCAATGTGAAAAAAGCCAGGGCCTCTGGTTCATACCATCCAAGATTATGGAAAAGATTGTGGTTTTAAACAGTCTATGGTTCAGTTTGGTCCAGTCATGTCTCCAAAAATCATCTGTTCATGCTTTAGCAGATATTTATTCTGACGGTTCACATTAATTCCACGATTCAACAAAACCTCTTGCGTCACTACAGACAAAGTGCTTGTCTGACAAAAGGGGTGGGAGGGATGCATCTGACAATATTTGTAACTTTCTAAGACAGACAAGCTAACATTGAAGTGTAAACCTGCCCACTTTACGAGGCAAGAAACCAGGCGTCCCAGGGTGTGAAAGTAACACTGCTTTCCAGCTTTTTTTTTTTCATTTCTTCACGCGACTACTTCTGTCACTTTTCATGTGTACAACAAAGCCCAATGCCATGAATGCCTTTTGAGGAGAGGCTGATCTGAAAACATGTGCAGTTATACCCATTTGTAGGGTTCATTCAGGTCAAAACTACGAAGACAAGCAGAAGCCACAGGGTTCTTGAAGAGAAATCAAGGTGTGAACCATACTGGACTAACTCAGCAGACAAGTCTGACAGATCTTTGTGAGTTCAGTAAATCCACAACAAAAGAAGCCCAATTTCACAATGATAGAGGCACAAATTCACCTTCTACAAGCAGGTAAAATCCACTGGGGTTCTTTCTCAGGATCTTGATGGCGACCTCCACCATCTCTGTCAGTGAGGGATCGGTCTCGGTGTTCCTCTCCAAATCATATGTCAGATCCCCAGGTTCAAAGAGACCTGGAATTAAGTACAGTTCAAGGAGAAACAGGGTATTACACGCAGAAAATAAGCCTGCAGCAAATGCATACACATATACAGTATGGCTCTTCATTTACACTTCAATGAGAGTTTCATAATGACACTGGGACTGGAAACTCACCCAATAAGTAATCCACGTTGTTAGGGTTCAATGATAAGAGCTGCTTCTTGTTCCATACATAATGGCCTTTCTGCATGGTTTAAAAAAAAAAGACAAATGTACAGCACAGGGTGACTGGTAACACTGAAGTCACTTTGAACTCCTAAATATGCAAATGTAATTGGGAAGATAAAAGAGGGAGCAGAGAGAAGAGAAGAGAAGCAGAAATTTACTTTATCCTTCACTCGGTCAAGCCACTCCTGCACCAGGTTTCTCCCGTCTTTCCGTGTGCCGCTGTGCTTTGCCACGTCGGGGTACTCAACATCTGACGTGTTTTTGGGGAACATATACTTCCTCCCTCCGCCCATTATCACCTGAAAACAAAATTACAGACTCCATCACAGCCATCGTAGGACAACATGACAACATGCCCAGAGAGCTGCTCATCACAGTTACCTAATGCCCAGGTCAATGTTATTTAGCTACAGCCATGCTAGCGGCTCTGTGAAACTGTATTTAGGCACACTGCTGCTTTGAGCTAAAGGCTAACATGCTGGTGTTTAGTGGGTATAATGTTCACCATGTTCATGATCTAAGTTTAGCCCGTTAGCATGCTAACATTTGCTAATTAATACTTAACACAAAGTACAGCTGAGGCTGATGGGAATGTCATTAGTCCTGAAGGAATTTGAGGACAGTCAAAGGATCACCAAGTTATTATGGTTCATCCTGAGGGGACCATGAATGTCAGCACCAAATTTCACGGAAATCTACCCAATAGTTTTTCAGACATTTCACCATGAACTACAAGCGCGACCCTCATGGTGGCGCTAGAGACAAAGTCGGGGGATCACTAGAGTCACTGGGCTTAATTCTGGTTGGATCATGGTTGGAGCCTGTACACAGTTTCATGGCAATCTGAACCAAAGTGGTCCCTAAAGCCACGCCGCTAGCATGGCTAAAAACCCAACAAGAACAAGGAAATGTTTGGAATTTTTGCCTTAAAAATGACAGAAACGATTCATGGGTTATCAAAACAGTGGCCAATTACTTTTCTGCCTAACTGATTCATGGCCTAATTGTTTCCGCTCTAATCAGAATCAGTGCTTTCCACTCACATCAATGTTGGGAATGTTTTCAAAGAGCTGTTTGGCGATATCCTTGCAGCCGGCCTGCAGGGCTTCATCTGGCATCTCATTGTCTGAGTACCACTCTCTGTCCACACTGTGAGCGTAGGAAGCACTGGGAGTTGCATGGTTGACTCGCGTCGTTGTCACTATTCCCACTGACTTGCCTGGAGTTCACACACACACACACACACACAGCTGTCTGAATGAGGACTGAGTCATTCTTTGATTAAAGGAGTTCAGATTCAGAAAACTCACAACATTTTTAGCAGAAACACTTTAGCACTCACACTTGGACTAGGACACTGATTAAATGATCTAATAACTCTTTTCAACATGTGGGCATGTGGACATTTGTTATTAACATAGACAAAGACGGAATTTATCCTTTGATCATGTAGAAGTAGAAACTCAAATTCAACAGCACCAAAATGTTAATCGTAAAATACCAACGAAACAAAACATATTAGATTGTAAATGTGTTTTGAAGCCCAGGTCTCCCAAGAAAATGTTGATATGACGCAGCCCCAGCCCAAAAAACTATTTTAACCTCCTCCTGTCCACCAATGATCAATTAAGGGAGCAGTGTTTTTTGGGATTAAAAAAATGTTTCCATCTAATAAACCATTTAGGTGTAAAAAAGTAAAACATTACTGGTAAAGCCAGCAGAAGACAGTCTTATAAACTGATGAAAAACACACTTCTATTTGCTTTGTGCAGGAGGCCAGCCACTGCCTGCCATGATCCCTGAGGAATGATTGGATTTCTTATTATCTGTGACCCCTGATCCCACACACATGTGCCTCACACACTCACACCCTGACCCTCACCCACCCCTAATTCATCCCCACTACCACCCTCTGAAAAATCCAGGGTACTAATTCCTTTCACATCTCTTGTCTCCTTTTCTGTGATGCCTTTTATCATTTGGCCTTTGAACACGTTGTGTAACACAACATGAGTTCAAGCATGTTACACAAGGCTGTGATGTATCCTTGAAAGGTAAAAGCATGTTCTTCACTTCTTCTTATTCAAAAAAATCCTTTGAATCAAGGATGCAAACACATCAGGGTTTAGCGTGGAAAAAAAAAAACCCAAAACTTTATAGCAAAGATGGCCAAGTAGTTACAAGTCTATCTCTTCTATTTTTAAGTGAGAACACATCAAAAATAACCCTCTGGGTCAAGTAAATGTCACTTACAAACTGCTCTGAGGATAACTTTGGTTCAAAGGATGAACAGCTGAAAAGGGGAATGAGCAGAGTGAGAAAACACGTATTAAGCGCATCACTTTCAAGAACACTTCAAAGTCAGTGCTTAGAGCAATCAAGTCACCCCGTTGAGCGTTCCCACTTCACATTAACACAGCATTAACTACAGCCTGAATTAGGTTTCCTTGGCCGTTGCAAACAACTGAAAAAACCTACAATTCTGCATCCCTGTAGACAAGGAAACGCCTGTGTGTTTATATCACATTAACTCAATGTCACTCTACCTGCGTCCTTCGCCCATTTGAGAATGGAGGTGACCTCGTTGCCCTCTGTAGTGTTACACTGGGATCGGACAGCAGCTGCACTCACGCCCACCGTGCCCTCGTTGGCCTTTACCCCGCAGAGGTAAGCTGTGGCTGTGCCAGCGCTGTCGGGAACCTGTGCATTAGTGTTGTATGTCTGCAGAGAAACAGGCAATTGACATGTGATCAGAATTCAGATATCAAATGGGATTGTTTATAGTTGTAAACATGACACTGACTTGACGGACCTATCCCTACAATAACAGCCACTGATTAAAACACATTTGGTGTTGTAGGAGGTATTCACTGCTAAAGCTGAAATAATTAGACAACTGGTAGACGATTAATCATTAACTATTGTTGATTTATTGTTCAACTCGTTGTATAGATTAATGAAAAAACCCTATAACAGCTGGACAGTTGTACAGTTAAGTTAGATTTACTTTTCCTTCCATCTGCTCAGACCACCTCGAGGAATTTTCATGGCTCGCATTCAGACCTTTCGAAATTTGAAAAATGTGACTCAATCTGTCATTACTGTAACTTACAACTGTTTGTAGATTAAAAATATTTAAACATCTTTAGCAGGAAGTTCTTTTTTTTTTAATGCACACTCAGTAATTTTACGCATGGCTCCCACAGTGGGTACCTTCAAGGTTCATACAGTCATTCCAAATAAAAATGATTTTTATGTGAATCATTTCAAACGCTTGCCTCTGAGTCTGACCAACAGTAAATGCAGAGAGTAGCACCCTGGAATATCTATTAAGGCTAACTCAAAAGGATAATTACATATTTCTCGATTTGTGTAAGTGGTCAGACTGCTTTTCTCATGTTGCTGTTTAAATATATAATATCAACAGTGGTTAGGAAATATGTTTTTAACGTCAGTTCTTGCCTAGGATGCCACCTATTCTACAGCTGGAGCTGAGTGCCTGTCTAATCAACATGTCACCCAGTGAAATGTGTGGCTCAATGATGTGTTTTTAATTGTGTTTGGACAACAACCGAGGCCTAATTTGTTAGTAGGATCAATTAATTGTTAGCTTAGGCCTTTTCATGGGATTTGCTGACAATGAGAAAAATACAGAATACTGCCACATTTATCCCTTAACTGATGCATATAAAGTTGCCGTTCCTGATGCTGTGTGTGTCTGAGGCACAAATAATCTCAACAATATCTGGCTGGAGTTTTTATCAAATCTGTAACATAATGCACAGCCAGTATGTCATGACACACTAAATGACCCTGTTTACGGTCACAGGCCTTTGTCAGGAAGCCATTAATGGCCACAGCAAGATCAATACATTGTCCTATGTGATATGATGTAATAACCAAATCAGACCTTGGCCAAAGATACAAAGGGGAATTTGTCCATCTCCAGCTGCGTCTCCTCTCCACTCTGTCCGTTCAGCTGACCTTTCAGTATTCGAGCGGCTGTCACCGTGGGAATGCCCATCCCTGAACACAAAAAGCAGGTCGACTGTTAGTTTTCCTTCAGAGCGGGACATTAACATGTTTCATTCACTGCTGTGCTCAGGTTGCAACAAAAGAAAGATCGTTGCTTTCTTTGACATCTTAGAACACGATCGCTGCTGTTAGGCAAAACATTTTCTTAAGACACAAATTACTTCAAAAACAGATACTCAAACCAAGAGTGTGTAGTTAACCTTTAACCTGCTGTAAAATTTTAACTTTAAACATTTTTTTGTTGCATGGTTATCTAGAACAAATACCTGAAACTGAAGATAATCACAGGACAAAAAGAATAAACAGTGTATTATTCTTTTTCAGTCACAGGAGGTGAGGATCTCTTTATAAATACGTAACCTGCCAGACCTGGGTGAATTTAACTTTCCATGGCTTTTATGTATTTGGCATTTTAAACTGCCTGAAATTTAAGCTAATCAAGGAAGCATCTGAGGAACTGTTTTATATACTCCAAGGTAACTGTTTACTGTCATCTTGCGTAAACCTCCCCCTTCTTGTATTGTTGCACAAAACTTGAGGTTTACTGTGCAGCTGAGTCTCGTTACTTTCACAAAATCCTGCGACTTTCCTGATAAACACTAAGGCAAAGTCTGGGAAACATTTTCCACTTAGACAATTATTTCCTGTTGTGTCTTACCTTCGGAACTAAAACTAAACGTTTTAGGATGCTGTCTATTACTCTCTAACCACACTAACATGACCATCTAAGCTGTGGTGCTCAAGAATGTCACGCTGTGCCTATAGTCCAAACAGAGAGAGCAGAGGCTTGATGGAGGACAAAAGTTATTGTGCAACCAATGAGAGTCCCAGGACAGACAGAAGCCCCAGTGATGTGGTGGCGGCACAGTTGTTTTGTTTGCTGCTATTCATTAGAAAACATCTGAAAAATCTAATTTATTTTCCATTGCTTTGCTAGATCCTCTTTAATATCATTTCAACGTTAAATAAACCTGTTACCTCTGCTGGATTGTTCCTAATTAATCATATCTACGAAAAAATGACAAGGGCAAAGTGGTGAAGGCTCTGCACTGACAATTAGTGTGTTTAGTGATGAGATTACTCAGAAATCCCTCTGCAGCAAGGTTACTTTCCAATTTTCAGTGGTTTCACACAGGGCTGGGGGGGGGGGGGTCATCATTTCTTGCCACAACTCAGGACATAAATGTAATGAAGCCGTAGCTTACCATCTCCAAGGAAGAGGATGAGATTCTTTGCTTTGTTTTTATTGAGATTTTGCAGCGTCAGAGCTTTCTTCAGGGTCTGCTGGGCCCACGTATTCCAAAACTTAGGATCCTTCTCTTGCTCTATGTATATCAATAAACAATGATAGGAGCACAGGTCTGGTCAGCTTTAAACAGTTACAGGATTTAACAGATACAGGTTTTTCTGTGAGGATGCTGAGTGTAGTGAACGTGGATCAGATTATTCAGAATGATCGACTCTTATCCGACTGTTATCAGCAGATTATTCACTGACGCTGAATTGACTGCATATACTCTATTAACCACACAACATGTACCACAACTGAGCTCAAACAAGTAATCGATTAACTGACTAGATTGGAAAATGACATAGCATCAATTCTGATTATCAATTAATTGTTTAGATCATAATAAATTTCTGTTATTTTCTGTGGTGCAGACTGTCAGACAGCCTTCTCCTACAACCTTGAAAACCTGCAGTGTGTAGTGGACATTTCCTGTCAAGTCACAGAGGACTGGACAGCTGTTGATGTTTGTGTGGCGGCTGACTTACAGCACATCAACTTACCAGGGAATTGCGGCTTCCCCAGACTCCCCAAGATCAGACAGGAGCAGATGATGAGCAGGGTTGTCACGTTCATGTTGTCGTCTCTGTGTGGCTGACGTGTTACTCTAGACAGCCATAACATGCCACTTTGAGAAGCTGAGGAAGCCTGTGTGCAGTCGCCTCACAGCTACGAGAGAAAAAGGGCACACACTAATAATTAAGTCTGTGTCATCTTGTCACACACCGACTCTGACATACTGCTTTAATATTTATTTACTCTGTGATGATTTGACTAATCACACTTATTTCAGCCAGATAACACACTTCTTGCTCATGCTGTAGCACTGAAAATATCCACTCTCTGTACGTGACTAGTGTAACCACAGGCTTGTCTTATTGAACACGCAGCCCCAGTGGAGTATTAGTTCTCCATTTAGTGCAACCTTAACAGAAATTATGGAGAGAAGTGCTGGTTTTATTTGTTCCCTTCTCTCACATAGGCTTTCCAAATAAAGAAACAGGCAAAATAGGGCTGTGTGGGGAGGCACAAAACACACAAATACAACCAGCAGCCTGTTTTCATGTCATCAAAGCTGCGTAGATGAAAGCTATTGCTTTGCATTGTAGGTCTGACTTGTTAAAAGCGGAGCTCTCAGCCCACCATCAGGCTATGCAACGGAAACAAAAGGAAAGCTGGGTAAAGTTAAGTTTGAGGCCTTGCTGTGAATGTAAGTAGACACAACAGGGGCCCTTATGGGTCCTGGCCTGTTAGGCTTTCATCTATAATTATCCACACCCTCCTCCTTTCTTTCCCGTGCTTATAGTCAAGGTCATTTTAATGGGATTGCGCTCCATAGCACTGAGAGGTTTAAGGGCCACAAGAAAGCCGATTAATGCCAAATGATTGACGTGACACATCCACCCCAGAGAAAGAAACTCAAGATAAGTAACACTTTTATCACGAGAATCTTTCACCTGTGCAATTCTGACACAAGGCCTCTGATTCTTTTTGTTGAGCATGCACGGGGTTGTGTGCAAACATCTATTATCCCATAACCTCCAATCTGCAGCCTAATTATATTTTTATGTAGTCAAATCAATCATTCTATAATCTCAATTGGGCTTCACCTAAACCCTTGGCCTGTTACAATGCACCATACCTTTGAACAACAGTTATCCCTGCTGACTGTAACAAAACAGTTGCTTGTCAACAACTCCAAAAGCTTGCTCAGACCAGTAATTGTGCCAGGCTCCATCTGGTTTAATAAAAAACAGGCAAGTCTGAACCACCCAGGACATATTAAAAAAAAACATCCTGCACCAAACAGGCACAAGTCAATGATTTAGCAACCAGGTACAGAATTAATACATGGCAGCATGCCAGAAGTCAGTTGCTTTTACCGTTCTTCTGACATAGTGGGCTAGAGTGGCCTCAGAAGCTGCTAGGTCCACCCAGAGGTAGGGAACCAGCCAGTCTGCAGGTAAAAAAGCAAAGCAGTGCCACCACGGCAACCAGCAGGACGCCAGACAAGACAGTGGTCAGTATCACATTAAATCCCACATCAGTCATGGTGTCACCAAATGTTCGGCCACTCCGGTGTGTCCAAAACCCAGCTGGTGCCAAATGGAGAGAAATTTCCCAGCGCCAAGTTACTCCAGCTCCCTCAACTCCTGAGGCTGCCGCTGAAGCCCTGAAGCAAGTCCCACAGGCACTTACACATGCTGCTCCAGCAGGTAGTGGCTCCAAAGAATGGATTAAGGCTGGGAGGGCTGACAGATAGAGGCTGACGTCCAAAATACTCCATCAAAACCAAGTCATTTATCACTGCTTCACTGCTAGAAAAGCAAAGCAGCTGAGTACTTTGTGTGGTTTCCAGACAGACAAGGTTGTGTTATCTTGTCTGTTTTTGATCTATCTGACTGGCAAGGACATTTAACTCAGCTGCCATGCAGATAGAAAAATAAAACTTCTGGCCCAACATATACCTGGGACCTTGCCCCGAGTCTGGCCGACATACTTCCACACTGGGGGTGATCCCAGCTGTTATTCTCCATTGCTGGTTGACAGCCAGGAGGATTTTCTTTGTGTACGCCCAAGTTGGTCCAGATCTGGACATAGCATCTGATGGTCACATCAGACTTAGAGTCATAGATAACGTGGCTATAAACAAGTTTTTGCTGCAATGGTTTTGCTAACAGGCAACTTGGTTTACTTCTCACACCAGTCTGCCTCATCCAGCATCTTGTATGCACACAGAATAACTAACATTCATCTAACATCTAAAATCTTACTTATTTTTTTCCTTATTCTATTAAAGACCTGATCTGCTAATGTTTGTATGATTATAAGCTAAACTAAAAAAAAAAAAAAAAAAAGATAATAAAATAGATTTTATAATCGCTGTGTCAAGAACTGAAAGGGTTGTGGCAGTCTAAAGTAGAGCCTCCTGAAGTGTTTAATACCCAAAGCCCCCCAATTATATCTGCAAAAGTCTACACCACATCTGAGATTCAGTCTTTTAAAAAAAAAAAGATCATATATAACTGGGGACAGAACCGCCTTTTATTGCAACCTCTCCTGCATTAAGAGGGTTGGGGAATAGGAGGGGATGCTGGGAAACCCATGAACTCACTGCAAGCACTTTTACAATCTGTGTTTACAATCAGTCTAAATCACTTTAAGGTTGGAATCAAAAATGTCAGCATAAGATCTTGTGTAACTATTATTAAAACTATAATATTGAAGAGCATCTCCAGTAAAAATGTAAAACGAGAAAAAAAAAAGCTGGTGTCGATGCAACAGATGACCAAAAACCTCTTTCTGAAAAAAAAAAAAATCCAAATTGGATCATTCGACATTGCAGAAAACGGATAAACTCACAGGAATATTCAGATCGGATGCTGAGAGAAAAGATGAGAACAAAAACCCGAATATTACAGCCTGTAACCATTTTCTTCAGTTCAACCTGTTATCTATGGGGGAAAAAAAAGAAAAAAAACGAACCGCTAAGTAAAAAGTTAATTGTAGTTTTACTTACTGCAAGTGGTTCTCCAAGCGGAGATCTACATCCAAATGTGCGTGCAGCTCATTCAGTCCCTCTTCATTAAACGTGTATCGCTGCTTCCACAGTCCTTTTTATAAGGCCACAGTTGTTCGACACTGGCCCTGGAGCTCTGAGAATAGCGGTCTGTATCCCACGAGGGACAAAAAAAAAAAAAAAAAAAAAAAGCCTTACAAAAAACGATGCTGTGCTGCTGCTCTGAGTGGAGGAGATGGACCGAGAGCTCCGCCTGTCTGACAAGCGCTGAATTGCTTCAAGGACAGAGAACCATTGAACTGTAATGATGCGCTGGTGGAAGTATTAAGATACTACAATGTAAAAACACTAGATTATGTAAAGGTCCTTAGAACAGAGGTATTATCAGAAAATGCACTGTTTATCAGTGTTAAAGTAAAAGTTATCACATTGGAATGGCTCTGTCAGTGTTATAGTGTTATATATTATTTGTTATGCTTCAAATTTAATACAGAGAGTTAAGATTGTAACTGACTGAAGTGGAGCTAATTCTAACTATATGCTATGCCACATTTTTTTTTTTCAATTTAATGTTTATTTTGTTTAGGATTGTGGAGAAATGCCACATACCACAGCATTTATACCCTGAGCTAGTTTGTAGTACCCACTGGCCTTTAAAGCTGCTCAAGAAAATGCACATGAAACAGCGCAAAACCAAAATTTAATAAGAATATACATACGAAACAGCACAAAACATACATTTCAAAAAGAAATAAAAACTACAGCGGTCACAAAATGTAGTGAAAAGTAGTATTTCTCTCTAAACTGTACACTGGAGGTATAAAACACCATGAAATGTAATTTTTCTCAAGTTACCTCAAAACTGCATTTACACCACTGCAAACATAAATATCAACTACCCTGTATTAGCTGTTAACATAGTCCCCAAATTCATGCATGTACTGCAGGCCTTAATTTATGAAGTGACAGGCAGACAGATTTGATTCTACATTTATTTAATCAAGTAAAGGCTCCTTGCTGTTTGCTGCGGCCTCCTTTGGATGTCACTGCAAGCCCTAATTCTGAACTGCAGAAACTGAACAGGCTTACGATCTCAGTCAGTGTTCAACATTTACAACTACAGGCTAATGTCTGTTATTTGACTGATTATTTTTTTCTTTCCGTACATCCTCCCAGCCCCATTAGCCATTAGCTAATTAGCATATAAATCACAAGTCAAATAGCCCTGGCCTGATTATAGCACATGTGTTGAGATAGCCTCATTAAGAAGCTCCTTTTAACATCCAACATGATTGATTGTTTTTGTTTATTTATGTGTAAAGCTCTATACTTTCGATTGCTTTAACACCCAATTCATCCTATGTGCTTTCACAGTATGTAATGCTCTCTCTCTCTCTGCCTGGAAAATCAATATTTACAGGGTAGAAGCAGCTCTAAGGCCAGGGGAGCACTTTCACTTTACATAGCTTCTGTTTTTTTTTTCTCTTCACTATATATTGCATGTGCTGGGATGTTTGGTTTACTTTAAAGTTGTAGTACTGTTAATAGTTTACAGGGCCTTCAAAGTGTTATCAAAGAGGCACATAAACAGCTTAAATGATGAAAGGTCACCAGCTAACTGTTAGCTAGCTGTTAGCTAGCTGCAGTTATATATATATATATATATATATATATATATATATATATATATATATATATATATATATATATATAACCATTACACTCAACTGTAATGGTTGTGTTTAACCTTAAAACAATGAAAAGCAAAATTAAACACTTACAACAAAATTAAAATTCTCAAACATCTCTGAGTGGAACTTAACATTTATTAGCGAATATTTAACTGATTATTTGGCATTCTCTCTTGAGTACCATTAACACTTAAATGGGAAAGTAGCTAGTAGCTAACCAGTAGCTAATGTTAATTTAGCTAGGTACTTAGCTTATTATTAACACCCATTTGGGTGCACTGAGAGACAGGGTGAGCTCAGTACCTGTGGAACTGAGGTGCTTTGAAGTGAGGCAGGGTAGTTGTATGGGTTTGGACGCATTAATCAAAACGGACCATCAAATGTGCTTAAACGTGAGGTAAATTAGTATATTTTGTCAAGTGAGGCGGACAATATAAGTGGGCAAATGCTTCCATGGTTCTGTTTTGGTAGGGTATCTGTTTGCTAGCTCAACCAGTAAGTTCATAAAAATGTGCTCAAACCCAAAGCTGCTCATTGGTTTATCACACTTTGTGGCTTTTTTCACACATAACACAGGAAATACTAACAGATCCGTTTCAGATTCTCATATCACTGCATCTCATTGTCGTTATGTTTTGTTTTTTTTTTTCCAATGCAACTGCGACTTGATTTCCGGGGGGTAGCGGTTTAGCGGAGAAACCTTCAGGGAACTATCTTGACAGTGAAGCGCACTCTCTTTGGTTGTTTTAGCTGAGGCTCACTCACTGTCCCCCCGTCAGAAAGCACACGGGAGTCACGGCAGCCGCGGCGACCAGGACCATCTGACAGCAGGGTAAGTGCACGTCCTCTGACTATAAACGATACTCAGAAATGCCGTTCGAGCAAATCCCGAAACGTTTAATCGGGTTTAAAACTCTGTTTGAGAACTGACACAACATCACATGTGCTCAGTTCTACGCTGGGATTGATTATTACTGGCGTGTGTGCGGTAGTTGACATGAGAAGCAAGCGTTTACTCAACGAAATTTCCCAGTAAGCTAGTGTAATTCTTTGATTGTATAACTACAGCTTGAGTAACGAACAGTTACGAGACCTCGCATGAAGTTCAGTGACCTTATCGTTGCTGCATTGTGTCTTAATCTCCTCCCAACTGGGACTTGAAGTTTTGCTGCTTTTCTATAAGATGGCATTACTCTTTTTTTTTTTTTTTCCAGGTGATACATCTATTTTTTTTTTTTTTTTCACATCTTAGTTTCACACACTTGCTGTGTGACTTTGGAGGAATTTTGGAGACCCAGATGGCTTCTCCCACCAGAGCTTCACATATACTCAGGATACTTTGTGTGAGTTATAGCCAACATCAACACCAAGTTTCTCTAACACCTTACAGGCTAACTTTTAAATCATTTCCAGTGGCCTGTACATAACATTTTAGCCTCTGTGCTCAATAAATACAACCAAAACCACATCTTAGCCAGAATTACTCTGTAGCCACAAAACAGCCGCATGTTTGTTTTGCTTGATTTAATGGTCACAGAGGCATAAATTAATATTTACTGTCTCTGTCCAAATGTTAGCTCGGCTTGTTGTGAGCTCATTTATCTTACAGGATCTTGGAGGGGAGACTGTAAGCAACTACAGGACAGAGATCATTAGTCAAAAATATCTTAAAAGCAAACAGTAACTTTGAACATAAATCTGCTGAGAGGATCAGTGGCAGGTGTAAGATTTCATCTGCTGGTTTGTTTGAGCGTTTCTCTAAAGTTACTGTCATGCTTGGCAAAACATGTGCACCTGAAATGTACAGTATAAAAGGGTCATTTTGTTAATCATTTGAAAGGGAGGAAAAAAGATGGTAGCATGAAATCTTTACGTA
Organism: Toxotes jaculatrix; assembly: GCF_017976425.1. Classification (NCBI taxonomy): domain Eukaryota; kingdom Metazoa; phylum Chordata; class Actinopteri; family Toxotidae; genus Toxotes; species Toxotes jaculatrix. Next base: position 25,056,210 of record NC_054396.1, on the reverse strand, counting down.
CATAGTGCAGAAAACCTGAAGTTACAAAAATGATTCGCAGGAAGAAGAAATTAAAGCAACTAAAGCAGAAATTCAAGTGGAAACAGCAGTTGGATATTGACAAAGATGCTATAATTCATCAAAGCCAGTTTATTGTCAGAATATGAATTGTGTTGCTTTAAAGTCAGCTGGGCAAGACATGAAGCCTCTTGTTATCACAGACAGAAGTTTCATGTCGTCTTCCTCTGTCTCTTAAGAACAGAGGACTGGTTCTGCTTTATTTTGTGCTGTTCTTACTCATGAAGCGGTTAAAATGCCAAAAAAAAAAAGACCAATGCTACCAATTCAAACCAGTTGGCTGATTGCAACTGAATAACTGTGCAGACATGAAACACACAGATCATTAAGTGTACAAGCTAATGCCTGAGTGATTGATTGGTTTAATAACATTACACGGCCCCGGAATTTGTTGCACTCAGGGAGTTTGGTTTACCCTGCAGTTATTCATTACCTAGGTGTGATCGTGAGTGTGCTGCAGGGCGCCATAACAACAGCAGGAACAGGTAATCTCATGGTATCTGTCTGTGCCTCGGGTGAATAACTCATTGTAAGCAAGCTACCATGTGCCACTCCTTTTAATCATGATGAAAGAAAGTGGGAGCTATTTAAATTTCATTTGGGAAGGCAAAAAAATCCCATATCATCAGTTAAGTTGAAATATATTATTATATACAAGTGTGCAGAGTAAACATACTGTACTGTGCATCCTTAGTGGGGCAGATTAAACATTAAACCTGCGCTGCTTTCACTAGACACACTGATGGTGACACAAGACCAGACTGTGTGATATTTGATCATTGCACATACGTCAGAGTACCTGAAACGTGCACAGAAGAATGACCAGGGGTGTTGTGTCAACCAAGAATCTGAAGAATTTCAGAGCTGAAGCTGGCATATTAAAGACCACGTGAGAGGAAATGCAGGCTCTTCATTTTACATCATTTTATTTTGTTTTTTTCAAAGGGCGCACATGACTAAAAATAAACTAAAAGTGTTATGATTCTGGTAAAAGTCCCTCAGCTTAGTTAACAATCCTACTCCAGAGTAAAAGCAGAGAAAAGCTGATTGCCTGGGAAAGTAGCTTTTCTTTTTTTTTTTTCTTTTTTTGGTTTGTTAACACTATCAGGGTGTTTTCTCCAAAGGAAACATCTCTGCACTGTGAAAAGAAAGAAAATTCCAGTGGTGGACGTCAGAGGTCAGGAGCTTAAGCCTGAGACAACTCTGTCTTTATCTGAGGTCCTCAGGCAAAAACACAAGGGACTGAAAAAGATAAAACATAAGAGCCGCAGTGGCTAGTAGCTGAATGTTTACATGTTGAGTCATCATCTGAATCTGAATTTTGATAATGTGAACATACAGTCAACTTACAGACTAAAGCACATACTGTAAATGGCACTGGGTCAAGAACTGACATACAGGTCAGAGGTTGCAGTACATGGCAGCTTGTGTTGCTCCAGTGCACAACCTTATACATTATGCAGTTGCATTGTGTGCACTTCTTGTGCAGTTGCAATGTTGTGTTGCAGGTAAGGTAAAAACAATCTTTGTGCTGTGCTTGTTTAATCTTGTTGTAGTAAGAGGCGTTGAAGTGTGATCATGTTTACATATGGCATTGTGGTATCTCTGGAATGTTTTCCAAACCCCTGCCTTCTCCCTTGAGATTCACGACAAGGGTTAACTGATAGTGTTGCTCCTGAAGAGGAAGTTGTTCCCTTTTATCGTCGCAGTCTGTGTGTCATCTCTGTGACAGAGAGCAAGCTATCAACGCTTAAAAGCAGAAGCTGTATTTCAACAGAAACACGCCTTGTGCCACTTAGGTCAAGCATCTTGTCACACTGAATATGAGGCTCAGATTGTCACCTAGGTTGTTTTTGGCATGTAGTCTTTAATTACTTATCTTCTGTGGTCTGAGCCCTCATCTAGACCAAGCATCTTGCCTGGCTTGCCATGGCGATATAATAAGCCGCCTTTCTTTAGATGCAAAATGCGTTTACTGCCAGCTTACGTCAAACATGCCTGTAAATCAAGGTTAATTTTTTTTTTTTTACACTATTCCTCTTCTTGTTCTCTTCTATAAATTCTCGTCCTCTTCTCACTTGTCTCATATGCATGCAGCACCCAGTCCCCAAACACAAACATACTCCGGTTATTCTTGGAGGAATGCCCCTGCGCCACAAATAATCGTCTGGTTTGAAGGATCAGTGACGAATTACTGACGCATGTTTGTGGTTTGCAGCCTTACTCAGAGGCCGTGGCCTCACGTCGCTTCCAAGAATTGTGGGATACTAACCCCTCGTATACTATCAGCTTTTCTGTGGGAAGATGTCTTCACACACACTGTAGGACACAATGGGAGGTTTACAGCTGCTAAGTGTCCAGAGCTGACCTTGACCACAGACAATTAGTATGAGAACTGCATCATTTTGTATTTTCAGATGGCTCCCAGTTGTCACTTAGCGTGACTTCCAGTAAGTTAGGGCCTCTACAGGAACTCCTCAGCGGGTCACAGTTTTTACAAATGGTATTTGACAAAACTTTTCCTCTAGTAATGTTACAGCAACTTACGGCATGTTATTGACCTCAGATTTTAGTATGTTAATATGTGACGAAGTTTCGGGATTGGGATACAGTGACGGAGATCCTAAATCACTGCGTCATGTACAAAAGTTTATGGCCATATTTCCTAAGAAGTAGTGACTAACAATATTAGGCACTAAATATCATGAACAGGAAAGGGAAGGCAGTGTTGTCAGGGTTTCAGCTCAGGGGTGGTCAGTCTGTGTGACAACATGTGCAAGCACATCTGCAACCCAATGCCCGGAAAGTGCTCAAAAACAGTGAATGTGTGTGTGTGTGTGTACGCTGTGCGACAATAACACGGTCTGTGGAGTGGAGAGTGCTATTTGTTGCCCTGATTTATGAACCGTAGCAGACCACATGATCATATCGGGGATATTTTTGTATTGTGTAGCTGTTTTATAAGGTAAATTGAGTTTGAGTAAATCAGTAAACATCCCATGTTTTGTTAAGTGGAACAGCTGTAATCCTTTCATGAATTGTAGGTTAAATATTAATGGAGCCAATGTAGTGTGTGTGTGTGTGTGTGTGTGTGTGTGTGTGTTTGTGTGTTTGTAAAGAGAAAAAGTCAAACATCAATATCCCCATTAGGCCTCTTGCTCTCAGCTATAGGTCACCATTTATTTAACTGAAAGTGTCCTAAAAACAATTGGTGTCCTCTTACTTCTGCCACCCCCCCTCCCCCATTTGCCTCTCTGCACCTCTCACAATAATGTGGCTTAGCTGTCCGGGTTTTTAATGGTTTTACCAAAGCTTAAAAACACACCAGCACAGGTGTTTGAACATTTGTGGGATATTATTTGTTGCTGTTGTTGTAGTTGTTTTAGGGTTAAGAGTAGGCCAACAGCGTTTCCCCCCTCCCGCTGTTACGCGGGTTGATTTGCGGCATCTTGTCTGATAGAAAACAAGATTTAACAGGAATCTGTACTCTCAGTTTGCCTGGAACTCTCTGGAATGTTTGTGGCGAGAACATGATTTTTTTCCCCGTCTCTGGCATGTTTATGTGAAACAAGTGGGAAATAAAATAAAGCATGGATCTGTGACCGGACTGCAGAAACTGAATGAAGACAGCCGCTCTTTTGTGTAGTCTGGCTGCACGTGTGATGTATGCTCAAAATATTTCAAAATGGACATAATACAGTTGGGATTCTTTCCTTACACATTTACCTCTGCACTCTATTGAGCAACCAGCCTGGAGTGAGCCATATTTCTATCGGGCTGACAGACAGCTGAGGTTAATCATTGCCCTCGGTTCAGTGTTAGCCATGTAGTGTCTTATGTGCTGCCTTATTTTCACCTATAGGAACTTTGTTGAAGCTGCCCTGGGTCAGTTTTCTTGTAAACAAAGTTTGTTTAAATTCAGTGTTAGTCAACAAACCACATTGTGTTTATATAGGGCTGCAACGAAACGATTTTCTTTCCGTTATCAATTAATCTGGCATTTATTTTCTCGATTAGGCAGTTTTTCTTTGGGTCTGTGAATGTGTCTTTGCATCTAATGAGGCCTAAACTATTTAAAAAGCAGTGTTTGGACGTCGTGTTAGTGGCCCTGTGGGTGAGGGGTTAAACAGGACAAGAACTGACAGTCGTGCCTATCAGGTAACGGTTACCATGGTAAGCCACTACAAGCATGTAGTGGGAGGAGGAGATTCTTTTCCAGGCTCCTCCTGCAAGTGTTTCACGTCCTATAGAAAAGACGCTGGGTGTAAACTACATCTGTGAAGTTCCCTCCCTAAGTCTAACTGAAACCACATTTGGGAATGCACTCACACACACACACACACACACACTTTCACAAAAAACACAATCACTTCCACACATTCACTCTCAGTCATGTAAGTCGCTCTAGTCAGTGCTCCTTCCTGTTTTTCACTAGTTCCGTCTTCTCTAATGCCGTGTTTGCATAGACTGGGCTGAGGAGGAAGTCCAGAAAAGGTTTATCCTAGGAAGAGCCACGAAATGGGTAAAGAGGAAGAAAGAAACCACAAGGAAATTTCACTAAGACTTTTGGTAGGAGGCAGTTCTTGTTATTGTGACGTTTGCCCCCAGGGTTATCTGCCAGTCGCCATGGGGTCTTTGAGAGGTGGTGTTGGCGTTGAAGGGAGCAGAGACATTCTTTTCAAAGGAGGAGACTGACAAACCTTTTGTGAGCCAGCTCAGTGTATGAGTGGAAGAACTCCAACCTGACAAACCAGATTTCTCCTGATGGATTTTAAAGAGCTTCAGAGATTGCTGAGGAATAGACATCACACATAAAACGCTCTTTCACACACCTCAGTGAGAGAGTGGCGAGGGTCTTGAAACAGCATGGAAGCACTGAGGGAGTCTTTTCTGCATTTGACTTTTCAGATGTCAACGTATAAAAGAGCCACGCTCGATGAGGAAGACCTGGTGGACTCCACCGGTGACGAAATCTATCCGTCATCACCCTTGCAGGTAAACATGCAAACGTCTTGTGCTATAAATAAACAAATGTGTTACTGTCAGCACTGTATCATAATACAGTACATAGGAAAAATGCATGGGTCTTTTAAGGCTACACGCCTTGTGAGAAACAACACTGCTGTCATGTAAAAAATCTTAACCTTTAAAAAAAAATCTACTTAAAAAATGGCTTTGATCAGCATCTACTAATTCTGTGTTTCCATAGTTGCTGTTTTGAAAAGTTTTAACTGGGGCATGTGGTCATAATCAGTTCAACATGCATTGGTCCAGTCTGATAATGGTTCCTGTTAAAACACTGTAGATCAAACACTTGATTTACCTGGCTGAGGTGTGTTGGCCGATGCTTTTGATATAATGTTCAATCCACCTTCTGTCTCCTATTGCTGAAAGACCGCGTTTTCCTTTGAAGGCCTGAATTTGGAAAAAAGTCTTCAAAACATGTTACACAGGTTAACCTGCTGAACAGATGCTTCAGGTTGCACTTTGAGGTCTGACATGAAGAAAGAAGCTTAGTGATTTTAGTATAATTGCTTCGTTTCTAATACAGAATATACACATAAATCATTTTAGCTGGAATAACAGATGAATGAAAAAACAAACTATGGGTTGTCAGTGGCTGTTTGCTTGACACAAAATTCACAATTTTAAAACTGCTGTCGTTACAACAAAATGATGGTGGTTACTTAACCGAATCCAACATCCATAATGGTTTATCTTACTGCAAGTTAGTTAAGCTTTATTCACTCAGAAATTCCCACTGAGATTAAGATCTCTTTTACAAGACATACCTGAAATTACATTCACGCAACAGACAGCTTGGTCACACAAAGTTTTTCCACAGTTTACAACCATGGCCTTAAAAGATGTCATGACAAAACACTTTTATAGACTGTAAAGGCTGTTGCTGCTACTTTTGAACCTTAGAACAAGGAGCTGAGGTCCTTCAGCGCAGTCATTCTTCAGATATTTTGTTTGACCAGGAATGTACCTGAAGAGCCCAGACAGAGTGCTCGAATTCAAGACTTTGACATGATTCTGCCTTCATTCATTTGCTGTGATTTTCAGGTTGGCAGACTCTGGTTTCCAGAGAATGAGATAAACTGGACTTGGATTCTCTCAGTTACGCTCAGAAACACAGTTTCGGTCCAAACCAACACACCAACCAACCAAACATGTTGAGGTCCTGAGATTAAGAAGCCACTGTGGTTTTGGCATTTGCTTAGGTCACATTTAGTCTGATAATTGACTTCCACAGAATAAATATATGAGGTCCAAGATCTGGCATTTATTTACAGCGGTGATACTCGCAGACTCGCTCGAATACTAGATGAGCCCTGTGAATGATTTGTGAGTGACCCCTGGAATCATTCCTGTAGGAAATAAAGTTCCTTGGCAGCCTTAACTAAAGCAACAGTCAGTAGAAAAAGTGGAGTAGCAGGGTGTCCTGTTATAAGATCCACTGCACTGATCATTGATTTGGCACTCCGGCTTCCCCCAACAGTCCAAAGACATTGCCCCTAGGTATGAATGTGAGCCTGAATGCCTATTTGTCCCTATATGTCTGCCCTGTGGTAGACCTGTCCAGGGTGTGCCCCACCTCTAGTCCAGTGTCTGCTGGAATATATAACATTAAAACTGGTTTTAATGGCAACTGGCTTTAATGTTGTGATCAATGTAAATTCTTGTACGTTGTTATTTTCTGAGACGTTTTGCTCTATTTATCTGGAGGAAACAGGTGACTTCTGTTTGTTCTCCTTGGTTGACTCCTTTGGTTTGACTTCCCCATCCTTTACAAGTGAACCACAAAAGCATCAGATATGGTTCAGCGGGCTTAGTGTGTCTTGTTCCCAGTCTGGGCCAAAATGAAAATGCTCCTCGCGAGTGCATGTTAAACTAGAAGTGAGGGAACAAAAGAAGAATGCTTACCCTTTTCTGTGTGGGAGTGTTGAAAGGGCCATGATAGAGAAGCCATTGTGCTTTGAAACTAAACCTGTCATCAGATCCCTGCTTCACTGCACAATATTTTCCACACTATTAGTTCAGCACTGTAACAATATTAAGTGTATATGTTTATGTATTTTAAAGCTGATTTTCAGTGATTATATGTCTATTAACCGTGCTAAAAGCCTTCAAACTTATCACATTTGATGTGCAGGATTTAATGAACCACTTAAAGAGTTTTTTTTCCTCTTTGTTAATGCAGGTGACTCTGCTCCGTGGCCGTGGTCCCACATGCTGTGCAGACAGGACTCAAAGAGAGAAGAGGGTGCTGTTTTTAATGTGTGTCGTGTCTGTGGGCCTGTTCATATCTCTTATCACAACTGGAGTCTTCTATAAACAGAGTGAGTTCAAAGTTCTATTTAAACTCTGTTCCACTGTGACCTATACAGAGAAACTCCTTTGCTCTCTGTGAAGTAGCCTCAGGAAACTCTGTTTTGTCCTATTTATTACCTTTGGATAAGTCTAGGCTTGTTGTTCCCCCTTTTTTGATGACGTCTTCATATTTAGCAAACAGATATGAGAGTGGTTTTGATTTTCACATCTTGCTCTCCCACAATGTAAAGCTAGTCCTTTAATGAATATCACTTTTGCTGACAAGGTTAACAGTCAACTGTCAGCTTGTCTCAAGATGTGCAAAAGAGGTGCCCAGGTTTTTTCGCATGTAGAGTGAGAATTTTTTTACATGTTAAACACAGCAAAAGTTTTTCCAAATGTGTGACAGAAATCAGTTCTTGTAACCAACTGTTGTTTTACAGCCTTTTAGAAACAGTGTTTTTTCCCATCATCAAAGCTGGATGTATGTGAGAGCAAAGTGATAAAGTGTCCTCCGAGAATAAATCAGCCCTATGGGGAAGTATAATTGTTATGATATTATATTTTATAAATATATTTTATAAACAGGTGAAAAATATCACTGGAGCTGTAGTCAGCTGAAGAAAGTCTTGGTTGACTGACTCCTCAACCAATCGATTGGTCACAGAGAAAACACAAATGTGGACAATATCTCTTGATTAAATAAACTGGTAACGGCGCCCTGAGTCTACCAAGCAACTCAAAGTAGTTCCCACCCCCTGAATAGGACTGTGGCATTTAATTCAGTGTATGCGTTTTTTTTTTTTTAAACCAAAGCCTCACCTTCAGCTAAGCTGCCTAAAAACATCTCTAAATCTCTCCCCTGAGCTTGTTCATCACGGAAAAAGGGCTTGTGCATTTACCATCACATCCAGGCGACGTCACATCTGTGTTGGTTTCCTCAAATTTACCATGGGAAACTTAAGCCCACTTCCTCCCATTCAGAACCGCATGTCAGATTTCACAAATAATAAAAGGAACAAGGATGAATTCTCCTTGGGGTACTAACCTCATCACAGCTCATAACTTTGTCTCCGTCTTTGTCTCATATCCTTATATGGGCGTATGGTCAAAGTCTTTCCAGTGATTAAAGGTGAGCTGTACCTTGGGATTTCACTCTGCGCCCTGCAATGACTAACACTTACATTTCTGCTTTTGTGTACAGACTTTAAAAAGTAACACACACCAAGAAAAAGCCCCTGCACTGTCCCTCTAGTCTAGTTAAAGTATTTTTGGAAGTCACATTTAAGCTCTAACGCCAGCCAAGGAGCGAAGGCCAGCCAGTTAAACACCCTTTCAAATGAAAGTGACTGACCTAAACTGGAGTCCCGAGACATTTGGATGAAGTGATCCAGACTCCTTCACCCTCATCTGTTAATCGATTGTCTACGTATTAATCAGTTGGCAATAGTTTGCCTCCTACAAAAACACAAGATCGTCAACCATCCGTTTCAGCTGATTTATTTCCAAAGGACGTTTACATGGAGAAATATTCCCTTCAGGTTGTATATCTTGGCTGTTACCTCTTATGAAATAATAGTTTCCAGATGGTCTGAAAACCCGCAGATGTATTTGGATTCCCACCATGAAATATTCTCCTATTTTTCACTGTGGTCCTTAAAAAATGTTTTTTTTTTCTAAGAGAAAGTGTTTCCCTTGGGGCTAGCGGGCTGATAAAGTTGAGTGTTCACAAGTGGCTTATCTATGAATTTAACCTCCTCTCTTTTTAAAATCTTTTGTTGTGCAGCTCACCCTGGCTTGTGCCTTACAGAGCCATGTATTACTGTGGCCAGTGCGGTAATGGGAGCCCTGGACCGATCCATAGACCCCTGCCATGACTTCTACAGCTTTGCCTGTGGGGGCTGGGTGAAGAACAACCCCCTCCCTGAGGGCAAGTCCCGCTGGGGACCTTTCAGCAACCTCTGGGAGCACAACATGCTTGTAATGAAGCATTTATTAGGTAAGGATCCTTGTCTGAGTTCTGTTCAGTGACTTCAGCTGCCTTTGCCTCAGGCAAAGACGTACTCATTTTCCAACAGCTTGTTTTTCATTCATTCAATTTATCTTATATCTTTATTTGGGCAGAAAACACGACGATGAAAGGTCTGAGTAAGGCTGAGGAAAAGGCCCAGCGATATTATCAGGCCTGCATGAATGAGGCCAAGATTGAGGAATTAGGAGCTAAGCCACTACAGGAGCTAATCAGCCAGGTATGTTTATTTCCTAAAGCGGTCAAACATCAGACACATTCATCATTTGAAATTGCTCTTCATTTCCTTGTGTCCGGCAGTCTCCGAGTGTCTGCTTAAACCTTGTCTGTCTTAGATAGGAGGATGGGCCCTAACCGGACCCTGGGACAAGAACAACTTCCAGGAAGTTTTGCGAACAGTGTCAGCCAGCTATCGCACCTCACCTTTCTTCACCGTGTTTGTCAGCACCGACTCCAAAAACTCCAACAGTAACATCATCCAGGTGAGAGGGTCAGAGATATGTATGCAGGCCATAGCTGTGACTGATTTGAACAGTTGTATGTAATTATTTGCATTTCTGAGACAGTGCACTGACTTCTTTGATCAATATTCCAGTAAACCTACATTCACTTTTAAGTTCAGATTTTATTTTTGATAAAACAATCCAGTCATTATCAAAGTGGACTTAAATTCATAGAGCCAGTGAGAGTTCGTTCCTTCAGTCTAGTCATGTGACTGTAACATGGTAAAGATATAATCTTTGGGTGCTTCTGTTTTTAGCCTGCATGCTGGAGGAATGAAAACAAAAGGCTGTTTGTGAGGTATTGAAATGGAGGGTGAACTAAAAGTCATAGGATATTTCTCTTGCCTCCAGGTGGATCAGTCCAGCCTTGGACTACCTTCACGGGATTACTACCTCAACAAAACAGCAAATGAAAAGGTACTGTGAACAAATTGTTTACCGCATTACTGCGGTTCCACTGAAGTTAAACTCAAAATGTGTGTACAGAGTTGGACGCAGCTTGTCAGCTAATCCAGAAATGGAGTTTTCTGTAATTAGAACGAAACAAATTAATTTTGGTAAGAGTCTGACAATACCCAAGGGCTAATTTCTAATTGGAAAATAAAAAAAAAAAAGAAATATTTCAGCTTAAGGGGGAAAAAAACTCTGCATAGTTGATTGTATTTGCATAGTTTAGGATTACCTTCCTAACTGAATTTTATTACACACACAAACACCCGGCATCTTCCCAACCACGCCTACCCCCCTCTTCACTGTCCCACCTACTTGGACTTTGCAGTATCTGACAGCATACCTCAACTTCCTAACGGAGTTAGGGGTTCTTCTGGGCGGCTCCAAGGAGATGTCTCGATCGATGATGGAAGAGATCGTGGACTTTGAAACCACTCTGGCCAACATCACGATCCCTCAGGAGGAGAGAAGGGACGAAGAGCTTATCTACCATAAGATGGAGGCCAAGGACCTGAAAGTGAGTGTCTCCTGGTTTGATAGTGTCCGCTTGATAAAACAGCAGAAATGGTGTACAGTACAAATTATTTTCTACAAATCATGACTGTAATACTTCTGTATCAAAGGAAGTAGAAAGTTGGATTATTGGAGTGAAAGGAACCTATACATGCTTGTGTTCAGACTTTTTTCAGCGTGTCTCCATGTTTGTTTTTAATGTGTGTTTTGTCTTTGCCTTTGTAGACTCTGGCTCCTGCAGTGGACTGGATGCCATACCTCACCCAAGTGTTTAATCCTGTGCCGCTCAACGAGTCGGAACCCGTGGTTGTTTATGCCAAGGAATACCTCCAGAAAGTGTCTGACCTTATAACTAAAACAAATAAAAGGTCAGATACTTAGCAATACTTAATAGTTTTTCCAGTTACGTGTGAGTGTTGCTGTGGACGCGTAGCTTTGTAAATATCTGTTCACTCTGATTTATGATGATGCAGTAAAATAAATCAAACGGAACGCAGTAGCTAAACCTTATAAATATTTACACTGTTTACACAGTCATTCAGGCCGTACTGAAGAGAGCAACAAAACAATGAGTTCCATATTTTCTTTGCAGCCTGCTCAACAATTACATGATAATGAAGGTGGTGAGGAAGATGGTTTCCATCTTGGACCAAAGGTTCCAGGATGCCGAGCAGCGCTTCCTCGAGGTCATGTATGGAACCAAAAAGGTAAGAGACGAAGATTCACACCCTTTAAAATCACTATAATCCAGCATGACACAGATGGATTCAAACGCAGAGGTGGGATTAAGCAGATAAAAAGTGGAAAAAAAGCAATAAACTGTAAATGTTTGACCTGCTGGCAGATTCTCATCCAGATAATGTATTTTTAGCAAGTCTGTGAGCTGAACACAAGCATCTCGGTTGCTGCTTTGTTATTCTTTTACTACTTTTGACTTAAACCAAGTTAAAGGTATCAGGCATAGGAAAACTAATTGAATCACTAGAAAAAATGCTATTGGCTCCAGTCTGAAGTATTTAGAAGTCCATTATATATGGCAGAGGAAATGGCCCAAAGCCAAACAGCTGGGTTTAGACAACTTTTCACTTGAGCTCTTGTTCTTGCGTGTGAAACACAGGAGAGGACTCATCTTTACGGAACGCAGATAAAGGAAAATTGGCACCAAAAGAGAAGCAGAATTTTCCCCTCACTGTGACGAGACCGCACAAGAACTGTAAATTATCAGCCAGTGCTTTTTGCTGTTTTTCTGTGATTCTATGATTTCACCGTATTGCCATTAGGAAGACCCGTTATAGTGTCAGCTTTGCTTATTTACACTGAACCGAACAAAGCCGGTGTGATACCATCTCGGTGTGTGGTTTTAGATAGCATGCCGCCGTTGTGCATTCACAGATGCCGCATGTAACACTACAGCGTTGGTGCCTGTCCCTATGTGCCGATTCTCAATTCAATTCAGCTCAATTCAATTTTTGTTTATATAGAGCCTTCCACAATCAAAATTGCCTCCCTTCTACGCAGATGTCTTTTCAGTTCTGTGGCGAACACTGCTGCTGGGTTAAAGGTGGAACAATGATTCCCCCTCATTCCATGTCCATACCTTTTTATACAGAATGGCGAGGCGGAATAAAGGCGCAACATTCCCACCTTGAACAGGCTGTATGAAAGGGGTTAATAAGAAAGAATGCAAGGAAAGATCATGAGCAGGCCCTTGTGTTTGAAAAGTAATTGAACCCAAACTATAACTGAAACTGAAATAAATGAGTCTAAGTAAGTTGTTTACCACATCTGAACAGGAGGCTTTTTGTAAAATGCAAACACTTGTTCACAGTAAGGAAAAACTGTGATTATACTCTTCAGATCCTGTCCTTGCACTGTGATTAAACACGCTCCAAGTAAAAAATTAAAAGTGGTGAGGTTCAGCTCGCCTGGTTCATAAAAACGTTCTCACTTACCTCTAGTTATATCCAGCCCTGCAGATAGTTTGGACCTTTCATACCCGGATTTAGAGATTGGCCTCTGTGACTTTGGCCATCATCCCAATACAATAGTGAGGAATGGAATTTCACTTGTGGCGTTCGAGGCATTTAAAAATTCAATAGCAACATGTCTTTCCAAGAACAGAGACCTGCTTTCTCTAGATAATGCACCGACCTTGCTGTAAACAGTTTTTATTGGAACTAGTCCTAGTAGACTAGGGCGTTGTTTCTGGAGAGAAACGTCACTGTTGAATTTTTTAAGTGCAAAAAAAAAAAAAAAAAATTCCATTCAGCTCCACTGTATTGGAGTGGAGGCAGGAATCTCTGATACAGATATCTTAAATCCACAGTAAATCAAACCAAAACAATCCGTGCTGCAAGATACCACCACATTACAGGTAAATGAGAAAATGATTTTTTTTGAAAACCTGGTGAAATGACCCTTTAATTAGACACAGTGCTGAAGATGTTCAGACATTAATTCATGTCTTTGTGTGCCTTGCGTTGATTCTGCAGCAAGTTTTACTTCCTTCTTAGTGAAAAACTGTTTGACTGTGAAGGCTCCAGTGACCACAGCTCTTATCTGAGCAAGATCCTGTTTCCTCGGCCTTGTTTTCCACTGGGGTCAAGCTGTAATAACAAACCTAAAACTTTCTATGTGTCTCTTTGTACATCTGTTTTATGTGAGAGTGCAGCTGTGTCACTTTTTCCATCTGTGCCTATGTGCCCAAGCAGATTTTACAACTTTGCTTGCTCAGAATACTCCTCATTTCCTCATGGTGACCTTGTTCCTTTTTATCTACGTATACATGCAGCTCCATTTGTCCTTGTCCTTCCTTTCACCCGATAATAACTTTGTCATATAGGACCCTTTCTCACCATCCATTTGTAAATGAGTATCTTGTTAGTATTTCTTTTTCCCCACTGAATTCACTCCTCCCCGTCATTCATTCACACTGTATTGGTGTTCTGGTGGTCGCCTCGGTTTTGTTTTTAGAGTAAACTTACCAAGAGTTAGCATGTGGGTTGTCCTGTTGTTTCCATTTTGTCTACAAAAAAAAAACCCACAGCACTCTGTCCTTTACGGAGAACACTGTGTCTCTCAGCCTACAGAGAGATAACAGCTCACTGTTTCTTCATAAGCAGTGGGCACAGAGGTTATACGTTTCTCAAGATCGCAACCATTTTCTCTCATTTTCTATTTGTGTTAATTTTCTTTGTTAGATTAATCTTCTCCACAGTGGCTCTTATTCCTTACTGTTCTACTTCATTCTATTTAAGTCTTTTGCAAAAAAAATGTATTAATGTTAAAGATTTTTTAACAGCGGTAGCGATGGTTCATGTTTTTTGTGTTGTTTATTTCCCAAAAACCTGTGATAACTAAATGAAAACCAACACAGCTCTGCCGGTATTATTTTGTATTGATTTCTTAAAAATGTATTTCTTAACGGCAACATAAACATACAGCCAACAAAGTGTGGGTTGCTATTTTCATTTCTTATCCTTCTAAGGGTTGTGGGGGTGGGGTGGGGTGGTGTGGGGTGATGCCTGTCCCAGCATGCAGTGGGCCTAAAGCAGGAACAGATTGGCAGAGTCGCCAAACTATCACCGGGATGTACAGGGAGGAATAGCTGTTGTATTTGTAGAATGAGTAGTTTCATTAGAAACATTCTCACTGTCTGGCTTTCATGTCGCTACCGTTTCACTATCACTACTCTCCACCTACACATGCATCCCACAGCTGAATGCAACAAACCGTCTCACGTTCATCTAGGTTAGTCATGTTCTCTCCAGGAAATATAGGAAGTGAGTAATTGAAGCATACAGCGTGGGCTGAATGAACTCTCACACACTGAAAAAAAACACACTTTCCAAATAGAACGATTATATCTAGCAGTGTAAGAGGATATGAGGATGTGTGCATGTCTTGATGTGTTGATTTGATGTTGCAGAGCTGCACTCCACGCTGGAAGCTGTGTGTCAGCGACACCGACAGCGCCCTGGGCTTTGCTCTTGGAGCCATGTTTGTCAAAGCCACCTTTGCTGAGGACAGCAAGGCCATTGTAAGTTTTTCGTGGCACAATAGCTGCTCCCGCTGCGTGAGATGATGTGCTTCTGACTCTCCTCTGTGTCCTCTGTGCTTCAGGCTGAAGATATGGTTGCAGAAATTAAATGGGCTTTTGAGGACGGCCTGAAGCATGTGAGCTGGATGGACTCGGAAACAAAAAAAGCAGCAAAAGAAAAGGTGGGAGAAAGATCTGGCTGTGTATTTCTTTCCCAGGAAGTTTTCCTGCTGCAGCTTTAGGGGGACATTAATGTCTGAAGTGAGGTCTGATGAGCGGTTTCTGTGCTGAAGTGGCGTGAGAAACTGAGAAATACAGCACTGCCACCTGGTGTGAATATGTGTCTTTTACAGTTTTTTTTAAAATGCCATCTTTCACAGGCAGATGCAATATACAACATGGTCGGGTATCCAGAGTTCATCATGAACGGCACAAAGCTGGACAAAGTGTTTAATGATGTAGGTAAACATGGAACTGTGTTATGTGCCCGAACCGTTGTCACTTTCAGTTATCACATAACGTCTCATTTTGCCTCATTAAAGCACTGACCTTTTCTCCTCTCTTTCAGTTTGAGGTGGTGTCACAGCTCTACTTCCAAAATGTCATGCAGTATTACAACTTCTCAGCCAGAGTGACAGCGGACCAGCTGAGGAAAACCCCCAATAGAAACCAGTGCGTTGCTCCCTTTAACCCTCATGCCCACTGCCCCTCTTGCCAGAGAGAAGGTTGCACGCTCAGACGGGAACACATTCCCATTGTACTGACTCAGCCGAATAGTGCTCCCATCCACAAATGTTCCCAGGCAACCAACTTCTCTCAGCTGAACTGATCCTTGTCTCTAATTATGCTACAGGGGAGGGGGGCAGATCAGGGTTCCCTTCCAAACTGATCTGTAGTCAGCCTGGCACAGGAGACCAGGCAGAATCAATACTGTAAATGTGTTGTGACCTTGATGTCGGTCTCATGTGGTGGCTCTTTGTTTCGTGTTTTTGCAGGTGGAGCATGACCCCGCCAACTGTGAATGCATATTACAACCCAACCAAGAATGAGATGGTTCTGCCAGCGGGAATACTTCAGGCTCCCTTCTATAGTCGATCCTGGCCCAAGTAGGTCTCCTACATTGCACCTCAAGTTTATAAATCACGCTGGATGGATTTTATTGGAATAGAGCAGACTACAACTTCACTGTCCACCAGCATGGAAAATGGTCACACAAGATAGGTGCCCATATAAACACTAAAAAGGTTTTGTTTCTCTGATCATTCCTTCTGTTTATACTCATTCAGAGATCCACTATTAATGTGCTTTCAGTGTAAAAAATGGGGGGAAATCCATAGTCGTCATTATGTGCAAAAAATGCACCCTAAAGTGTTAGTCGTGAATTCCTGCATTTTGTTACTATTCCTCTGCTGCAGGTCAGCAAGCAAACACTGCGGAAACTCAAGGAATTCTGTGCTAAATAGACTTTATCTTTGGTAGGTAGCCACATGATTGGTCTAATGCAGACTGCTGAAGCCTGTCATTAGCTTCTAAACTTAATATATTTTAATAAATATATGTTTAAACAAAACAAAGACTGTGAATTTTTTCCCCTTACTTACATTTACAAGATACAAGCATGTTAGGAAATGATCTGTCAATGACCAGATTACAGCAAGCAAAAACTGTTTCAGTGTTCACATTGACAAGAGAACATGTTTAAAGTCTGATTTGAAAAAAATGTGAACCTATTCTTTAAGCTAATAAAAGCATCCAAGCAGTACAGAACAAAGATAATATTAAAACACCACAGAAGTAAAACAGCAGTACAATTATGTAAAAAAAAAAACCATCCCGCTTTATCCACAGAAAATGTGATTTAGCAGCTGTTTTTTAATTAGACATTAGAGTCCTGTGGTGTAGTGTAGACACAGACTGGTAAACAGATTGAACCGCCATTTTGTTTCTCTTTATTCATTCATTTTATTTCAATATTCCAAACTAATCTGAGATGTGAGCGGCAAGACACGCAGTAATGTCACAATGATGACAAAACTCCCATAGAGCAGTCTGGCTTTTATACAGACTAAACAAGATATATCGTGTCAATAAATGAGCTTTAGCGCTGCTGGTAGGCAGAATTTGAACCAGACGAGCTGTTTCTAGTTTCTACACTAAGTTAAACTGAGTGGCTGGACAGACAGATATGAATCTGTTATCAGTCTTCTTATCTAGCTCTTGGAAAGTAGGCAAATAAGTGCACTTCCTAACATGTCGGCTTGCGGTCTAGGTGACACAGATGTATAAAAGTTGTTATCTGGGATTAAATGCTGTGGCACATGTAAATTTCCAAATGTTTCTTTTTCTTTTTTTTTTTTTCTTCAGAGCTCTTAACTTTGGTGGTATAGGTGTAGTCATGGGACATGAGCTGACACATGCTTTTGATGACCAAGGTTGGTAAAAATGTATAATCTTTTTAAACAATTTGCATTAATGAGGATGACAATTAATGTGACTCTTCTAATACTAAGATGTGCAATAAAAAATGAAGCGGAACTTGCCAGAGAATACAGTAATATTATAATAAAACTCTTTCATTTGAACAGGGAGGGAATACGACAAGGATGGAAACCTGCGTCCTTGGTGGAAGAACTCGTCCGTGGAGGCCTTCAAGAAGCAGACTCAGTGCATGGTGGAGCAGTACGGAAATTACAGCATCAACCAGGAGCCTCTGAATGGAAGACACACCCTGGGAGAGAATATTGCTGACAACGGTGGACTCAAAGCTGCCTACAAGGTCTGAGCTGATGTCAGATAGGAAGTAGAATTCACCTTGAATATTTTCTGTATGCGAGGAGGAGGATTAGAACATGGGGGGAAATATGGCTTTCTGTCGCTGATGTAAACGAACAGCATTGTTACCTTAGGCAGAGTAGTCGGATTGCACGTTTTCAAGGTCGTAAAAACTATCACACAGATCTCAGATTAATCCCCTGCTTTAGTTTATTTGTTAAAGCTGTTGTGGATCACGTCCATTAATCTGTATTGGAAAAAGCAGGTTGTCTGGTTTACAGTGAAGCCTGGAAATGCGACAGGTGGTTATGAGTGGCCTTGTCAGCCTCTGGTTACTCCTTCACATGCACACATTCTTTCCATGTAATGAAAGATCATAGGCTGTGAAGCAGATGATCAAATCATATTGAAGTAAAAGCATACCGCATTAAAAAGTAAATGTTAGCCAGAAGAACAACCTGAAGTCGAGCTTCTGTTTTCTTTGTCTATATTACTGTATGCTTTTCCATGTGCAGAGCAAAACAGTGATTGCGTGTGTGTAACCTGATCTTTTCTTGCCTCGAAGGCTTATGTGAACTGGATCAAAAAGAACGGTGAGGAGGCCACACTGCCTGCCCTGGGAATGACAAACCATCAGCTGTTTTTTGTCGGGTTTGCCCAGGTTTGTATCAGTCACAGTGTATTCTTTTATTTGACTTGATCATACTGTCGACAAGCTAGGACTACTCCCTGCCATGTTAGACATGTTTTATACATGAAAATATTATGCTTGGTAAAATAATTCATGTCTGAAATGTTTTTTCCACCAAAAAAAATGTAAATTGTCAAAAATTTAAATCAGATCTGCTCCTTATCCCTCACTGAAAAATCCAGAATCAATGAAAAAAGCATATGTGTGTTGGATGCTTCACGGTTCCACTTGCCACTTGTGCACACTGGACTGTGACTGGCTAAAAAACCATATGTACACTTGTTACACTTGGGATTTAAAGCAGGCAAGTGAATGTGAAAACAGTCTTGTAGTGTCAAACTCTGCACATACATCATCCTGCACAGTGGAGCTCAAGCATCACACTCAAGTATCAGAATAGAAAAATGCCCAAACATAAATGTATCATAGACAGGTTATGTTAAATTAGTTACCACAAAAACACTTCATGACAAGTAATGAAAACATTGATTTCTTACATTGTGTCTGTTTATCCTTTTGCAGGTATGGTGCTCTGTCAGGACAGCTGAGAGCTCACACGAGGGCGTAATCACAGATCCTCACAGTCCATCAAGATTCAGAGTCATCGGCACCATCTCCAATTCACATGAATTCTCAAAGCACTTTGGCTGCAAAGCAGATGCTCCCATGAACCCTAAACATAAGTGTGAGCTTTGGTGATGCCTCATTGCTTGTTGCTGTTTATCAGCCAGGAGTGAAATGAACGTTGGGGAAAATATCAAGAGATGGTGACAAGTCTCTCTGGACAAAGAACGCAAGAACCACTGAAACGCCCAGCACCTTACCACTTAATGTTTATCAGGCTCCTTATCAGGACAGAATGTGCCGGCTCTGTATGGAGAATTGTAAACCTCAGTGCTTCTCCACAAGGACTGTTGCTTTAGCAAACAGCTTTCCCCAAACTCTGATGTTAGATGTAGCTATAAAAGTGCTTTCAGAACACTGGAAACCCAAAAAAATGGTTACAGAAAATTTCAGGAACCACTCTCAAATGACTTGTTTGTCAGAGTGATAAATAAGCAAAGTTATGTTTCTTTTTCTTGTAACTATGTGCTTGGATCTGCTCCAGTTTATTTTTTTTATTGTATTTTATTTATGGTCACAAATTTTTTATATGACAGTGAACCATGGACCTGAAAGAGTTTTTAACCTGATGGAAGATGAAAATCTGGTTCACATGTGGACAGTTTTAAAGCTGTTTCTTAAGAATTGGTATAAATATGTTTTAATACTACAGCTACAGTTTGTCTTTGAATTATTGCAATATTTTGGACATTTGTCAGGTCAAAGTTACATTTTATAGAGATACTGACATGATATTTGTGTTTAAAAACAAAATAATTTGGGACCTAGTGTCATGACAGCAGCGTTCCAAGATTGGCATTTAATTTCTGTAACATAAGCTCAATACAAACCAAAAACAGAAGGAAAGAATTCAGAAATTCACAGCATTAAAGTAAACACAGCTGGGGTTTTTTTTCCCAGAACTTGGTCACGTAGGTTAAGCCATGATGTGTCATACCTATTTTTATGAGTAAGAGTTTGTCACATTATTTTGTATAATAAAATCAGTCTTAAAACCTTTTTGTCTCATGTTTACGTTTTTTCAGTTTCGTGATATCTCTCTTTTTTTTTGTACAGAGAGGTGTGGACTACATTCAACCAGTGACTCAGATTATTTCAGAAAATGTTTCCAGTGGGAAAATGTCGTTCTAGCTTGCAAATGCGAAGCAGGCATAAGAACGGTAGATGGCGCTATATACACACACACAAGTCCATCCTGTAGTCAGCAGCTGGTGCAGAGTACAAGCCATGAACCGGACCGTGTAAATAGCTGATTAGTGAATATATTGGCATTTTTTGGCACTCACACATGATATAGGCAAATTACTAGAAACATTTGCGCAACTTAATATTTTTATATTTTATTTATTTTTTTCAGAATGTGTTTGTCGTCACTGATAAAATGTTCCGGGCTGTGATCATGTTGACTTGACTTAAAAGCAAAAAAAAACAAACAAACAAAAAAACAAACAAAAATACAAACATCTGTATTTGGGACACATTAAGAGCGTTAACTGTGTTTTGAATAAATATAATATGGATTTGATTGAAGATTAGTTGATTAGCCGAACGATTCCGTAACCGGCCGAGAGTTGCCGAATCATCTGTCCTGCCCGGACTGCTGGAAGCGGCCGCAACGCCATGTTGGCGAAGTCTCTCATCTCTGTGAGAAAAAAATGATAGAAAACATACTTGTCGAGAAGAAAAGGTAGATCGCCGAGGGAGGCAGAAGATCGCGGCGATTATTTCTTTTGAAAGAAACGAACCGAGCCGGATCCGCGGAGGTTCCGGACGGGCGAGGGAGGCTAAACCTCCCACCGTCCCCATGAATAGCACCGCTGATCCGAACAGCGACTTTCCATGAAAAAAAGACGTTTGTGTTGCTATTCGAGCTTCGTTATCCCAGTTCGTTAAAGGGATTTGGGGCCTGCTTCAAGAATCTGCTACGCTTGCTCTATGTATGCAAGCTAGGCGTTGTTTGTATCAGTATTTATTAAGGTATTGTTTTTATTTGTTGATTTTTTTGCGATGAGTTTGCCACCGAAAGTGGTCCCTAAACAAGCCGCTGTCGCAGTTAGCGGACCTGGAAGTGGCCCCTCTCCGTCGAGCCAACTGCGGGCTACCCTGACCTCCGTGTCTCTGCCGCCGGGAGCCCCAACAGCTCCTCAGCCAGGCGCTGTACCGCCACCTCAGTATCCTTTGACTTGGGTAACATGGAAATTGCTTGTGATTTGTGCATTTCAGTTCCCCTCATGTGAGTAGCACATATTGCAGTTTTATTTGTGATAGATAATAGAGGTTGGATGCGGGGATGATGGTTTCGTTTGGAGGGAGCGGGGAGGGGAGGGGACAATTAGCTAGCTAAGTATGCTAACATTAGCTTATCAAGCCGGTTGTCAAAGCTAACGGAAATGTCAGTTTGATTCTTGGGAGCTGACGCTACACCATTACCTCTAGTTACATGTTTAATTAAATATGGTTGTCATTTGCATGTAGTGGCATTCTATATTAAGGATAAATAAGATGGATAAGACGCTTCATTACCGGCAAGCTATCAGGCTTTCCACACCGGTTGCCGGCTTTGTTCAGTTACCGTTGTTGGCTAGCAAGTTGCTTTAGCTTCGTTACTGTACCAGCCTGCTAAATTAAGAGTAGCCTCAATGGCTTCCAAGTGCACAAGTCAGTGAATGCAGCGTCACAGAGCAGGACAGCTTCATCCATTTCAGGGTGATGACCTGTATCTTAATAGTGGGGCTAATGCTAGCCTGTAAAAGGCCCCGCTTGTGGGGATTGCACCTCCGTGCCCGTTTCACATAACGTTAGCTTTTGAAGGGGTGTTCCTGTACACCTTGACGGGCCTGTCAGTGCCTGGGTCGGTGAGCTCTCTCTGGGCCAGATAGCCTGCACAGATTAGCAATAAGAAAGTATATAGCTAGTTGTAATGACCGTCTTTACAGCTACAGTGATGTTTGCTTTAGTATAAACAGACAGATCAAATCATCATCAGCTGACGAACGTGTTAAAATTGCTTTACGGATCATAATTGTGTTGTCTCTCTGCCATCTCTTAGAAATTTGTCTCCACATATTTAACATGCTGTGTAGGGTCAGTTGGCATTTGTTGACATGGCCTCATGCTGTTACTGCCACCGATTATTGCCTCACCTTTGAGTTTACATAGAGAGTATCACTCTACCCTACTTTTGGTGGGATGAAGTCACTGGTTATGTCACCTCCTGCTTTATTTACAGCATGGTGGCAGTAGTGTGAGAGAGAGGATTAGGTTGACGTCTCCTGTCTGTCGGTGACAGAGAGATGTGCCTTTTGTGATCTGACAGCTTCTGGTGTGCCTTTGCTTTGGGATGTGATGTCTCAACCTGATTTCCTGCCACCCATGATCACAGCCGCCCTGTGTTCCTGACATCTGTACGGGGCAGTAAGTAGCTGGTTGTGGCAGGTGGCTGTATGAAACCCCTCTCTTGCTTACAGTGTGTTGTGCGTGTTTTTTTTTAGTTGTCTGTGAGTTAGACGAGTATATCAAATAACACAGATGATAAAGATCCATTTATCTGTCATGTCATGTCCTCTTCTTGCTCTCCAAGCTTTTGAAACGACTGTTAAATTTGCTTAACCTACTTTCAGCTGTATGACTGTAAGTTCCTTTGCGTGCTAGTTGAATACAAAACTGTACCTTCTCCATTTACTCAAAGTCATATGTAAGGGATAGGGATACGTAATAATGACTAGAATAATGGTAAATATTGCACAGTGGATACACCACACTGCTTGGGCATAAACTTTACCACTGACTAAACTGATCAGTCTGATTTTGTATCACATTATGGAATTTCTGACTCCTCCACTCGTGACTATTGATCCACTGATGTAGTTGTACCTGTGTCCCTGTTAAATGGACAGGGACAAACCCGTAGTGTCCAGCCATCAGACAGCCATGTAGCGCAATAGCAAGTCATTTCATGAGACTAATTCTTATTTCTATGTTTTTTTTTAATTTAAAAGCTAAGAATTAGCCCAACTGTATTTTAACAGAATGTTTTGAGAAGTTGAGGGGAAAATATCATGAAGACTCAATTAAATTTGACTCAGAACATCTAATTCTCTGTAGGGTTTATGATATTATGTCTTCAACTGGTGATAAAGTGGTAACTTTAAAGTGTTCACTAAATGGTGCCATTGGATTACTTTGAACGTGGAATGTCTTTCAGTATAATAAAGTGTTTTTTATTACACCCACATTACATAAACATCTATGCTGTAGGTGGGGAGTTAACAGTATGAATAAATTGTACTAACATCAATTGAGTGAATTTATTTGAAAATTAAAACTAGTGTGCTATATCCTGGGATCTTCAGGTAACCCGCAAGATCACTCTGATGATCCTAGGACCCAATTTTAGTTGCCACAAGAACTAGTGTACTAGACTACACTGCATTTGAGTTTCATGTCTGTTTGAAAACAGACTATTTGAGTGTCACCACTTGTCTGACCTCTCACTCTCCCTGGACCTCAGAGGTCGGAAGTGTGGGAACATGTGACTCTCCGTCTGGTCTGGGCTTCTGGTGTATGGGAATTCCCACTTGCAGGATGTTGGCGTGTGTGTTTGTGGAGTCCTAAGATGCACAGGGGTTCAGAGGCAGGATGGTGAGCCGTGTGTGTGAGTGCAGTGCAGGGGGTTAGTTTGTTTTTGTTCCTGGTTGCCAGAGAAACACCCAGCGCATGCGTCTACTGCTGCACTTGCCAGACAATGGCAGTGCTGCTTAACATTCAGAGCGAGAGGCCAAGGTGGCGCTTCCCACCATCTGCCAACAAAGGCCCAGGTCACCCAGCCTGCTTTAGCCCTCTCTTATTTCCTTCCATCCCCCCATAGCTCACCTCATACCACTGCTGGCCCAGCTGAGGAAACTGAGGGCTTCTCCCCATTTTCCCCTGCTTCTCTCTCTGGGCAACCCCCCATTCTACCCCACCCCACCCACCTCAACGACTCAGTTCTCATGATACAGTACTTTCATCTCTCATTGAAGAGGCTCACAGCTTTTTCTGTCTCGTAGCTGTGCAAATGTTTTTTACTTCTTTGTCCTCATGGTTTGTGTTTCTGTTTGGACAAAAGAACAACAGCCTTTGCCAGTAAAGAGCAGAGAAGTGTAATGTAACCTGTGAGCCAGAAATGCAGTCAGAGTTAGTTATGAGGTGTAGCTACGTCATGTATGTACCCAGCTGGTAGGTCACACAGCACAGTAGTCCTGTATTTCAGGACAGGTGTGTACAGCCTGCATGAGAAGATATTCTCAAGAGTATACTCACTGTGGGATGTTATAAATAAACTGCTGAGTTGTTATGAGCCAGCATGCAGGACTGTTCTTTCCAGAGAGGGAGTGGCCTGTTGAAGAAGACATCCTGCATACTGTCAGTGCTCTGCCAGTGTTTCCATCTGAAGTGACATTTACACATGGTTGTGGATATATTTTTTTTTTTTTTCAATTTTGAATGAGCACCTGTGTTTACTGTAGCAAAAACCTTTTCAAATCCATCCAGTAGTGTTTGAAAAACTGACATTTTCCGATTATAGTTGCATTGCTTTCAACTGCTCTTACAGCGCTCTGTATTTACGGTGAACTCTGCGATTGGAGATCCATCCCACCCACACAACGGTAGCTGTAGGGCTGATGGCGGAGTTCAGAATTTTCACGTCCACTTGTCAGCAAGTAGTGCTACAACTTTTGCCAAAACTGTCTTAATATTGGTGTCAGAGCAAGGATTTATGCTTCGCTTTACAAATGTACCAATGTACTGTTGCATGTGCAACATTTGCACTACTGCAACCAAGTAAGTGCTTCATTTGTGGGCAGTTGTAAAGACAGTAGCTCTGTGGTAGTGGATTTCTTTTTTTGGTCAGCTGGGTCACTTTTCATTGTTCAGGCTGCCGGTACTGCTGGCGAGGTTCAGTTCTGCTGCTTCAAACATAACCCAGTAACCTGACAAGAATTTTTTCGTGGCCGCTGTTTCTGACCGCTGGCCTGTGTTTCTGCTTTTGCCACAGCGGCTCCCAGTAAAATTTCTTAATTTCTTGTTCCGTTTAATCTCTAACCTTATATCTCCTGTGTCTGACATATACAGTTCAACCATACAAGCCATCATACACTCCCTCAAACTAATTCAGATTTTCTGACAGTCTCACAGTAAATAACTGTCACTGCAAAAGGACTAGTTCGCTTCCACGTTACTGGTTAGTGAATAAATAACAGGAAGCCGGGGCTGTAGTTTTCAAAATTTTTAATGCACCTTGGCAGTGTTTCAGAGAGAGACTCTGCAGCGTTATGGCTGCTAATGGAGTATATATATATATACACAGTGCAGACATGCTGTTGAAAGTTCTCATGCTTCTCTTAAAAGAATACAATATTTTAGACCATCATTTGGAGGCGAGTCACCAGCAGACCAGCAGAGCATATTGTGGTAAAGTTATTGTTATGTTTATTTATTCTTTTGCATTTACCTTCTTAGAAGTGCAAACTCACTGCCCGTCCCCTTAATTTAATACTAAAAGCATATACAGTCTGGGCTATAGACATCCAGAACCATTGTGGCTTAAGATTTGGTTTGTAAGAGTTGAATCCACCAACCTACCAACTATTGTTCATACTGTAGTGAAAGAGCAGTCTCAGCAACAGCAGGCAGGCAGTGAGAGCTTTGTGAGCTCTGCTTTCATCCAACTGTGAGTGTGTGCGTGGTGTGTGTAGTGTGTGTGTGTGTGTGAGTGGCCAGTGGGCCAGCAGGGGGAAGGAGGGTTTGTGTCTGCACCATCTGGGCCGTCTCCACTCGCTTCCTGTGCTTCCACTCAGAACCCTCTGCACTGAGATCTCCAGGTAGACTGCATCATTCAAGTGAGACATGGCAAGTTCCTTTAGGTCTGTTTGAAGTGTGTGCCATATTTATGTGACACAAGACTTTTTGCTGTGTGTGTAACTATACGCCAGTGCAAATAGTGCTGTTTGATTTAGGTGGTATCTGTCTGTAGAGAAACTACGTCAGCAAAAACAGAGCTCACCTCTCACTCTGACCCTCTCTTGCCTCTTTTTCTTTGATATTTCATGGTTTTTTTTTTGTTTTGTTTTTTTACTCAGGGGAGAGGTTGTTAACTGCACAGCTGCAATTCATAAATTTTTGCTGTAATAGCAAATTACAGTTTATTGAGCTGCATCATCCTCCCGATCACACCCATACTATTTGTAAGGCTGAATCTCCTCTTGTCTTCCCCCTTTCTCTCCCTCTCACACACTCAGCACTTAAGTGGCTTTACAGTAAGCTAATGATGAAGCAGGAGCAGCCGCAGCTTTTCCCTCCTAAATGTGGCTCACAGGTCGCTGTAGGGTTAGGGGACAAGGAGGAGTGGCTGAAACTACTTTATGATCTCCTCAGCGAAGAAGGGTCAGCGTGGGCTCATTTCAGGCGGTCGCACCAGAATTTATATTGTTAACAATAAACTACAGGGAAACCTGACTTTTTTTTAGGAGGTTAAAAAACCCTGTGTGAAATGCGAGCGCCTTTTCAAGTCGTACACATGAGCAGGGACATGGTGTCACGGTGTTATCTGTGAAAGAAATCTGTGGTCACTGTCTTCAGATGTCCTTTCAGTTTGAATACCTGGCATCCTTGAGGTGTAGTTCTTTTAGGACTATGTACCTTCAGTTTTTACCCTTCTATATATACTGCATTTCTTCTCACAGGGTCAACCATCAGCGTAATTTGGTCAGGTTGGATGTTGCGGGTACATTTTCAGCCACACTGGCACTCTTTCTGAAGCAGTATCCCTGCTGTAAGTCTTTAAGTTGACATTGTGCCTACCCTCTCTCGTCAAGCAGAAAATTAATGAAGATCAAACTAATGACTAATGTCTAATTAGGGCGGTCAGCCACGTTCATGGCCGTGCCTGATACACGCAGGAGAGTTTGACTGCAAAGCGCCTGCTTCCATCTGGTTAGACTGCCACCCACATGGAGGGCTTGACATAAATGGTGTTTTACCCCAGGAAATTTGTTTCTTCAGTGTGATCACCTGGATGTTATTCTGCATAAATGCTAAAACTGCTCTCAGACAACTGCACTATCTTTACCACCACCAGCAGTCAGTCTTTTCTTATCATGTCACTCTTGGTATCTTTGATGTCCATGCTAGCTAACTATTATGAACCCTCAAAGGAAATATGTAGACAGAAATTGAAAATGCAAAGGGAAATTTTCTTACAGATATCTTTAACCCGCACCTTTTCATGTAAAATGATTTTACAAAAGCAAAACAAGCCTGGATCAGTTATCCTGTTAAATAAGTCACTTGCTGAGTTGCTTAAATGTCAATATGCAGTGAAATAGATTTTTTGCTCAATATCGCTGTTTGAATTTCCATCGACATGGGACAGGGGAAAAGTGCTGCACTTAAAAGCATGACATTAATGCATAACAACACTCTGCAATTACTACAGGTGTTTGCCTTCTGAGATAACAGAAATCTGCACACTGGCTTTGAGCCATTTAAATAATCTCTTGTTTTTACAATTTGGCTGCAGTTGTGAGAAGGTCTGCCAAAATCCCTGGTAGATTTATGTCTCTCATACTTACTTAATCATATTTGTGTTTGATTTCCCTGCCCTTGCCTCTGTTGATTACAGCCCCTGACCTCCAGATGAAATTCTTCCTGTAGCTCCAGCAGGTTGAACCCTGGTTTCACCTGTCTACGTCTTGTTCCCTACTCTCTGTTTACAGTCCGCGACACAGTTGCCCCTGCCAACTCGCGGTCATGTAGAGCAGACGGATCAGGTTGCCTCACCGTTGATAGCTCCTTCTCCTCCCGTCTCGCTCTCTGTCTGTCACCCACCAGACCTGTGTCAAGAAATATTTGCAAATAACTATTATTATGATCAACTTTTTCTCCTTCTTCGTGCTTTGTGGCTTAGAGGTACCACATTGTGGCTTTTCAGACTGTGATGTAGTCACTGATACACACACTATGAGGGAAATGTCTTTGATTCTCCAAGCATGACAAAACGAAAGTAAAAATTGTAAATACTGTGTAACCCATGGCACAGTGTTGTTGTGCTCCTCCTCACCTAGACTGTCATGGGAGTGTGAAGAGTCTGAGCTTCTAATTACTCCTAATTTTTGTGTGTATATATACTGTGCATGTGTGTGTGTGTCTGTGTGTTTGGGGATGGGCGTGTTGTTTTTCCAAATTCCCCGGCAATGAAACAGATAATGCTTCCTGCTGTGCGTCTGCTTTTTGAATCGCAGCCCTCGTTTGAAATGATTCTTTTCTCTCTTCATCTCCCCCTCTTCCCCTCGTGTTGTCGGTTACAAGTAGAGGTGCTGGCAGGGGGCCAAGAGAGATGACGGCCCCTGCAGGCAAGAGCAGAGTAAAGGAAGAGGGCTTAGGGGAACGGGAGGCGTGATTTGGGTAAAAGGAAGAAAGCCAGACGTTCAGTTTCCCTTAAACCATGTGACCAGCAGCGTGTGAGCCTGTCTGTCACAGACAACTGCTTGAGCAGGTTACTAACCACAGGGCTACCCTCTTTGATGTGGCGTTTGCACATTCCCTCTTTTGTCTCCTCTAGCATCTGAATTATGTCCCCGACTCTCATTATTACATGTTTTAGTTGCCTTAAAGAAAATGATCTTCTGCTCTGGTTTCTGTTTCCTTGGCCACAATGAAGCCTAGAGCGTAATAGGTTTATTCAAAACGAATTAATATTGAATGAAGTTTGCACCTTTGCTTTTCCCGTGTAAAGGGTGAGCCGTTGCCTAATCTTCTGCTCTATCTGTCCCCTTGCCTGAAGTAGTCCAGAAATCCATTTCAGATTTTCCCTTTAACTCTTGCAGAATGGTGAAGGTACATAGTGTACTCTCAGAGATGGGGCATTTTGGGCGGGGTGGTTGGGGGGGATCCTTGAAATCAGACTAGCCGAGCTATCGGGGTTTGAGGAAAGCCCTTTGGATCCGAATCAGCTAATGTATTTCATAGAAACAGAGAAGTGTAGAATGAAACAATTTCAGCAGACTTACGTCAGTGTTTGCCAAACAGGAAACTTTCAGACATACTAGAGCAAGTCTTCTCATGAGGTTTAGTCAGCAATATTTAGACTTATCAGTGTCATGAATTTGTAAAATATGATGGGAATCTTGCCTGTTCAACTCTTATCTAGAATGAAACTTGTTTTAGGTGTCCAGTTACCTTTTGAGTTTTCTTTAACGCACCTTTTTCCAGAATCCCACGGGTTCAGCCATCACTGGACGACCGAATCTTCCCCACACAGCCTGGAGTCGCTGCAGTCTACAGCGTGAGTCACTGGACGCAGCCCCTTTCACAATCACACTCACATACATGTCAGCCTCTATGGATACTGCATTCCACACATATGTACATATCGTGTGTACTCTGTGGACTGTATGTAGTTGTATGCAATCAAGGTATGCAGAGTATAGTAGGTCAACATACATAGTTTTAATGTCTGGAGTGTCACAGACTTTGCTGTTTTTTTTTTTTTTAGGCAGAGAGCTCAACTGAAGTTTGGTGTAAGAGAAGTTCACCTGTTTCCCCTTAAGAACGCTATAGCCTTTATTAAGGCAGGATTTATTGCATTCATTTTAGCAAATGCACCTAATCGTGTGAAATAACAGTGCCTTCACAATTACTAACCCCTCTGTGATTTTTTTTTTTCATATTTTAAAATTTCAGCATTGTGTCACAGTGTATGTAATTGTAAGTTTTTGACCATGAACAGTAGAAAAATACTTTCTTATAAATGTGTAAACAAATCTCTGCAAGAGGCTGAGCAGATTTTACAGGCTGTGTAAACATACATTTGTGTGGGTTTTTTTTAATTATGAGAAGAAGAAGACATGATGCTGTGATCTGACCACAGGAGGCCTGCTGTGGAAACATGCCTCCTCAGGGGACTTCTGCCATTCACTGACTCCTTTAGGAGTTAATTAACATTTCCTGTATCAGATATTTGTCACAGTAATATTCACATAACTCTTGGGTTTTTATTTTAACCTGCCTAGAGCATCAACATGTGAGTTAGGGGCTTCAGGTAGACAATTGGATTTGGTCACAGAAAAAAAAAAATCAAAATTTACTTCTCTGTTCTGTTCTTGGCTGAACTTTGGGGCTGTCTATCGTCTCATCTTCAGCGTTCAGTGCTCGGCTGCACTGTTCTGGGCTTCTCCTCTGATAAGCCATGTGTGCATCTACCTGGAGGCCAGTAATTTGTTCGAAGGCTTGGTAGACTTTGTAAGATCCTGATTAGTGACAATCCTACCATTAAAGGCACAGCTTTTCTCTTTCTTGTAAATGGATGTTTACTACAGAAAGAAGAAGATAAGAATATTGATTTCCCTGTTCACTTAAACATTTTATTGATTTTTCTCGCACAAAATGAACTAAGCCGAAAAAATAAATACAATTGGGGCACTCGCTCAGACATCCGTAGTGCTTTAACACCGACATTGCAGTGGTCATTTGTGGGAAAATATTGGCTTGTGTGTTTTTGTTAGCCCCGTGATTCCTTATTTCTACAACATCTAGCATTTATAAGCATAGCAGTTTACCTTAGATTTGCAACTTTCATTATTTGACACCACAAATAAGATGTTGCCAATGTTGACATTTCTGAAATGTGGGAGGTAACAGCAGGTATCTGCACATTGCACAAAGACAGTCACTGTATACTTGAAGATAGGCCATTCAGCTGTGAGCTTATTTATCCACTGTAACACAACGGTACCGGAAACATTGCAGGTTTTATGAGATTTTTCTAGCTCTGAAAGTTCATTTCAGGGGGTTAGGCTGCAACAATGATGACACTGGTGGAAATAAGCCGTGCCAATGGCACAAAACCGTTTTTCTGTGGAGTGGATGCTGGGTTTGCACACTTTCTGTTTTTTTTTTCCTTCCCCTCATGTACAGCCTCTATATAGCCGCTTGCCTCCCCTCCCCCATCCCATCATTCTGTATGTCCTCAGAATCAGTCACTTGCCTGAAGCAGAGCAGGCTCCTCCCCTGGCAACAGCAGCTAGATTAGTTGCTTTATCCCAGGTCATCTGAGGGAAGTGGGCCACGCAGAGAAGATGGAGAAATGCAGATCGGATTGGTGCTATAGAAGCTGTACAGTATATTGCCTGTAGTACCAGGTGGATTTGAATATAATGTACATTTGGAGATGTTTTTAAATGTTATTGTTGGTAGCTGTCTTTAAAGCTCTAATGGCCACGTTCTGTGAGGGGCGGGGGACGCCCTGTAGAGAAGAGGTGGGTTTCTGAGCTTTCCAGGCAGTTTCAGTGTCTGCCTCCTGCTTTCTTCCTGCAGTATCCTGTCTCATTCCCTGGTGTGTCAGGCCTGCTGCAGCAACTCGCAGCACCTGCAGTACTGCCAGCCCACAGCTGCAGCAGCCAAAGCCCATCCTGCCACACCACAGGCTACGAGCTGAGTCAAACCTCATCTTTGCCTCATACTGTTCTCTTGGCTCGTGCCTACCCTGAACCCTCCATTAGCCGATATTGATGAGGATTGTTTAGCATGACTAAGTTATATCAGGTGGACTCTGTCTGTCACAGATGAATGTGAATGTAATGTGATTACTTGACCCAGTTTTGCCATATGAGGCCCAGACATCGTTGCACAGCATGGTTTGGCACAGCAGGCTGCAGGAGAGGCCAGAGCCCACTCTGCAGCCAACAGCAGCAGGCTTCAACACCCATGCACAGCTCAGGTCTTCACCTCTGCACACATACAGGGGCTAATCCTGGAGCTTGAGCGCTTAATTTACATTCCTCAGCAGGAGGGAGGACTAATGACCTGTGGAATCCTGCCACTGCTGTTCCTCCTCTACATCAGTGGGTGTGCATCAGTCTGACGTAATATTCCATATTTTGTATCTGTCTAACGAGACTGTTTATGTGATACAGGTACCCAGGCATGCTGGTCCTCCTTACACTGCTCACGACATCACAAAGGGACACCCTAACTTGGCGGGCACCCCACCCGGTCATGCCCACTCCCCAGCGCTCTCTCAGGTATCAGTACCCACAGCTTCCCCATATCGCTACCCTAAGGGCTGGGAGGCAGGCGGAGGGGTGAGTTTGTCACTGTGTCCGCCGTCATCCTCTCTGCGTATTCATGTTTGGTCTGTCCATTTGTCTGCTTACTTTTTTATGACCTGTGTTAGGGCCGGGCAACAGTTCATAACTGTAATTTATCATTTCCCAATATAATCACATCAGGGCAAGGTTTTACATAAGGATATTGGGGTTTAAATGTCTAAATGAATGATAAGTTGTTTATAATAGTAATAACTTGAAATGCTTAAATTGCAACAAATTTATTTTTCAATAATGTTGTAATTATTGCATGATGCTTTAATTCCGTCCATAATGCCCGCCCCTAACCTGTGTTATTTGTGTTTTCTCACATCAGCTTGTGACACGTATTATTTTCCTTTTTTGTCGTCCTCTGTTTCAATATTTCTCCTCAGCAGCAGTAAGCTGTGTGTGCATGACTGTATTGTTTTAATGAAATTAAAATGATTGTATTATTTAAAGCAGGGACAGGGTTTAGGTTGTCAGTCTTTCCCAGGATTACCACATATATGGAGAGTAGAGCACCTTGAAGATATATATTCAAATTGATCGTGGCTGTTGTCATTCCGTTCTTTTCCCCAAGCACAAACCATTTGTCACTGAACATTTCCCGGTTTGTTGCCTACTCTGAACAGCTGCTAAGGGTTGTGTCACTGTGTGATTCCCATGGGATGGAAGGAATACTACACTGTGTCAGTGCGATTGATAAAACAATCCGAAGGAATCAGCTGAGAGCCATGTCATATGCCATATATATTTCACCATGAGCTCATGATGTATGTTCATTTGTTCAACATAAATTCAGACGACAGTGGTTTACACATTATTAGTGTAAAATTTTTAAACATTGCTTCTCATAGTAGGACCTACATTCTTTGGGTTGAAGCTCTGTATAAAGTGAGATATATTGACGTAGATGTAATATCCTGGATCCCATCAGGGTAAAGATCACATGATATGTGATTAGGTTGGATTTAGACAAGATTAATTAAATAATTAGGATTTGACATGGTAGGTGTTAGGTAAGGTTTAAAGGGGACTTCTGTCTCTGCCTGTAGCCACAGTAGTGTTCATGTGTATGTGATGGATATGGGATGGGGCAATAACAAAATTCAGAGGACCATCTGGTAACAGAACAGAAATAAATCAGGACTGAACACTGTGGGAAGATTGACTCACATGTCACCCCTCTTTGGTTCAGGCAGCATTACATCCTCTGGTTACACTTTATATCTGGGGGGGAAAACCCCTTAAGAAATATCAGTGAAACAGGTAACTCTTGGTGTAGCCATTAATCATAAAGAGAGCGACACTGCTGCTGTGATGCTGGCATGGGTGACCGCCTTGCTGCTCTCCTTTAGAAGCATGTTGACTCCGTGACTCAGCCTCTCTGGAAGTATGTGACTATGCTTGCGAGGAATCTAGTTGTTCTCATTTACTGTTATAGCCTAATGGCCCACTGCCTCATCCTAAAGCAGCTCTAGTCTCTCACCAGCGTTCTATAAATAGTCTCGTCAACCAGCACAAACTTAAATTATCGCAAACATACCAGCAGCAGCAGCTTGAGGAAGAGTAAGTATCAGTTTAAATCCACCTCTGCCTAGTCCCACTGTGCACTTGATGAAGAATAAAAGAACACGGGATTTGCAGTCCTTGAGGGTACCAATTTTCTTTGCGCTGTGCATAAACCCCAATCGAAAACATTTTCTCCCAGCAACATCCAAAGTAATCAAGTATTGTGATGTCTGGTGTATTATTTAGGAGTGTTACAGTTAGTCGTTAAAAGTGCAAAATGTTTTAATAAAATGACAAGTGTGTGATGGCTGCACGGCTCCTGGTCAGTGTGTTACAAACCCTCTCCTTCTCTGTCCATCTTTCCATTTCTTCTTTTAACAGTCACCATACAACCCTGGACAAAATGCTGGCTCCGCCCCTCTAGTGTATTCTCCCCAGACGCAGCCAATAAATGCACAGCCACAGAGTCGCCCGGTGAGTGTCCCCCTGGGCTTTGATTTGCAGCACGCCTGCCTCGGAGAAACCAAACAAACCAAGTTTGTGGTTTACTGTGACTGTTTTCGTTGTGTTTTCACTGAGTTTCATTGAGTCAGGGATGGAGAGCTTTTGTGTTTAGTAGCCACACACAGCTGCTCAAACTGATCCCAAGCTGCTCACAGCAGTGATTTAGTTAAACCTAGTATTTATTTAGTGTAGTCTCCTTCACTGACTCCTTAGAGGCTAGTTGTTGGTGGTAGCACTGTATCACTGGTGGCGTACATGACATGAGTCTACACTGGTGTAGTTTTCACCCATCCATCTCTTTCCTCATTTAACAACCATCTGAAAAGCCTTGTGCATTCAGTCAAAACTATGCATAATTAATCACAGTGAAAAAAGTGATAAGATTTGGCCGCGAAAGAAAGAGTTCAGATTGGTCTTCAGGGTAATGGGCTAGAAGATATGGATAAGAAGATTTTTGCCAGATTACCTTCTGACTGTCTGACAGCCGGAGCAGTAATTAATAGGGGGATTGATGAGGAGTCAGGACCTTCCTCAAACATCAAATGAAAGACCATGTGGCCGATATTTGCCTCAATCCTATAAAGGGGGGGGGGGGGGGGGGTGTTTAGCCAGTTTCTCTGTAGAGTCAAGTCTTTGTTCAGTGTTTCAGGGACTTTTGTGATGCTTGTATTGTATTAGATCCTTATGGAGACACACAAGTTGAACTGCATTATTAGACTAGTGGATTGTATTTTCTATGAAGTAATTTTTATTTATTCTTTGTCATAAGATGTTGTGGATTGCTGTGTTGTTATCTTACTTGGTTTAAACATTTTCTGTGTGAAATTTTAGTTTATGTAGGTAACACGTTAACACCTTTTGTGAAAAATCTCCCACCAGGACAAGCTTAGAAAGAGGTATCCGCATATTATATCTATTTTTCCAGCATTCTCTGTATACACGCACTTACAGCAGCGTTATTTATTAAACTTGCCTGGCTCCTGCCCAGCCCCCATCAGGTGAGCAAGACTAACTGGACCTCAGTCAAATTGTATTTACACACAGAGAAAGTCTTGTTTTAAGCTGTGTGGTTACAGTGGTAAGGTTTGCCACGCAGGACGCTGGAAATTATTTAGACAATTTGGACTTATAACATCTACATTGTCCTGTTATTTGCAGATACACCCTTTTGACTCGGGTCCGTGTGCTGCATCACGTGCCATGTGTCTTTGAAGCTTTGTTGCTCTGTGGTTTTGTACTGTATTTTCAAGCATCTGCCTCCATCACTCATCTTATCTCTGTGTCTCTCTTATGCTCTTTCTTCTCCCTGCTTTGCCATCACTGCTTCAATCTCCTTGCTGGACCTCTCCTCCCTCCCCCACCAGTTTGCTACGGGCCCTCGACCAACCCACCATCAGGTAATTTACCCCTGCTGAACGCCCCTCCCGCTCCCCCTCTTGCATCATCCTCATCAAAGCAGTTTGCTGGTACCTGCTGGCAAAGGGCTGTTCATGGGGCGTCTGCTGTTCCTTAAAGGAAATCTCAGATTTGAAAGCCTCCAAGTATCGTGGATACATTTAAAGAGGTTTTAATTACCTTGGGTTTTTCTGAAATTGCTGCCATTTAATCAAGAATTCTGGCCAGGTGCACAGAGCTGTTTCCTGAACAGCGCGATTTTGCTCTATTCATGTTTAATTTTATGGCGAGATTGATCTTGGTTTGTTCCAAGGAAAGAATGAGGTGGCATTAAATTCTTTTTATCAGGTTCGAATGTAATGAAGCCTGCATGTGTCCTGGGCCTGGGCTCTAAGTGGAACAAATAACTATAATGGTTATTATTCTCCCAGCCTTCTTTACATGATTACATGATTTTCTGAGGGACTATGAGGCTTTTTCACATGAGAGAACCTTGTCCTTAAGTCATGTTGTCTCACAAATTGACACACACACACATACAGCTGGGCACAAGCTGATCAACACAGTATATTCTATACCTGAGTATAGGAACTAGTCAGTCTGTATTTATAAACCAAAAACAGAATGATTGTGTTTATTTTCCTGGATGGTTTGAATTCAGATTGAGAATATGTCTGAATCCACTGGTCTGGGAGCTGTCTTGCGACTGCATCTTGACACGATTCAACACTCTCAATAAGCTGAATAACCATCACTAAGGCCTGACTTGTCCCATTGGTGCTGGACACACTGAAGACACACAAATATCAGTTCCTGCTCTCCTCACCAGCCAAAGTTAATGTGATTTTTTTTTTTCCTCATTAAAGCAAAGAAGAGACAACATACCCTGATCTTCCTGGGTATTTTTGAAGAATTGTTTTACAACTGAAAATAGAAATAGGCACATTGTTAGTTCTGTGCATACAGAGCTAAATCTGTCCAACTTTTTGCTGTGACGCACCGTCATGAGACCATTGTTTCATTTGTTTGCAGTAATTACACCAAAGTACTGCAATTAAATTGGCTGTGTTTTTGTTGTTTGTGTGGGAGCTTTATGGTCTGCATTTCTTCACAACCTCAACTATAAGCCAAATTTTAAATCCACACAAATGGCTGTAAGAATTAGTCTTAGGATGCTGATTATTTCTCGTTGCTTATTGAAAACTTCTTTAATCAGGGGCTGGTCGTTCAGTATAAGAAGACAAAGTTATAAGTGATAGTATCTTGGTGGAACACCAAGCGGAAACCACTGTGTGGACTGGTTCCAGTGTTTATCTGTGTCCATGCCTTACATTTGTGTAAATTACTCTCTGAACCCTGTTAGACAGCTGACACTTTCTGAATCAGTGTCATTAGATTATGAGGGGCATGTTAATGTGTTCATGTCTGGTAGTGCAGTATTTATGATCTTGTTTGTGTATCACCTTGTGGGTACAAAGAGTCTTGGACATGTCAGGGTTCTGACATTCAGTCGATGTGACTTCCTGTTATCTTTGTGTTTGTTGGTTCATGCTGTAATGATTCATACAGCTGCCCTCTCTTGAGATTGATGTGTTATCCACACCCCTGGTCCCCAAGATGTGGCCTGTGTACGTTGTTGTCTAACATCCTCACCTTCTGGATGCTTCTGTGTGGACAAATTTTTAACAGACTATTAATAGTATGGTGTCAAAGTGTGTCGGGTGTGTTTGCTGGCATTGGTGAGTGTACACACACATACACACGCACACAAGTACATGCTCTGGCTGTCACAAACTGGCTCTGGGATCTCTTGTGCCACCACGGAAGTAGAGTCGGAAAGCAGATGTAGCTGAACAGTGGCCTTTTATGCCAGTGGAGAAAACAGTCATTGTCTCCCTGAAACATACTCAATGCACAGTAAACGGGTGCATCGAGATCAGAAAATTAATTCATTCCAACAAAATGTAAGTCTCTCCTCAAACAACTGTCATCATTATTAGATTTTTATTCCCACACTTATCAGTGTAACTGACTTATTTGGATTTCTTAGGCAGCTTTTGTGTGCGTGTTTGTGTGTGTGTGTGTGTGTGTGTGTGTGTGTGTGTGTGTGTGTGTGTGTGTGCGTGTGCGTGTGAACCAAAAGGTCAAATCACTCTATTAATCTGAATTTTACCCGTGAGTGTGTCTGTCCTCTTTGTTGGCCCTGGATAGTGGAAATATCAGGCTATATTAAAACCTTTGTATACATTTTTGTTAGCACTTTGTTTATTGTGTACCAGGTATGACGATGACATAGTTTGTTTCAAGTGACAGGGATTATTGGGTCACTCTGGCAAGCGCATCAGTCTTTGAGTTCACTGTGTGTTATTTCTCTGCTGTTCAGTAAATGCATCAACCCACAGGAAGACAAAGGAGGCAAAAGGTTCTCACCAAACGCTGTAATTTTCTTTGCCGTAAAATATTGGACAAGCCAGAGTACCAGACTACCAGGGCAGTGAGGTGACAACTCTCAGCTTCATAAGAAAGAAGGATGCCTGTAACTCACATTGGCCCGCAGCCCGCTCAACATCACGTTTGTTGCTAAGTCAGCACCACAGGTGACAGCCGGGTCCCCCCGTCGGGGCTGGGGATCGCCAGTTTGGCAAAACAAGAGGTAGACTGGCACCTAGGCTCTGGCAGCACAATTTGAGAGAAGAAACACAACTTAAAGTGTGTGTTTGGGTGAGAGAGGCTAATGTGCACATGTATGTGTGTGTGCACGTGCATGTTAGGGTGGCCCATGGCCACATGGTCCAATGCTGAGTGACTTTTTGACTCTGATTTTTCAGCTTTTTCCGCTCTGCTACCCACTCAACGGTAAACCAGCCCTCACTCTGAGTTTCTTTTATATTGTGTGAGTTATTTTTTCCGATCTCAGTTGCTCGGGATCAGTCACTGTGTCAGGTAGTTGGAAATAATTGGATAGTGCCTTCGTGTGTGGGTGAATGTTGCTTGTTTTTGTATTCGGGCTTCAGTCTCCCATTGGCTTTTCTCTCTCTCCTGCTTTCAATACTCAAGGGAGGATTCAGGCCCATTCAGGTAACATTTACCTCTGTGTCAAAAGTCTTTCAGACCTGCATGGCATGATGAGGATCATCCGTAAATGATCCCGTCCCTCCTAACTTCTAACCCTGTACATCCCCCTCATTGTCACAACAGTGTATGCTCAGTAGAGAGGTCCTCGATCATCATTTTATCCCTATGTCCTGTCTTTTGTCCTGTAGAGGATCATTACTGGACTTTTCAGTTCATAATTTTGTAATTTTTGCTCCATTCATCACCCATCTTTGATGAGCTTGCATAGTTTGATTAACAGCATGCGGAATGAAAGAGATAGAGTATATTATTCCCTAACATAAGTGTTTGTTTTTTTTTTTCATTTCTTTTTATGTCCGTACGATAAAGTGTCTGGTACATGTTGGAAATACTTGTTTGTTATTTTATAGATGCCCGTTGGACTTATGTGTGGTTTCACTGTTGTTTGAGAATACACGTCTTGTTTCAGTGATTTTTTTTTTTTTAAGCCTCAGTTACCAAGCACATTTTTGTTGACAGTGCTAAAAAGTTGTTTTGTCTGTTGATTCATATTTCTTGCTATACCAGCAATTTTTTTTTTTAACTGAGACCGTCTTCAGGTAGCTGGTAATGAACAGTTTCCTGATCGTTTCCCAGATTTCCACAGGGCTATTTCAATAAAGCCATTGAACCTGATTTATTATGTTAAAGTTGATTTCCCTCCAGGGTATTTTTTAGATGGTTTTACAGCATTGTTTATTCTGCTCCCCTTCACTGGAGCACAGTGTGACTGTGGTCGGGTATTCCCAACCTGAACCCAAATTGTTTGGAAGTCGTTCGCAGCTGTTGGTAGTGGTCTTTCTTCAGACCAGGCACACACAGACTTCTGAATTAAATTTTATGTGCTGTCCAAACACAAAGCCTGTCAAACATTAAACTTTTGACCAGTTGAGACATGTGTTGTATTGAAGTCCTTGCAGCTGCAGGCACTACAGCATATTTTCTACATTTTCAGTGCTCTGTGATACACAAGAAAAGGCCATATTGCTGCCTGATGAAAACAGCCATGCCATGTGTCACACTTTTAGTACAACTGAAAGGTTGGCTGAGCTGCTCAGGCACAAAAAGAGGGATTGAAAGGCATTCAGCAGACCAAGAGCTTTTATTTTATACAGCTGTGGAGTCTGGTGCTGCTTATTTACAAAAGGGCTCTTGAGTCCTCTGTAGCTTATCAAACTGTAGGAAAAATGTATTAGCAAACATCTCAGAGTTTCTCTTTATAAATGCTTAAATATCAATATCCAGAATTCAGAAGACATGAAAACCCAATGACCCTTAGGCAAGCTGCATTAAACTGTCGGTGTCAGAGTGTGGATAGGTGTCAGATTTTAGTGGATCTTGATTCACGTCTGTTTGCCGTGGTAGCGAGTGGCATTAGGTTTCACGAGTTAAAGGATATGTCTCGTAAATAACTGGTCACAACTCTAATCCATACTAGAGTTAACAATGAAGGTCCACCAATATTATACTCACTAATGAAAATGAACGTGAAAATTCACACTTAATTAACAGAATTTCAAAGGAAAGGGGAAGCAGTGAGAGGTGAACCACAAAACAGAAACTAAATAAAAGTAGAAAAATTCACTTTTGTGCATGTAACTATACCCTGGTTTCTTCGCTCTTTTGTTGCCAAGGCGCTTTTAAAGAAAAAAAAACGAAAAAGAAAAAAACAGGTCAAGATGCCACAGAGGTCCCTTGGCAACAGCAGAGAAGTTCTGCAGTCAGATTCCTTTCATGTAGTAAAAACTTTGCAAACCTAAATGATCCACCATTTCAATCATTTTTAATGTACTCCTTCATCAGGGTCATTGTCTTGTACAGCAGTCTGTGATTTAAAAAAAAAAAAAGAATGAAGTATTGAGACAGTCCACAAAGTAGATTATTGATTACAATTAAGTACCATGGCTTTTATTATTTATTTATGGATTACTTAGTCATGCTTTTAAGGCTTTTGTGTAGTTAGAGTTGTGTGTACATGACAATAGTGCAATTACAATATAAAATCCAAGTTTCAGAGAGGTTTACTGAAGTAATTAATGGAGATTATGAGTTCTCTATATAAGCATAACAAGTCATTTAAAGGTGTGTGCATGTGCCTGAAAATCATTGAGCAATTCATCCCTCTGTGTGGCTGAGATGTGATGGTCTGAATACTGCGACGATGAGAGTTCAGACAAATTTGTGGTGCCGGGCCTCATTTTTTTTCAACTGCTGATAAAAGCCAGGGCTGTCTCTCTGTGAGAAATGTGTAGGCCAAATGGTGAAGACGTCTGAAAAAAACTGTACATGTTTGTGTTTTAGTTAAAGCATGACAGCATGCAGAAATGAGACCAATGTCTCTGGGATTGTACTTAACGTCTTTTGTTGTTTCTCTGTGTTTCTCTCACATGGTACCCTCAGTTTTTCCAGAGGACTCAGATGCAGACTGCGAGGCCCACCATCCCGACAAACACACCCTCCATACGGCCTGGCTCCCAGACTCCCACAGCTGCTGTCTACCCCACTAATCAGCCAATCATGATGACCATGGCACCTATGCCTTTCCCTTCCCCACAGGCTGCGCAGTACTACATCCCACAGGTGACTCCAGAAAGTTACACACCTGTCCATGCCTTACCTGCAGCTATAGCTTTGCCTGCACATTTGATTTGTAAGAGGATTTTTGTAAAATTCATCATAAAAAAAAAAACACAGGTTCTAAACATCATAAGCCGTTGTCTTATGTGGAAATCACGCAAAACTATTTCAGTTCCTCATTTTCTGCTGCAGCTGTGATCATTTTGTGTGTTTGCTGAATGGCTACAGTGAAAATAACCTCCGGTTGCACTTGATTTGACTGATTACTAGAAATACAGGTCATAACACTGGTCCAGGCATAATTTAAAAAGGGCATATCCAAATTCTCACACATTAGAATCTCTTAAATAAAATTTGAATGTCCAACAAAATCACATTACTGATTGCAAAAGTTGAAATTTGTACAGTGTCTATCTTGACCCTGATGATGATGTGTTAATACGTCTCTGTGTGTCCTCCTTATTTGCAGTATCGCCACAGTACGCCCTATGTGGGACCTCCTCAGCAGTATTCTGTACAGCCCCCAGGGTCTGGCACCTTCTATCCTGGTCCAGGGCCAGGGGAGTACCCTGCCCCATATCGTGAGTCATTAATCCAGCACAGATACACATCCAGCACTATTCCCACATCACACGTAAAGCTTAAATTTTCACCACACAGTAGCACAAATACACACTACCTGTCAGCCTTGTGTGCCCTCAGAGCAGGAGGCCTAACAGTGTTGTACTAAAATGTGTTTTCTTCTGTTTTGTTTTTCTTTTCTTGCAAATTCATTCAGATCCCCTCAGGTACCACCCACCTGTCTCACCCTCTGTCCCTGCTCCCGTTCCCACAGCTGGCCCACCCTACTACCCAGGACAGACTGTGTACCCCCCCTCACCCCCCATCATAGTGCCTACACCACAGCAACCTCCACCAGCCAAGCGTGAGAAAAAAACAGTGAGTATCTTAGTAGTTCTTCATATTTGTTGTTCCTATAGGCAACAATTGATATGAGGCACTTTGATCATTTTTTTCAGTCTTTTAAAGTTTTGAAACTTTTTCTTTCATGGAAGCCTGTAAAATAATAGAGACAATAAAAATGTTAATCTTTGTTGACAAAACGATCTCACCTGAAAGCTGATGTTTTGCATCAAATGTTTTAAAAAAAAAAGTATTTTACTCATTTTATTCATTTTATAAGATAACAATTTCATTTAACTTTTAAATTCACCCTTTGAGTGTGTAATTATTATATAATCTATACATAATAAAATCTAGTCTGCTAGTACTAATATGAATATGACCAGTCATTTCATGAAGTTGAAATTTCAATGTGACTTCTCATATGTACAATTTCTGTATGTATAGTTTAAAAAGCTGCATGAAATTATATTGTTTGATAAATATACAAACCCTATAAAAGCATGTGCAGGTATTCTGCTCTGCTTACAGAATGAACACACTGAGAAGAAATTATACTCTGCTGTGTCTGTGATCTCTGGTGGAAAAACCAGTGACCTGTTTTCTTTCCGTTAGCACAGAATAATCAGTGTAAGTCAACAGCCATGAGAAAAGAAGGTGGGGGAAGAAATAACTAAAATGTTCCTCAAAACCAGAAGTGCACTGACACTACACTAGTATAACTCTTTAAAAATTAAGTGGAAATGAACAACTGAAAACCAGTCACATGACATCACTGCTGGGGGTTGAATTACTCAGTGAATTTGCAGCCAGATGTGCTGCTTTCATTTTGCTTGAGGTAACACACCAACTGTTTGTTTTTGTTTTGAGTATTTGACCAGTGACCAGTGACTTTTTGTTTTGTTTGAGTTGAGTTTGTTTATGACGGTCACTTCAGGACGCTCTCTTGTATCACACAAGAGATTTTTATTCCTAAATTAGACCTGGTTCTGGTTGTTCTGTGCATCCCCATCACTCCGTAGCAGTGTGTAATGCGGCTGATGGCACAGATGCTCACAAACATGTGGCTGAATAAAGGTCGTTCAAAGACTTGGGCGCTTTAGTGAGGTCTGTTTTTTTGTGCCATTGTCCTCCCAGATCCGTATCCGTGACCCCAATCAGGGTGGCCGGGATATCACAGAGGAGATCATGGCAGGGGGTTCAGGGAGCAGGAATTCAACACCTCCTGTCGGTCCCCCCTCCTCTACCCCCACCCCACCGCAGGTAAGGCTCTCTCACGCCTACATCTCCGACCTACAGTAGTTACAGTTGAGGTAGTGTAGCATTAGGAGCAGCTGATTAGAATGGATCCTTAGCTGAGGAGAGGAGAGACGTCTCATGTTGCTTGGTAGCAGTGTGAGCTCTCTGCTCTAATCCTCTCTGTTCTCCACCATGTGTGGGACAGACAGGACGTAGCCCCTGTGCCTGTGCTAATTTATTCGGCCATGTCGCGCTCTCATAAGAAATTCATGATGGCTACGAGTCCAGAATGAAGGCTGCTTGTTGTTTATTGCTCAGGACTTCATTACATAATCTATTTGGCATTTTTGTTACTAGTTTTATAAATGTGGTTGAGAGTTTACGTTCTTTAGTAAACTCTCAACCTCTTATTTATAAGACAGCAGTCAGTGGGATTGTCACAAAGACTTATAGAAATTGATAATAACCAAATTTTTTTTCACCAGCATTAGACACACAGGTGGGCTCATGACTTCATAAAAAAAACACTTTACACTTTATTTTCTCATAGCAGTATAACAAATCCACTTCAGTCTTGTTAACAGCTGTTTAGTCTTACGCCTCCTTCCATTTCTGTTCACTCTCTATCTTTTACTACAGATTGCATATGCACTGTCTGTATGCTCCGACTCCTTCTACAGAATCCACTCAGGTCCCCTGACCCATCAGTTCTGATTATTATAACAAAGATTTTAACTTCATTTTGTGGACAGTGCCACAGGTACTGGTATTACATCCCTAACTCAGATGGATAGAACGGAAACTGCAGGGCACTGGGTCATGGTATTGAAGCACAAAGCCACTGTACTTATGCCACTGGCAAATAATAATGAAATTAATAAATGGCAGTTAATAAATGAAATGAACCGAGCCCAAACTATACAACTTTCCTGGATTCTGAAGAGGGACGTTGTGACTTCTTCCTCCCTGTGTCCTTCTGTGGATGTTAACAGTGTCTCTCCTCTCTTTTTCTGTCTTTTTGTGCCCCCTTTGATTTCCTTTCTTTATATATCTGCCCTCTTTTCTTGGTCCTTTCATCCACATCGTTGTGAGCCGCTCCCCTCCTCCTGTCATTCTTCCCCATTTATCTTCATTCTCTGTCTTGTCCTCCATTACCGTCTTCTTAATCTAACCATACCCCATTGGACTCCTTATTTCTGCTTAATCCGGCATTTGGGCTTGTTTATTTGTTTGTATGCACGCTTGCCTTCATCTCTGTGCCCGTCTTTCTGGTTTTCTGTGTTGCTAGTTTTTATGGCCGCACCCTC
This sequence comes from Toxotes jaculatrix, assembly GCF_017976425.1. Lineage (NCBI taxonomy): Eukaryota > Metazoa > Chordata > Actinopteri > Toxotidae > Toxotes > Toxotes jaculatrix. Next base: position 25,011,537 of record NC_054396.1, on the reverse strand, counting down.
ATTATCCTCACATTTTCTACCTCAAATCGCAGCAGCAGCTGAGCAGCAGCCAGACTCCAGAGCAGCAGCAGCAGCAGCAGCAGCAGCAGTCGCAGCCTCAGTCTCAGCCTCAGCCTCAGCCTCAGCCTCAGCCTCCTCAGCCACAGCAGGCCCATCCTGGAGGCTACACGTTGGATCCCCCACAGCCTCCCCAGCCCCAACCTCCCCAACAGTCCCAACAGCCACCGCAGCCCCAACAGCCACCGCAGCCACCACAGCCACTGACCACGGGGGCGTCAGACACCAAACCAGGGCCAGGTCTGCCCCAATACCCTCGCCATTTTTTTTTAATCATCAGCTCCTAACAAGAAAGGGTGCCACCCTTAAACATCTGACCAAGGCGATTTTAACCATAGTTTTATGTTTAAATTGTAGAAATGTAGCATCAGACCCTAAAGGAAGTTAAACTAAATAGTGGCTTGTTTTACTGCTGTGTCATTGCCACATGTGTCACCCATGCAAGAAATGTCCTCTTTAGTTTTATTGCTCCCCCTCGTGGAGCAGCAACCCCAGTAACCGCCCCACCAAATCATCTTTTGCTCAAACAATGATCTACAAACACTTTGTATGTTTCGCTTTTGTTTTTCCCTTAAGAGGCTGCACACTGAAAGCTTTCACTTTCGTTTCGCTTACAAATCAGAGTGTAGTGTCAGCAGGCCTCCCTGCTTGTCCAGTACGTAGCTGGAACATTTTACTAGCACTTCCTGGAATAAGTTTTGGAAACCGTATCTCTGTGTACAAATTTATTTGTAAGCCTCAGGCTGCAGTTTTAAACTTCTAACCTCAATGCAGATGTTTGAAAATTTACAGTCATGTTACAGTCATGAACTTTTAGTTGGTCTAGATCTCAATGTGTGACCTAAAGTTTCTTTCTTTTTCTTTTTTTAACAGTTTAATTTCAAATAATTGTGCAGTTATAACATCAAGAAAAGGTTAATTGGTTTATATGCAACAGCTTTGCACATTTTAAAGAACCTTTAAGTACAGTACATGACACAAATATTACCTTTTTCTGATTGAATTCGAATGACACGTGTTCATCTGTGCTCTTCCTCCTTCCAGATGATACGCCAAAACTGGAGCCAGTTGTCCAGAAGTCTTCCTCACCTGGGCTTGTGCTGCCTGAAGCCCCTGTGGAGAGACTGGAGGCCAACGCACCTGTAACTGAGCCCACTTCTGCTATTGAACAAGAGCTTCCCTCCAACGCCTCACTGACCACCCCCGTCACTCTCCCACTGACAGCAGCCAACACCAGTGAGCGTCCCTCTGCCAGGGAGTCCACTGCTCCAGCCTCTTCTCTCTCATCCACCATCGCGGAGCAGAAACCCTCTTTGGCGCCATCTCAGACTCCCAACACAGACAAGCCTCTTTCAGATGCCCCAAGAACTCTGGCTGGCTCGCCTGCACCAGCCCCAAAGGCTTTGAACGGCCTTGCAGAGTCCGGTACTGAGCTAGACACCACGGCTCACGAGCCTTCTCTTGTACCTCCTGCTGCACTCCAGCCCCAGACCCCTGCCCCTGCTTACAGAGAGGCCTCCCCCTCTGAAACTTTGCCTTCCGACGTGAGGCCAGAGGTTCCCATCGCTGCTGCGCTCGCCCCTATGGCACCTGTGGCTGTGGTGCCAGTCACCCTGACCTCAAGCCCTGCCCCAGCTTTGCCAGTTATGCTCCCCCCTGGACTTCCGCCTCTAGTGCAGGCCACGACAGAGGCCGACGAACCGAGCAAGTCCTTAGACACTAAAGACCCCGTCCCCAGAGTTGGGACAGAGGCACATGGTGGCATTACTGACAGCAAGACAGAGTCCCAGCATCCAGCGCTCATCAGGAAGAGTCCCACTACAGGTACTATGTCCGTTGCACTTCAGCAGCTGTAAAATTTATCAATAATTTGTTTCAATAGCTAACAAGTTTTAACCTTCAGTAGAGGAGTAAGTACTCTTTGGAGTGAGTTTTTTGGTACTTTTTTATTGCATAATCCCTTAATACCAAAAATGAAGTGGTCTTGTGATGCACTAGGGCGTTTTTATGAACACCCATACAGCACTCACTGTAGATAATCTTTCAGAAAACGCCGTTCTGATACGGTTGATTCCCCGAAAAGGCACAGTCTGATCGAATGAAGTCCACCCATCCAGAAAAAAGAAAAAAGATTATTTTCACATTTTTATTTGTCAGAAACAAACACAGGCTATGTTCAGATCCAAACAATGGTTAACAAATGGGAGTATTTTCTGAGCATTTGTTTGGTTTGTAAAATGATCAACAAAGTGAGTGGCTGAAAGTACTTGGGGTCACCACATGTCATAGTAGTTTGTCAGGTAGCTCAGAGTATGCTGCAGAGAAATACCAGACAGACAGGTTGAGCTGAAAGTTACCAGTGTCTGCTAATTGATCTCTCTACAGAATGAGTCATGCAGCTTTCACCTGTTTGTTGTCGATGTCATGAGAAATGTCACTTATTCCAGCTATCAGTTATAGTAAGATCAGGGCCCATAAGTAAGAAATTTCCACTACAAGCAGGAATTGTGTGTGTGTGTGTGTGTTTTTTTTTTTTTAAGATCTATATCAGTGGACTTTTAAATGGGTAAAGCCTCTATGTCCAGTCATACCAGCCTTGTATCATTGAAGAAATCCTGGAAAAAAAAAACTGATGATTCACACTAGAGGAAAACTTATCCCTCTTTTTCTGCTCTGTCAAGTAGCATTTGCAAATAACATTTGTTTGTTTGAGTTTGGTCAGAGATGAGTGAGGTTTAACACATTAGAACAATGTGGACATCTATAATTATGTATTTTTCTGGATTTCATCCTCTTGACAGCCATAACCACTCATGTTGTTTGCCAGGGCTGTTGTAAGTGTAAAACAGTTGTAAGATTTGCTCAGACAGGCTGATTTTTCTTGACGTCACTGCTTTTTTGAACACAGATTTCACTTTTAAATCCACTGAGGTTTTTCTCTTGTACTGACTGACTGTGGCTGATTGCACATTCCTGCGTTTGTGTTGCCCCGCAGTAAATCAGACGGCTTCTGCTATACCAAAGACCTGGAGGAAACCAAATGAAGGGATCTCTGCTGGAGACACACCTCAAAAGGAGGAAGAGGTGAGAATAGATGCGCCATCTCCTTTTAATGCGGGATGAGGGGGTGGAAAGAAAACACTACATAGAGGCTTTAAAGTATAGATCATCTCACCTTCAACACCTTGTGTGTGTTTATAGTCTCTTGACAGAAGTCTGTTTACACACAAAGAAGATTATATCCTGTGAAATTAACCTACTTTTCAATAATTTTATGAGATTTTGTCGCCTTTTTTCAAATGGTTGGCATCTCATTGTGGTACAAGCCTTTAAGCCTTTAAAATAACTACCGAGTATCAAAGGAGCGAGACAGAGAGGTTGAGAGAGAAGAGGAAAGGCACAATGTGGGCAATAGTTCAAGTGGAAAATGTTTCCACATGTGTGGTTGGGGAAGCGAACATAAACGGCTTTGGGGTGTTGTTATCGTCCGAGAACGACAGCAAGGAGTTATCCATCATCTTCATTGCTCACCCGGCCCACTGTACGTAAAATCAGCTCTTTCCCCTTCTCGTTTCCTTTCCTTTTATTGTTTTCTTCTGGGCTTGTGGCTGTGGGAGAATTTTCACCCCACCAAATACTGGTGTTACAGCCTGTTAAAAGGCTTTTCTTTTAGTCTACCCTGAACAAGCACCATGAGGCTGTATAGCATTACCAGAGCTGCATCGAGTAAGCTCTAGTACGGTACAGCTGAACTGCAAGCCCAATTAATTAATTTGCAGTTTGAAAGAAAATTAATTAAAAAAATCTTTTGACAGTTGATTAATCCTTTGGTTTCAGCTTCTCCAGTGTGAGCATTTGTTGCTTTTATATGTCAAATATGACAGCGTCACTTTGGGCTTAAGGAAATCGTGATGGACACTATTTTCTGACATCTGGCAACCATTTTTTTTAGAAGAGCAAATTCATTGCCTTCCACTTGAACAAGTCTATTGGGCTCCTATTTCTTTTTCCCCTTCTCTATCTTTTGTGTCTCACCCCTTACACCTACAAAAAAATTGCAGCTCTACTTGACCCATTCTGACCTCTCCCCTACCCCCACCGCACCAGCTACCCCTGAGTCCCCTGCCTTCACAACTATTATTCATTCATCCGTCAGTTTCCTTTCCTGTATTTTACACTCTCTTTATGTGTTCATCCATTTCACCCACTCTGCAGATTATCCCTTAGAGCCTCATAACTGATAATTATAGCCAGTGTAATTTAGATAAATTGTGATGCTAGTAGTTTTCAAATGTGATGGACTATCAAATAACTACCAAGACAGCTCTTTTGTACACACAGAAAGAGCTACATGACAGTAACCATTTAGCTGTTAGGTATTAATTATCTTGCTGAATGATAATAAAGCAGGACATAAGGCTTGCCAACAAATACAGGGGATCTGAAACTTGAAATTTGCCTCTTTACAGGACGAGTCGAGGTCAGTGGATCAACCTGCTGGAGACCAGGCCCTGCAGTCAGCTCCACTGAGCAGCAGCCCTGTGCCCCTTCCCTCAGTCTTCACTTCGACCCCTGCTCCCGCTCCTGTCAGCAGCCCTGAGGCTGACCGAAAGCCCGCCGCCCCAGAGGAAAATGGTGAGGCCGAGATGGAGCCCATGAGGAACGGGGCGGGACACACCTCGGAGACGGAGAGCAGCGACAGTGGAGCCACCCCCGGAGACAAGGAGAACTCTACAGGAGCTCCACAGGACATGGAAGGTTAAGACAGACATTGTTCTTTAGACAGATGTTTGAAAACCTGACTGTTAAAAAAAATAAAAAATAAATCACAAGTTTTATCAGTAGAATCACGGTGCTTTTGAGCATACCTGTTTCTGCCTTTTGGAGTTGCCAGTGTCCTTAAGCTGCTGTATTAACTCTGTTTCTCTTTCCTTCCCTCTTAAACCGTGCTTGGTGGTCCAGACCTGGCCGAGCCCAGTGGGAAGCGTCAGTATGACAGGGACTTCCTGCTGGGATTCCAGTTCATGCCTGCCTGCATACAGAAGCCTGAAGGGCTCCCACCGATCAGCGATGTGGTGCTGGACAAGGTAAGTTACGGACTGCAGTGCAAACTCACAGATTCATAGACTGTTAGACAAAAGAACTGCGCAGTGATTGACTTCAGGCTCTGGAAAGTTGTCATGGGCATTAACTTTCAGAGGCTGTAAAGCTAAGCGATTAGGCTTTTTTATTCAATTTATGAATAATGAATTTTGAACAAACCTCCTTATGAAACATTGTTCTTCGTTATTGGCTTATAGCAACAGGCTGTGTTAGATTGTGGATCAAAGATACACCACAGAGAGTTTGGTTCATTCCTCTGATCCCCACATATGTATGGGTGGAGCATATGGCCCGCTGAAATGCTGTTTTGATTAAAATCACATTGCTATTATGTCACACTTGGCAGTGTGAAGAGTGCTTGCCCCTCCCCCCACCTCTCCTAAAAGAACAACCAGACCGGCTAACAGTTGATTGGTACAGTTCCATAGTCTCAAATTCTCTGTGGGAGACAGTGAAATCTCACTGGAAAAGAGGAAGTCAAGGACAGCTGAAAGACAAAGAGCTGGATTTGTTCTTTTCTCCTCCCCCACAACTGTCTCTCTCTCTCTCCTGTGCTCCTTTCTTCCTTCCTTCCCTTTCCACATCTGGTTCTGACTTTTCTCGCTGAACCCAACGAGAATAATTTATTACCAGCGCAGTAAAAATATATAAACCAAAACCTGGTAATGTGGTACGACTGTCATTTACAAGGGGTCACCTTTAAGGGACCACTGGGTTAGAAATGTGCGCACACACACTTGCATGCACACACACACAGACACACACACCAGGCTGACTCCTTTTGCCCTGTTGCCAGTATTATTAAGGGATCACTGCTCCCCCTGCTGTTCAGATCATCCTGAGTGTGTAAGTGTGTGTGTGTGGTGATGATGATGATGATGCATTGTGTATGTTACGTGTCGTACAGATGAACCAAAACAAGCTGCCATCTCGAGTGGTGGATTCCAGGGTGATTTCCAGAGGACCTGATTTCACACCTGCCTTCGCGGATTTTGGCAGGCAGATGACCGGAGGACGAGGCGCTGCTGTGAGTCACACAGGCGCACACACACACACACACACACACACACACTCACACTCTCACACTCTCGCTCCCAACCTGCCACAATCATTCATAAAATCACACACAAGCTCTCTCTCACATGCACACTCACACACCTCCATTTTCCACCTTGTTTCTCTCAACTCCCTGTCCAAAATAGGTAACATGCTGCTTTTAAGTGGGGGGGTTAATTGTACAAACACATTCTTTACACTTTTCCTCAGTGATTAGTAAAATTGTGTTTGAGGTCAGTGATCTGATACCATCTGAGGAACCTGGTTTCAGCTAATGGTTAATTCAACACAGAAAAACCCTGAGGTTTGCTGTGAGCGTTTCTGAGATACTTTAAAGGAGCTGGAATTAAAGAAATAGTTAAACATTTTGGAAACTAGGCTTAGTTAGATGGGAAGATTGATACCACTCATGTCTGTATAAGGCTAGAGTAAGAAGAAGGCTGGGCACAAAGAATGGAAGCAGGAGCTGGAAGTCAGACCTTTTTCAGCGTTGGATCGAGCCAGGCTGACTGCTTACCCTTGTTTTCTTTGTCTTTGTGCTAAGCTAAGCTAACTGGCTTCTGATTTTAGCTTCATGGTTACTGCACAGACACGAGACAGTATCAGTGTTCTCATGCAGCTTTCAGCATGGTGGCGTATAAGAGAATTTCCCAAAATGTTGAACCGTTACTTTAACCCACTCGAGTGTAGCAACATATGAGAGTGAAGTGCTTCTTCTAGACAAGGTAGGTAGGTCGTTACGTAGTAATCAGGAATGTTGGCATACTTTTTTTTTTCTTTCATTGCAGCTTATGAACATTGGGGCACGGCGGCCTCCAGCCAGGAAGATCATCATGAACGTGTCCGTGAATGACGATGTTCAGCTGAAAAAATCAGAGAATGCCTGGAAACCGGGCATGAAGAGGGAAAGCCTTGCAGAGGATCCTGAGATGCAGAAAACACAGGTAGGGCCGATTATAAACAGACGTGTGAAGACATGCAAGAACTACACAAAGGATTGGGTGAATGTAATAAATAATTAGCTGCATGTACCAGCTAATTTTGGCAATTAGCGATCCATAAAATCCACTTGACTGAAAATTCTAACAGAGTCAGCTGTTTGGTTTTATTCTGTGATTGTTGGAAAGGCAAAATGAGTGTATGGTTATTACTCAATAAATGACTTACAACACAATGACACAACAGAATGAAATGTCTTCAAATGGCATAATTTCCTTTCAAGCTTGTCATGGGAAATAATGCCTTGATTAAAAAGTACCAACAATAGTATCCTTACAGCTGAGTCAGTTTTTCATGTCGTGTGATTGATTATTGTGGTTGACGGCCTCAGTGATTAACTACCTTTTATGACCAATTCCCCTCAGGAGCTCTTCAGGAAGGTCCGAAGCATCCTGAACAAACTGACGCCTCAGAAGTTCAACCAGCTGATGAAGCAGGTGACAGACCTGACCATCGACACGGAGGAGAGGCTCAAAGGCGTCATCGACCTGGTCTTTGAGAAGGCCATCGATGAGCCCAGCTTCTCTGTGGCCTATGGAAACATGTGCCGCTGCCTCGCCACGGTAAGTGGGTCACTGTGTCGATCACAATGGATGAGGTGTGTAGACCTTGAGATAAGAGAGGCTTGTGTTTGTAAGGCTAATAAGGCTAATGGTTTAAATCACTGGAGGGATGACGTTAGAGGACCTTTATGGGAGAAGTGTATGAATATGTTTACACAATAAAAATCTCTGAATTCCAATTATATACACTGTTAACAAGACTTTGTCTGCAATCAGCTGATAACCCTAACCTTACATATATTAGGTATTAAGATAAAAATGATGCATGCAGGCAATGTGTTAATTTATAATTAAAAGAAAGTACAGTGCAACCAGTAGAAAACTCCACATTTTTAAAGATTTAGTTCAGCAGTTGCCTCATACTATATCCACTATTTCCTCTGCCCACGTACAGCTCAAAGTGCCCATGACAGACAAACCCAACACCACAGTGAACTTTCGTAAGCTGCTGCTAAACCGCTGTCAGAAGGAGTTTGAGAAAGACAAGGTGGACGATGTGGTGTTTGAGAGGAAGCAGAAGGAGCTGGACTCTGCTGCATCGGTACGTGTTACACCAGATTTAATGCTTTACCCAGACATCCTAAGTCTGTCTCAGTTTTGGCAAACAGGTTTTCTGAATAACTTTCAGGGCAAGTATTATTATTGTATGTTTCCTTGGTCCCGTCAGGCGACGGAGCGTGAGCGTCTTCAGGAAGAGCTGGAGGAAGCCAAGGATAAGGCCCGGCGACGTTCCATCGGCAACATCAAGTTCATCGGCGAACTGTTCAAGCTCAAGATGTTAACGGAGGCCATCATGCATGACTGTGTGGTCAAGCTGCTGAAGAACCACGACGAGGAGTCTTTGGAGTGTCTGTGCAGACTGCTCACCACCATCGGCAAGGACCTCGATTTTGAGAAGGCCAAGGTGAGCTGGACTCGTTAGTACCCAGACTCACACTCTGGGTTTGTGCCTAAAGAAATATGCTGGTTCCACTTTGTGGAAGGAGCTACACAGTTGATAAAAGAATGCAGAGATCAGACCTCTGTGATCTCTGTGTGTTCTAGATATTGAGTAATTGCGTTGTTTGCAGGGATGACGTTAGGAGATGAACATTCTGTCACCAGTACTTTGAAAGTACAGCCAAAGGGCAGTTAATGTTAATGTGTCTCCGCTAACATACCCCCAAGATGAATTCCTCCGCACTGGTTTATGTGGTAAATTAAGGGGTTCAGGAGGTGGTTCTGATCTACAGCAACACAGTTTTCTAAGACATAAAAGAGGAGTTCTGCTGGGATTCGATCCCACACCATCTGGGCTACATTTACTTCCAGAGCCAGAGGAGAAATTGTTTATGTAGGTTATGAGGAAACAGGAATATCCCCACAGTGTCCCACTCTGCTTTGTTCTGTCTGACTGGCTGTCCTGCAGACATCAGCGACTCCCAGCTGGACACAGCCAGAGTCGGGAGATGCTTGCAGAGACATAACCAACCCGAGGCTCTTTCTGCTCTCTCTCTCTCTGCTATATTGTGATGTTTGGTTTGATCCCTCTGACCAGGGAAACTGATGTGAACTCATCACAACTTTTTAATTCTGTTTTATTTCCCTTTTTGTTTGATTCTGAAAGATATTTGCACTCTTTACCAGCATTTAAGTCCAGTTTCTGTGCATTCAATCTTACAGAATGTGATCATAAATCATCCATTTTGTCCTTCAGATGAGTTTCATCCTGTTTAATGTGGTGATGTCCTGAACATGGACCGTTTAATGCATTACAGCAAATTAAATCTGTACTTTTTGGGCTATTACAAATTTTCTGATGCTGTCTCCCAAAATGTTCCAATTTAATCTTGGGCAGTCAGGGCAGCTCCTGCTCCAGGTAATAAAATGAACAATTGGTTGACTTAGTGAAATAATGTGGCAACCTCTGAAACCTGCTGTGCGGAAGATTGAATAGAGACATAGAGAATATAACCTTCGTGTCTCAAATTAACTATCTCCTTCTCTCTCTCTCTCTCTCTCTCTCTCTCTCTCTCTCTCTCTCTCTCTCTCTCTCTCTCTCTCTCTCTTTCTTTTTCTCACTAGCCTCGAATGGATCAGTATTTCAATCAGATGGAAAAAATCGTCAAGGAGAGGAAGACGTCGTCTCGGATACGGTTCATGTTACAGGATGTTGTAGACCTGAGATTGGTGAGTGTGCGGTTGTGATATTCCTTTTCATCTGCACAACTGTAGAGAGTCCAAACTCCAAATTCTTCGGTAACTCGGGTTCACGATGTATAGGTTTATTTCACTGATCTCTCTGACCTCCTGGAACATGACATTAGATATTCTGGTCACGTTCTGTTAAACGGATACTACTACTGCCGCTGCAGTTACTGAATTTCAAGGCCTTTTCAGAAAGACCAATGTGGAAAAACTCAAGCACATACTGTTTATCTGTATATACTTGAAGACTGAGGTGCTCATCATCTCTCACTGCTGATAACACATGCATTCAGAGCACATCTGACATCGGTAATACTGTATGAATCATCAGTATGCAGATTAAAAAGCAACAGTAGTGGAAAAAAAACAGTCAAAATAGTCAGACAGAAACATGTCGGTGTGAAAAGCAACAATTCGCTGTACCTAAAACACTTTAAACTGCCATTCTACCATATATTATTGGACTATATTTTGAAACAGTGTGGTGTAATGCGATAAGATGCAACACAACACAGTAAAATGTGACTCCTTGTTATGCAGACAGTACAGTTTTACCATTACAAAGTGTTGTTTTGCAAGTGGCTGTAAAACAGGAATTATCAGACACAGATGAATGCACCTGTACTAGCGTGGGCGTGAGGTCAGATCAGGGTTCGGCTGAAATGGCCAGAGTCGCCCAGCCCTGACTCACGCTTTGAACTGGTCTTTGGCACAGATGCAGATATATAAAAACAATACTGATCGCTTGCGAGGCTGTGATCAGTATTGAGTTGTGATCAGTTGAGATAATATCTCATCAGCAAACAGAAAACTCAGATAAATGTATAGTGATTTTACAGTCTCTCCCACTCGTAGATGTGATGGCCAGAGCTACTACAAGGTAGCCAGACCCAGCTAACGCTTATGTTCACTCAGTTGTGGGCACAGCTACTTATTAATTGAGGAGCTGTTAATATTTTCTGGTGTCACAACACTGACAGAAAAAAAATGAAAGAACGTATGGACATAGGAACAGATGGGGAGCAAATTACTTAACAAGTGTCATGTTATTCTTTTCCAATAGAGAGAGATGTGCATTGATTAAGCTGTGATTTCCACCTAACACAAGCCTTTTCAATCGATGCTGCTGTCTCCTACAAGATGCTGGGAACGCAGATTCAGTCCCTACTGTGCTGCGCTCCTGTCAGATTTGAAATTAAAATGAGCGAGGCTACTTAGGCAGTGCAAGGATCTACTTTGTTTAAAAACAAACGCCCTGTGTTCCACATCGTGGAATGACACAAATATTAATGACAAATGATGCGATGTAATGCAGGTTGAAAGGGATAACCTTGTTAACTGATGTCTCTGTCAGTTATGATCATTGGTTAATTCATCAGTACGTCACCTGACATTAGGATTTTCCTGTGTGATTGACAACTTTTTCTGTGTAAGCTGTGATGTACACGTACTCCTGAATTCTCTGGGCTGTCAATGGAATGAAGTCACGGTGGTTCCCGTCTTTCTTTCAGCACAACTGGGTGTCCAGAAGAGCCGACCAGGGTCCGAAAACCATCGAGCAGATCCACAAGGAGGCTAAGATTGAAGAGCAGGAAGAGCAGAGAAAAGTGCACCAGCAGCTGCTCTCCAAGGACAGCAAGAGACGGCCAGGTCAGGCCTGCAGTCTAAATCCTCTTTAAGGCTTAGAATCACATCGGCACAGCTATAGTGTCTCAGGAAGCCTGCAAGCATACAGGCAGACTTCCTGTCCCTATAGCCTGCAGAGACGCTATTGTGCCCAACAGCAGACAGGAAGCCCCCCTACCCCCTCCCATCTGTTAGCTGACCTATAATATTTCATCATGTATAGCAGCATGCTACAGACACAGCCAGAAATGTCGCTCTGTTGGACACTTTCACAGTTGTTGGACACCATTGTATTTCCTGAACTCGTATTAAACCCGTATTTTCCCTGTTTGTTTGTGGACGTGTCTTCATAGATCCGAGAGATCAGAGAGATCAGCGCGTGCAGAGAGACGAGACCTGGAACACTGTGCCCATGACAAAGAACAGCAGGACCATTGACCCCACCAAGATCCCAAAGATCTCCAAGGTGAGACATGCTGCCAGGGCCATTTTTAGGCATAGGCGTATCAGGCTGGGTGCTGGGCGCCAAAGCCGAGGAATCTGCTTTTAAAAGTCATTGACTTACAGCCAGTCCACTATACCTCCTACTGGGAGGAGTTTTACGGGCACACTGCAGGCAGGGGACACTCTATTTGAGACTTCACACTGTTATATCATTTGAAACCGCTGGCGGCCGCTTAATTTATGTCCCATGCAGTTCATTTGCTCACATCACTGCATACGAATTATGAATACAATGGCATGAATAACCAGATGGTTACTTACTGTATGTTCCATACAAATATACCATGATAAATACTGGAGTCCTGCTATTGGTTAAAATGTCAGTATATTGGTGAGGGTGAGACTGAAGATGGCCTCCAACTCCCATCCAGGCCTTCCTGCGGCAAAACATTCACACTGACGTCTTCTATTAAATATAATAGAGAATACTCTAACTATGTAATAAGAAATATGATAGGAAACCATTATAGGGAAACAATATTTTTCAATGCAGAGCGATCAGATGTCAGACAGCTTAATTAATTAAGTTACATCTTCACTTAATGTAAAAATTTATGTTGGATCATAAAGCGTGGTCAGGACTTTAGGAGATGCTCCGGTGCAGACAGGCAGAAACATACAATGTTATATGATGTAAGATTCATACAGGTATTTAAATAACCACGATTCTTATGTTTTATGTCATATACTGAACATGATTATTACCAGCAAGAGACACAAGCAGGGGAATTTGTGTGCAAGTCATGATATTTCATATCTTGATAATGTTTGGCTATTAAAAGATCAGTCTCCTCAGGAGCAGCAGTGGATGTCCAGAAACCAGAACGTCTCCAGTAATGTCACAGCATGCTTCTTCCTCTCACACTCACAGTTTCACCCCTTCAGCCAGGAGCCAGTCAATTCAGTGATGTACAAGTCTTTAGTTAAATAATCCATCAAACCAGCAGAAGCTGAATATAGCGTTGTTGTGATATCAGGAATGACCACTGATTAGAACGTGATCACAGACAGCATGAAAGGTTGTGACGCAGCATTTTGTGTGTTCTGTGTTCTGTGTGTGTGTGAGTGAGTGAGTGAGTGAAAGTCTGATGAATCTGCAGGCTGTTTTGATCTCTCACTCACGGTTGAACGTTGTCAGCATAGTAATTTAGATAAATTGTTGATGCCGTTCTTCATGTCGTGACAAGTTTGTCTCACATTTATTAAGTGTTTTTCCGTGTAAGTCCCGAGCTCACCCTCACCGGTGGTTTCTGTTCTTTCGGTAGGAAGCTTCTGCGCACAGCAGAGGCCTGTTTACACAGAACTAAGACGAATCCCGTAGATCATCATAATTGAGCTGTTTACACAAACTGACCCTGTTCTCATCTGATCCACATTATTGTGGTTTACATGTTCAGTAGTGCAAAGTCTCCCCTGTTGGATCTATGAGGTACTACAGTGTTTAAAAAAAAAAACAAAAACCATGGCAAGTTTATGTTTTTTTGTGCTCCACCTGCTGGATGCACTCTGTCAGGTTTAGTTGAACAGAGAGGAGAACACTCATTAACTAAGTCGTTCTGTCACATCATGTTAGAAAAAGAAAAACACTGTATGTTATGGATACACCACTTTGGCTGGCACTTGTCCTGGATTAACATTTGGAATAGCAGAATAAAAAAGAAGCCTTTGCTTCTGCTGGGTGTCGTCAGATTATGTCCTTTCTCCTATTTTTGTCTGTTTTCCTTGTGTATTTCTTTAAATTGGGAATACTGAGGTTTGTTCTTAAATGATTCTCTTCCTGCAGCCTCAAATGGATGAGAAGATCCAGCTGGGCCCACGGGCTCAAGTCACGTGGGTGAAGGGCAGCAGTGGAGGAGCCAAGGCCAGCGACTCAGGTGAGATGACGCAGCGAGCTGAAACATCATTGCATGAAGAAGACCTGGAGATACAGCACAGAGCTGAGTAGACAGCGCAAACATGGTTCATCACACAGCCAAGTATTTTTCTTCTTGTGTCCCAGAGGCCCACTCACCAAACAAAAACACAGAGGCTGACTCAGAGGTGGAGAACTGATCTTCCAAACTTTTTTTTCCCAACATCCCTCAGCTTTCTGCCTGTCTCTCTCTCTCTCTCTCTGTGTGTGTGTGTGTCTGCTGCTCAGATGTCAGCTGTTGACGAATCGATTTAAGTCGTAACACTTAAACATCTTTAAAATAACTGTTGCAGTTTCAATTACACTAGATGGAAAGAAATGAAAGAACTTAACTCTGCATAACTCTACGACATCTGTGTGATGGGATTGTGGCTGCAACTGGCGTAAACCTCCCACAGTTAAAGTGTCAGGACGCTTGAAACGAGGTGTCGTCCGATCACAACTGAAGGTGTTGATAGTTGTTCCAAAAAGCCACAGTCTAAGGAGGAGGACAATAAAAACTGTCAAAGGAAAGTGGGTTTAGCAGCTCACACTTTCGAAAAATCTTTCCTTGAAGGCCTTCGTGATGTTGCTCCTGTTTGTGCACGTGAAAACTGACAGAAGTAACGATGTGAATGTTTTAAAAACAGAGCCAGAAGGAAAGTCAGACCCTGTTTGCTTTCCCACCCCCACACAATCGGCCAATCGCTGCATGGAAGTGGGTGTGAACGTTGGATTGTCGTGTTTGGAAAGTTGCAGAGATTGTCTTTGTCAGCCTCCGAATTCTAAATTCTTGGTTGACCATTCAACAGGCACATGGTTGAAGCATGCGGACACCTTACTTTTGTTCTTACGACGTCTTGCGTAAATCTTTTGATGAGCATTGAATTAAGTATTCTCTTGACATATAAAACTTTTACATACAACGTAAACAGTGAGTCAGTCGAAGCAGCGCTCTTCTAAAGGATTGGACCTTGACACTACCCTTGATTTCCTGGTCGTTGTTGTCACTCACTTCTCTTACAACTCCTTCCTCTTCATAACAGAACTATCACGGACAGCTGGCCTCAACCGTTACTCTGCGCTGCAGTCCACGCCTTCACCTCAGCCCTCCACCACACCTCCACAGAACCCAGACTTTGACTCCAGGAGAACTCTGGGAAGGTAAAGCATTGCTGACTTATGTAGTGCTCCTGTTTGTTTTTCACCGCCCTCTGATGAGGATGTCTTTGTGCCTCTGATAGCTAATTTGTCTGACCTTCTGTTGGCAGGATATTTCAAACCCTGATTAACTCATTTCCATTAAATTTGGAAGCGGTATTAGTTTTGTGATTATGGCTTTAGATTGCATCTATTTGCATTTTAATAACAATAATTTCACTTAAGGTACCTGGCAGGTTTTAAAGCTGCTCTGTCCCAGAAGTTTTTCGTTACAGAATAGGGCAGGTTCCAAACTGGTTGAAAATGTCAATACTCAAATAGAGTTATTTCTCCTTTCTCAGCGGTCCTCATTTACTCTTGCATTCTTGCTGACTCACTGTTTGCTTGTTTTCTTTTCCCCCTCCTCCTCCTCCAGTCGTAGCAGTACAGGCAGAGAGCGCAGTGAGAAGCCACTGATCTCTGCCCCGCCATCATCACGTCCCGGACCGTTCATTAGGGGAGGCAGTTCCAAGGAGCTACTGGAGAGTCAAACCCCAGAGGAGCCACGAAGAGACCGGGAGCGTGAGGGAGCCGAGCCCCGGAGACCGAGTGTCACTGAGGACAAAACAGAGCCGGAGCGCAGCAGAGTCAGAGAGCCTGGTGAGACACGCCGTGCTGCGCAGCTCTGGACATACATGAAAATACTGAAACACAAACAGTCCTTATTGGTTCCACACTGATATTTGCTTTCTGCCATTTTTAATCCATCAAAACTCCTCATTATAGAGAATTTGTTATTTCCATTTTTATCTGTTTTAAAGTAAAGATTAGGTAGAAAAAGATTAGGTAGAAAAAAAATTATTTTTTTTAAATTATTGCAATTAAGCTATTTACAGTGTACATCATGGAGTTTTTCTCAGGGTGGCTGCAGAACATTTTCATTGTCATCTTCATTTACAGCTTTAAAAGTATACATATTCAAATATACTGTATATATTCATTTACTTTGGGAAATGTTAAGTTCATGTGTGTGTTTCATTAGATTCAGAATAAGAGTAGGTTGTTACTTGTATTGGGGCTTAATCAGAGAAGACCATACAGACATCTACCACAGACAGACGCTGTTGTGACTGTTGTTTTTTTTTTTTGCATTGGCAGTGAAACCTGAGCCTGTGGTCCAGACCCTGGACAGACCTGCCCTGTCTGAGGAGGAGATAGAGAGGAAATCCAAATCCATCATCGATGAGTTCCTGCACATAAATGATTACAAGGTGCTGAGATCACAACAAAATCTGCATTAGATTAAGTTCGTGGCGCCTGAGTTCAGTGATTTTAGATGCTAAGGTTTTAATGCATGTAAACAAACTGCTGCTTAACAATGGAACAATGACTTTTCCTGCAGATTCATTTATGATTCAGACAGTTTACTTTTTAAATACATGACTTGAGGTAAAGTATTTTGTCTTCATTTCTTTTAACAATAAATCACTCACTTAGTCAGCAGTTATTTGAGGAAATAGCTTATACTGAACTGATCAATGGGTTTAGTCTTTTTTTTTTGGTGCATTTAATAAAATACTGTACCACTGTATAGATTAATAATTTGCTTTTGAATCGTGAGAATGACAGAATTCAGACACATGTTGAGCTCCCTTCACTCAGTCGTGATCATGTGTCTTTGTTTTCTGCAGGAGGCTATCCAGTGTGTGGACGAGCTGGATCTGGGCTCTCAGCTGAACATCTTCGTACGCGTTGGGGTGGAGTCGACTCTGGAGCGCAGTCAGATCACACGGGACCACATGGGCCAGCTCCTCTTCCAGCTGGTGCAGCAGGGGATCCTGCCCAAACCCCAGTTCTACAAAGGGTCAGTTCACCTGCTTAATGCGTTGTATTATGTTAAAATAATCAAGACGTTTCCACCGACAAGAAGCTACTTGTCGTCATAGTCCTGTATGTTTCTCTGCTTTTCGTAAAATTGGCTGCTGTGTAACCTTATTCTTGAAAGTGATGCACTTCACTCACATTTACAAACTAAAAGTGAGACTGGAACATTGGACTGTGCTGCAGAACGTGTAAGGAAATAAGGGAAAATAGAGAATGACAATGACAGTTTTGAAAAGGTCTAGATGACATTTGGAACAGAATTGGTCTGGAAGTACTGTGTTTCCATTTAAGCATAGAGGCTTCTACAGGAACAGTTGTTTTTCTCTTTAAATCTAATTGCTTATTTATATGAAATGGATAAAAAAAAAAGCCCCTTTAAAATAAATTGTCAGAGATTGATTGATAAAAAAATTTTTCAGGTATATAAAAACATTTCCTAGTTACAAACCAAAAGGATTAAAAAATAATTTGAGTAGAAAAATATTTTGGTTGTCCGTGTTTTCGAGCAGGTCGAGGTCTAACCAGCACCGTGTCCTTGTGTTTTCTCAGGTTTGCAGACACGCTGGATCAAGCGGATGACATGGCCATCGACATTCCCCATATCTGGCTATATCTGGCCGAGCTGCTCAGCCCTGTGCTGAAGGAAGGGGGCTTCTCTATGAGAGAGCTCTTTAGGTACAGAGACACTGAGACGTCACTACCTGAGTCATTCATTCACGCTCAAGGAGAAAATAATAACCCTCTGAAAAAAAAAAGTCACATAAGAGTTATTTGGTTTTTACATTCAGTGATGCATATTTGCAGTAAACTAAGCTCCGTACGAAGGAGAAATATTTGTCAGACTTTTAAATTTTAATTTAATTTGTTTGTTCACAGTGAATTAAGCAAACCTTTGCTTCCTGTGGGAAGAGCTGGGATCTTAATTTCTGAAATACTGCACATACTATGCAAACAAATGGTAAGCAACACTTTAATCTGTTTTTTTTTTTTTTTTTAAACTTTGTTCTACACAAAGATGAGGTACCTGTCACCTGGAATTAATGATTGATAAAGAATATATATAAATATTGTTTATTGTTACCTCGGTGGAGTTTATCTTAGTCGTAGTGATTATTATAATTATACAATTAACAGTAATCAGTTAAAGGAATAAATCAAAGTGTAATGTTGTCTGGTCTTGTCTCCACAGAGCCATAGGACTGTGGCTTCTTTGTGGAGGGAATCTGGCCTCAGTTGGACTGACTTCCTACCAGAGGGAGAGGACGTCCAGGCTTTCATCTCACAACAGGTCGGTGATAAAGCCTTCCACTAAAATCAAGACGTATCGTTATAATGGGAAAACTCACAGTCACCATCCATCAGCTGTCTGAAATCTAACAAGCTGATAAAGAGCACTTTCTAAAATCCACTCCATCATTCTCCCTCCTGTCTTTTTTTTTTCCATTTCATCATCTGTCCCTTATTTATTACTTCCTCACCATATCAATGTCCTCTCGTTTTGACACAAACAGAAACTCCAGTTCATTCAGTCGGACGGCTCCAGCTCTGAGTTGGCTCTGTCTAGAAGGATCTTGTCTCCTGAGGAGCTGAGACAACAGCTGGAGAGACTCCTCCTGGAGGACATGGCCAGTGACGAGCAGATCTTTGACTGGGTAGAGGTATGACAAGTGACACGTTTGTCATCAACCAAACTCTGCCAGCCAGTGGCTAAAATTGAGAGCGGTAGTCTGGTTTTTATGATTAACAGAGCTTTGACACAGCTTACTTACAGCTGTTAGGTTGCATGCAGTGAAGTAACCGTGCAGGATAAGAACAAGTTACTGAATCTAAGCAGGTTTGAGAAATGTCTATTAAGTCACAAACGTTGTGCAAAGGTGGCCTATAGCAGTACTGAGTACCAGATCCACCCTGGAGGAGTAGTTGTTAAGTGATATGTTGGATAATGAAGGGCAATAGAAATCTGTTGTGGTTGAAGTCAGAGTGTCTGGGCAGATCACAGCATGTAAAAACACAACATGGTGCAGTAGGAAACCACTGGTAACAGTTGTGCTGTTGCACACAGGGCCGTCTGTGGAGGGAGTCTGTGTCTGTAGCTCCACAGATCAGGCAAAATCATGCCACACTGCTCCGCTCCTGCTCCCACAGCCTGACACAACCACGCTGCTTCCACCTGTACTTTGTAACACATTCTGTTTTTTATTCTTATTCAAAGTGCTTCCTGTTCTTCGCTGCTGTTCTTCACTGCTAAGTTGAGCCTTGTGAAACTGACAGATTGTGTGTTTTGTCCTCCGGCTCTTTGCTCCATTTCTCAGGCAAACCTAGATGAATCTCAGATGAGCTCGTCTCCCTTCCTGAGGGCTTTGATGACAGCTGTGTGTAAGGCAGCAGTGAAAGGTAAGCACTGTGCCACCTGGAGGACGGACTCCTCCATTCCGCTGAAATCGCACCGCTGATTGCAATATTTACACTCTGCCAAACGCTGAGCGGAGCGGCGCAGCATGCACTTACTCTGCCTCCTGCTTTACTGCACAGATGATAACACCAACTGTCGAGTGGACACGGCCATCATCCAGAGGAGATTGCCTGTATTACTCAAGTACCTTAACTCAGACACTGAGCGACAGCTGCAAGCACTTTATGCACTTCAGGCGCTGATCGTCACCCTTGATCAGCCTCCAAGTAAGTTTACTCCTAATGAAACTAGGAGCAGGAATACTTAAGTTGTGTCTACAGCATTGTAGATAATCTAATCTCAGCCCAAGGTCCATTTAATAGTTGTTCTGGAACTGTCGATCTTGTCACATCAATTTCATCAACAGATTGTATTGTTTGTCACAGAACTGTAGGTGTTCAAATTTCCATTCCCTTGTTTTTTAATGGCTTTGATATTCAGCAATTATTCATGATCAGTAAAGCGGGCATAACAAAAAGTTATGTGCAGATTTAAGTCTTCTTCTTCACAGATTTCTTCATGTTCTTAACTAGTCAGAATGACTACCACAAACAAGGCACGGTGATCTAAAGTTTTGAATCACGTGGTTTTACAGATGATAAAAAAAAGAAAGCAAAAGATATTAACAAACTACTTCTGAGTCATGTGACATGTTAGGTCTCATATTACGTTTTTTCTTAACCACATTTCAGAGAAAAAAGGTTATTAGATGCTCAGACTTGTGCTTCAGTTTGCCACAACATAATGAGCATCATAGTTTTTTTTTGTCTCTGCTGGTGAAGGTGTAAAAAGTAAATGGAATGATTTTCAATATTAACACTTCCTTCCACATTAGGAATCATTAGTAATTATTGTGACCTATAACCTACCTGGAAGTGCTGAAAAATTGTGATAATAATTCATCATCTCACTTCATTAAATGTGATTCTGTGTTGTATTAAAAACATCTTCAAAAGCTGTTCAATTTAATTTGGTAAATCTTGACAAAACCCTGAACAATGACACTGTCAGGTCTGTGTGGATTTACAGAAGAGCCACAATATGTTCACTTTCTGTACATCACTTTATACACTTTACTGAGGTGTGTCTTTGTCACGCGTCCAACTCTACGCACTCCACACTCTTATTTGCAATATAAAGCATCTGCAGATATTTGACCCTCATCTGATCCCTTATCCCAGAAAACATGACTGATTTGCTCTGTCCCACTTGTCTTCAGACCTTCTCCGGATGTTCTTTGACTGTCTGTATGATGAGGACGTCATCTCCGAGGACGCGTTCTACAAGTGGGAGACGAGCAAAGACCCCGCCGAGCAGCAGGGTAAGGGCGTTGCCCTCAAGTCTGTTACGGCCTTCTTCACTTGGCTGCGGGAGGCAGAGGAGGAGTCGGAGGACAATTGACGAGGGAGACACCCGTGGACATGACGTAGTAGGACTGCATCCTTACAGCAGAACAAACATTCAAAATGGGTGTGTGGGCAGGACGACATGTTTACGGCTGGAATTTTTTTCTGCGGTACGGTTCTGAAACATGCCGCCATTTTGAGTTTGGATTCCAACGGCGGAAGCACTAAATATCTGTATTATACATAGAAAATATTTTTGTTTTAAATTTTAACTTACTTTTCTTTTGTTACTTTTTAAGAAGAGACTTAAAAGATACATAGGTTCTGGACTCTTTAATTTATTATTTTTTTAAGGACTGCAAATATGAAAGTTATTTAACATTTGCAGATGCTCACAACAACAGAACAGAAATAACAATATAATTAATTATAATAACAAAATAATAATTGTGAAATGAATAGCCTCCCTGGACTCCATGCTGTTTGATTTAAAACAGGGTAAAACAAAATTATTTTGGGATGAAGGGGAAGCAGAGATAAAAATGAGTGGATGCACAGGAACTGTTAACGTTGTCCATGTATGACGTCTGAGGTCAAGGGTTCTCTCCTAATAACCAGAAAGCCTCGGCTTGCTCTGCGTTGATATGTACATACACCTCGTGAGAGGTAGAGGTATGCATTCAAGAAACGATGCAAGTCAGTCCACAGAACTGGCAAAACAAACGCAGACAAACAAACCGGATACATTCAAATGAAATGAGCAAAAAAATGCAACTTTAAAAAGCAAATGGCCAGGGTCGCTCAACATGAAATGCTTGTAATACTTCAGACCTACAGAGCAGATTAAATGCTTGTAAATACATTAAAGACAAAAAAGGTATTTAAAAAAAGGCTGATTCTCATGGTTTGTTCTTTGGATGGTTGGTGTTTGCAGGTGTGGGTTGCCAGATTTTCTTTTTTTTTTTGCTTCTGGTGGCTCTGGTATGACGTAATGTGTGTGTGTGTGTGTGTGTGTGTATTAATAAACTGAGCTAATGTTTCAGTTTTCTTGTTTTGGGCGACGCCTTAGCATCTTCAGTAGAGCTGTTGGACATGACCAGGAGAAGCAGATGAGGGACCAGCTGGCATCCGGCCCAGAATTCACGACGTGGGTACCACCCGACCCTTTGGTCTGCTGAGTCACTGAAGCATCGACAAAACAATCAGTATTTTAAAGTGTCTTAGCAGTTCATCGCTGTATATTTTCTTGTTTTTTTTTTTTATCACACTTTTAATATTTGTGTATCTAGATTGCGTATATATCTATTTGTGATGTGTTTCAATGTGACTAGACACGCAGTTTCATACATATTAAAACGTCTGTGTGGTCACCTGCTTACCAGGTCACCCAAAACACATTTTAGGCACCCATAGGGAACACGGAGAAAAGAGCTGTAATTAGAAAGTAATTATATTTATTAGCAACTTTTCTGATTATCGGTTAATCATTTTTAAGTCATTTTTTCAATGAATTCCTTCCAGCTTCTTGATAGTGATGATTTTCTGTTCAGTGTCATTGTTTCTTTGTGTTTTAACTATTTTTCAGACAAAACAAGCAATGTAAAGAAGTCCTCTCTAATGAAAATAACTGAGAAGCTGAAGGTGACATCTTCATATGTCTTGTTTTGTCTGAACCAAAGTCCAAAACCTGAAATAGTCAGTTTACAGTGATGTGTGAAAGCTGAAACAAGTTCTGTCTATGTGCTACACTAAACATGTATCTACCACTGTGCTTAACAGTAAAAGCTGAGTTTCTTTACATTTTAACAAAAGGATTGGGTCGTCGGCATTAGAGCGACCTACCACCTCTGCTGTCACTGTAGAGATTCTTTCTTGCATGTTTTCTAGTTTACCTTAGTTCCACTAGCTTTCAGTTCAGTTATTTCCCATGAATGGTCTCTTTCATCAGGTTTTGAATCATCACACTGGAGTTTCCTGTCTATATTCAAAGTTTATTAGGTCGCCCCAGGGAGCAGTTGCCCATTTTGCCTGGCTGGTGATCCAAACTTGAGATCTCCAGGGGCCCCAAAAGCCGGAGGTTTACTCCATATCATTCGAGTCTACATAATTTAATTCACTCCAAAATTGTTAGAAAATTTCCAGCACTAAAGCAGAATATTATCTATGGGTCTTGTTAAAATCAAGTATTAAATATTAACTCTTTTAGTTTATAGAGCTTATTTGCTGTAAAGTTGTTTTATCAAATTGTTTCTGTGTCAAATAATTAACACTCAGAAAACCTCAGGCACAGTAGTATTATTTCATCACAGAAGTACTGTAAGGCTGCAACCAACAATTGTTTTCATTATCAACAGATTTTTTTTTTTTTTTTTTTTTTTTTTTTTAATTTGAGTGACTGATTCTTTAGTGTATAAAACGCCAAACAGTTGTTAACTGTGGTAAATTAATAATTAACTCGTCTGACCAGCTGTTAAAAATACAAACATGTTGATTTTAAAATATAAGAAACTAGCAAATATTCACAATTTGGTAGGGACAAGAGCATTTTCTCCTTATAAGTATGACTTTAATGACTGATTATCATTGTCTGCCAATCAATCCGTCAGCTAATCCTGTCTGGTCTGAAGTACTGGTTGGTTTCTGGGTGTCTGGGGGAACAATGACACCGACATGTACATTAAACTTCGTCTTTCAATTTTAACCAAGGTTTAACTATTTGGTTTGGTTTGCAGTGAAGAACTACATCTCCCGTGAGCCTTAGCCATGGACGTTCAAACAAAACCTCAAAAGAAGTTTAGTTTCTTTTATCTTCAGACGGTAACAACTGGTTTCATCGTCATAGTTCATAGTTAAAACAAAGAGGCGCTCGGATTGTATTGATACAGAACCTCCATGTTTGAGCTTTTAAGAAAGTTTAAAGTAAAACTTTAGCCTCTTATCCACTAGCTTCGGTCGTCTAACTACACAACAGCAGTGGAAATGCTGACAAACAGTCCTGTCTGTGTTTAATTTTGTAGTTCGGGTTCTAAAGAGAAAACAAAAAAAGATTTGAATCGCTGACGTCGGCGGCCATGACAGTGGGAATCCTTCGACGTGCTGTGTGACGCGGCGACGTGACAAACGGTCGTAATGGGGCGGGGCTCGTAAACAGAGAGATCTAAATAAAGGACCGTGCAGAAATTTACTCTAAAGTATCCCACTTTTTCTCGTCAGATAAAAGGTAAGTTTCACTCGCACTGCGATAGTTTAGTAGCTAAATGTGTAGTTGCACGGACGCGTAGTTGGGAAACATCACAGGCCGGCGTGTTTTCTTTTTTTTACTCCATGCAACTGAAATGAATTTGATCTTCCTTGTGCGACGCCATCACTGTGTGTGTAAACCGACGGACAAAATGGCGAAATTGACGAGAATTTATCGCAGGTCGTGTTCCGGCTCGTGTGAAAATGATCGAAATTTACTGGCAGAGGCTGGAGGGTGAGCCGAGCGGCCGTGTATCGCCTCGAAGGTGGTCTGCGTTTCGCAAACACAAGCGCACATTTTCTTCTATTTGAGGATAATGGGCCTCAATGAATGAAAGTGGCTCCGGCGGTCTCACCGCGCGCAAACGGTGCACAGAGCGGGCCTCAAACCGGTGCTGTCCCGATGTGCTCTCCCGGTGGGTTCTGATGCGTGTGATTTTCTCCACGTAGGTAAATCTCGTGTGATGCCGATACGCCGAGCAGCAGCGACTCCAACCCAGGAGAAGGCCATCTCCGCTGCAGCAGAGAAAGGTGAGGCCGGGGTCGTCCACCACCTGGGCTGAAGACCCCTGAACGCACCGTCAGATTTCACCCCCGTCACAACCCCCGCAGCCATACACTGTGGTCTGGATATTGAGTCTGGAGGTGGATGTGTGGTCATCCCAAGTTTGTTTACACAACCTTTCATCACAGGACTAGGTCCCCAAACCTGAGCAATAGTATGACAGTCAAGTACAGCAGTTTTTTTTGTGTTTTATGTTTCCCCAGTGAATGAGTGAGTCAGTGTGTGTATTTATTTATTTATTTATTTATTTTATTAAAGTAAAACAAGTTATGAAATGATTTACAGAATTTGAGCTGCTAATATCTCTTCTTCTTATTTATAGTGTTTTGTTTGAGATGTTATGGTGGTTAATTACACATTCATGAACTTTGGTTCCAGGACTATACTGTATTTCAGTTTCGGATGCCAGGGTAGAAAGGTTTAAAGACCCCTTCTCTACGCTGTTGCCTATAAATAAAGGCAAAAGTGCCAAAAGGGTTATTGCTATTTGTAAATGCCACCAGTATACTTTTTTTTTCTACTTAAATGTCTATGAACGTCTCCTCTCAGAGCCTGAAGCCTCCTCCGAGGAGTCGCCCTCTGCTGACGAGGAGCAGGCGGCACCTTCAGCTGCACCAGCCGAGGTGGAGGAGGGTGAGGCGGCAGGTGAGGTGACGGGCGAGACGGCGGGCGAGACAGAGCCTGAGACGGAGCCCGAAACGGAGCCCACAGAGAACGGAGAGAAGGCGGATGAAAGCGCCGAGGCAGAGAAGGGAGGCAAGGGGACAGAGAAGAAAGAGTGAGTCTCACCAGAGAGCTAGTGTGCAACTCTGAACACTGCGATATTTCACTTTGATAGCACTTTTATCTGCTTATATTATCCTTACCTCTGCTGGATAACAGCAGACTGCTCCTCTTGTGGTTGCAGTGTTGCATTTCCAAAAGATGTTACCTGTCACAGCCACATTCATCCCCTCTTTACATAGTTGTCAGACAGATGTACCAGTCCCTTTGCCTTGTCTTGGAGGAGTCCAGGAGGAGAGGACGTTGGCGTTAAGAAAGTCTGACAATTTGTTACCAGCTCAGTACAATCCTGGAAACTCAAACAAAGACGCATTATTTACTGTGCATTTACATACATTTCATAAAAATACTCAGATAATGATTTCTTTTTCCCACTTATTTGAAAAAATGAAACTGAGCAAAATGCGTTTTAACTTCTAGAAAAAAGCCCATAAGTTTAGTCGTAGGTGATCACATTGTTTGGAAAGTTCACAAGCCTCATGGACAAAGTTTTTTTAAGTGAAAGTAATGACCAGTTGTTCAAAATGCGCACGGAAGCCCAGTCCATTTATCTGTAGGCAATGAATTAGGTATATTAAGCTTTGCTTCCCAAGTTAATAACTTGTAATTTTGGTAATTTCTCCTCCTTTTCTTCTCCCAGACCTCGACAAAGC
The DNA here is from genome assembly GCF_017976425.1 of Toxotes jaculatrix. Classification (NCBI taxonomy): domain Eukaryota; kingdom Metazoa; phylum Chordata; class Actinopteri; family Toxotidae; genus Toxotes; species Toxotes jaculatrix. Next base: position 24,985,488 of record NC_054396.1, on the reverse strand, counting down.
AAACATTCACCTTTCTGCACACAGCTCAGTAGCATAGAAAACCACTTAGGGTCAAATTATTATGGTGGTCATTAAGACAGATGTTCTGAAACTTCATTTTGTCTTTCCCGTCGGTGACAAACGGACAAAGTGACAAATGCAAGGACTGCGCGGCGGGACAATGTGCAACACACTGCTATGTTCTCCTACTAAGGTGAGGATGTGATAAAGATAAGGGTGGCAACAATCACAGTGAAATATCGCTTCTAAAGAATCGACCCACTTCACTGAACTTGTTTCTTGCTCCTTTTGGCGACAGGTTGAAGGATGGCTACAAGTACGAGAAAGCCAAAGTCAAGAAGGTGAAAAGGACGATCCCTGCGTGGGCTAGCGTCAATGCCAGCAAAAAGCTCCCTGTTACCAACTTTGCAGGCACTCAGAACAAAGTGGATAATATCCTCATTGAAGCTATAATGGTGTGTACAAACTTTGCAAATCCATGTCTCACCACAGTCAGTCGCGTATTTTCATTTTTCCCTTTTTGTGTGATATATATTTTTTTTTATTTCTTTGCAGTCTTGTAACGACAAGTCTGGGGTTTCATACCAGTCTGTCATGAAATACATTGTGAAAAAATACCCGGGGATGGAGCTCGACAAGAAGAAGTTTCTCATTAAGAAAGCAATGAAGAAGCATTTGGAGAAGGGCACCATCAAACAGGTAAAGAACGTTACTTCTAATATTTCTCCTATGTAGGAATATGAATAAAAGCTCTGTCTCTGGAAGAGGAAGTAGCATGTTTTTCATCAAAAATGTCTGTCTCTCATTGTTGTCTCTTTCTCTGGCACAGCTGAAGGGTAAAGGCCTTTCAGGAACCTTCACCATTGGGAAACAGGCCTCTTTGTCTAAGGTATGTGACAGCAGTGGTAGGAAGTGAAGTGATATACAATTTGTACCTGGTACTTCAGTTTTATCACACATTCTTAGTGTGTTTTTAGACCAGAGCTCACACAGATACAACAAAGGTTGTGCTCAGTATCAAAATACCATATAATATTCCACTGGTGTAATTTAATCTAATTCTTATGTTAAAGATGTAGTGTCAACAGTTTCCTTCTCCCGTTTTTCTCTCTGAGACTGGGATGTGTTTGGTTGTAATCGTCTGTAAATGGATGGTGTTTTAGAAATTGGCTCAGAAGCAGGAGTCTTTGGGAGACGCTCTTCCACTCATCATCACTCGGCTCTGTGAGCCCAAGGAGGCCTCCTACAATCTGATCAAGAAATACCTGGAGCAGCACTTCCCCAGCTTCAACATCGAGAACAAGTACAGTACAGCTAGTGTCTGAGCATTACACCTACTTTGACCAACTGTAAAAATAAATGAATATCTTAATTTCCGGACTATAAGCTGCTACTTTTTTCACACGCTTTGAACCCTGCGGCTTAAGCAATGATGCGGCTAATTTAATGATTTTTAACGAAAACAACGAAAGAGAGACAGTGTGTGACGAAATAATTCTGGGCTGTTCAATTCTGACACTGAAGAAGACGACTTCAGTTGTTTTAGTGCGCAGTGAGAGGAAGATAGCATCAATGACTTTTCTGGTAGGCTACTGTATTTTTTATTTTTTTTAACCAGCCGTTTTACTTTCATGTTACTGCCGTGTTACAGGCACTGTTCAGAAAAAAGCATTTATTTAATTAAAAGTTAATAAAAAATCTTTCTGTGTAAATATCATGTTACAACATAGACATCTGCGGCTTATGGACAAGTGCGGCCTATATATGTACAATTTTTTTTCTTTTTAAATTTTGTGGGTGTGGCTTATATTCAGGTGCGCTCAATAGTCCGGAAATTACGGTACATTATTAAACAATTAAGGATATAAAATGTTAGATGCAACCTAGCTGGGATCATTTGAATATACAGTATAAATGATTTATTGACTGGTTCACCCTTAGGCCAGAGGTCCTAAAGACAGCTTTAGTGAGGGCTGTAGAAAAAGGACAACTGGAGCAGATCACTGGGAAAGGAGCCAGAGGGACCTTCCAGGTAAAGTTCTTCATAACGTGTTTGACTAATTTTTCTTCCAAAACGAGAGACATAAATGACTGGGCTCTGGTTGATGAGCTTAAAACCAGTGTGGTGGACAAAGATGAAGTGTTTGTCACAAGGTCTATGTCACGTTCTGCTCTCAGCCATCTGTTGTCTGTGTATTTGTTAGCCTTTAACAGGACAAAGCTCATTTGTTAAATTTTACTTTCAGCGTCACTAATCGCTGATGTCTTGTATGGTCAGTTTGAAACGTAAGATGTGCCCACACTGAACCTTTTCAGAACCTGCTTTGTCTCCATGTGCCAGCTCGAGCATCACTGTGTTATTATACTGTTTGGGTAATATTAGATATTGCGAGATATTGTCAGGTAATATTCCCTGTAAAGCAAGAAAACCAGGGGGAAATAAAAGTGTTTTTCAAGTGTCAGTAAACTCTATGACAGGGCTTTTCTCTCCTTCTCATACAGGCAACATAACAAAAACACAGCTAAAGGCTACAGATTCAGTGAGATGCAAATGACAGGCTGCCTCTGTGTATGTCTGGCTTAAGGCTGCAAATAACAGTTACATTTTGTTATCAGTAAAGCACTTTGTAAAAAAAAAAATGTCTGAAAATTGATAAATGTTAATCCTGTTTTCCCAAAACCCAAGAGGACGTCTTCAAAACCCAAACACACAAAGGAAACCAGAAAAAAATGATATTTGAGGGTCTGAAACCAGAGAATTTTGTTCTGTTTTGAACATCTATTCAATTAATTGGCCCGTCCGTGCAGCTGTCATCTGAACAAGGGTTCTCACATGTCCTGGAAAACAGTTGACCGATTATCCAGCCATGGAGAATGGTAGAAAAAGTAAAATGATCATCACTAAAAAATGGCCCAGTAAAGTACTTGAAAAAAAGATCTCTTGAAAAGAATGAGAACCCTGTGAGTGCACTATAAACCAAACCATGTGTCATAAAAATGTTTGTATCCGACTGTCACAGTTGAAGCGTACCGGGAACCAGGTCCTGCTGAAGGGCGGCACCCTGGAGGATGCCATCACAGCTGCCATCACAGCCATGAATGAACCTAAAACCTGCAGTACCACCACCCTACGCAGATACCTAGTAGACGCCAACAAGGACAGGAAAGAGTACCAATTAGGTGAGACTCCAAATACTCAAAGAAATTGGGCTTAACTCAGAGGGTGAACTGAGAGAAGTAAAGTCTTTCCAGATTAATAGTTTAGAGTTGGAAAAGAACTTTAAATTTTCTCAAAATTGTCATTGGAGGTAGTTGGTTGGTTCTCGGACACATCAATGGGTACTGATACAGACCTTATGCGTTTAGTCTTTCTTGGTGAAAAAATGTACTGCAGAGAAGTGGATTGTGCTGCTAGAGTATTTAAAAAGCTTCCATGGATGTTTTGATGTGTTGTTGTTTTTTTTTACCATAATCAGTGGAGACTGCTTTTTTTTAAGGATGAAACCTTTTACATCCACGTTTCAAGGCCACAGGGTAGATTTGTGTGTTTAAACTGTTTGTGCCGCTGCATGATGAGATTTGTGTAGCGAGGTTTTTGCATCCACAGTGATGGTACTAAAATGGGACCTATTTCCTTTAGTGGCCAAATTGAGGAGGACCCTGACAAAGTGTAAAGTACTGGGATGGATGGAGCAGATCACTGGTCACGGCTTCACTGGCACCTACCAGCTCTCATTCCCCTTCTACCCGAGGTACATGAACTACAGTCGGTGAAAAGGGTTCAGTTAATTAAGCGTTTAATGCTCAGAATGCATTTTTTTTAAAATCACACTCTGACCCAATGCTTCCATAGTAAATATTTTGACAAAGTTTAAATAATTGATATGTTATGTAGATTGTTTTGTTTTTGTTTTTTTTTTTGAGATTTTTGCCAGCTGAATGTGGATGTTTGGCAGTTTTATATGCTTTGTCATATCTTTTCATTTTGATTTGTGTCTTTAGTCCGACCACCCTCTACCCAGAAAAGTTCAAAGAGATTCAGAAGAAAAACGCTCCACCTCCACCCAAGCGGAGGCGGACGGTTGAGTCTTCTGATGAGGATGAGGACGAGGAAGAATCAGAAGAGGAGGAAGAGTCTGAAGACGAAGCCCCCCCTCGTAAGAGGTGGGTGTAGAAAGATAATATTCCTAAAAACAGGGCCTGCAGGGAATTTCCCCATCAAAACAAGATGATTAAGTCTAAGAAAATATAATGATACATGTTAAAGAATTTGGTTCAATCCGTGTGTTATAAGCGTCGCTTAGATTTGAAGATGGAGCCCCAGAAATTACAACTGGGGTCAAATGTTCTTCCTCTTTAAATAATTGTGTGGTTTCAAGTCAGTGTATAGGGATTACTGTTTTCATGTGTGTATAGTTAGCGTCCTTCCATTTAAGGAACTTCTTCCTGTTCACGTTACTCTTAGGAAACCTCAGAAGAGGCCTCCACCCAAGGCTCGTCGCCCTGTACCAACCAAGAAATCTCGGAGCGCTAGTCAGTCGAAAGCTAAAGGCAGGGGAGGCGCCCTCGCAAAGAAGTCTCCAGCCAAGAAAGCAGTGTCTTCAGCCAAGAGGCCGGGAAAGAAACAGACAGCTTCTAAGAAGGAATCCACACCGCCATCTAAAGCCACACCTGTGAAGAGAGGAGCTCCTGCAAAAAAGCCCAAAACACCAGCCGTTAAAAAGCTGAACAAAAGGGCGACGAAGCGACCTGTGTCCAAAGAGTCGTCCGACGAGGAGGCTGTGGCCACAAAGGAAACGAGGAGCGGCTCAAAGCGATCTAAACCCGAGGAGTCGATCCCTGAGAAGCCCACAGTTAAAAAGCCGGCGACCAAAAGTGGATCCAGGCAACCTGAGCGTGAAGAGCCATCTTCTGAGGAGCCTGCAGTCAAAAGAGGGGCCAAGAGCAGCAAGCAGTCCACTCGAAAGTCAAAGAGAGGGAAATACTGAGCCCTGGAGCGCCTTCCACGAACTGGGCCGCTCTTGATACGCAGCAGTCTGCCGCTTTGTTTCAGTGCGCTCTCTCTTTTTATCATTGTTTCTCCCTTTTTAATGGGGCAGTAGGTTTTTTTTTTTATTTCTATTGTAGAAAAAGAATGTTATCTTATCCTAATACTAAGTTTACTGTACATTGAGAGTTTCCAAATTTTGCTTTTAATCACCATGTGTAGAAAAGCTCAGTTAGTGTTGCCGTTAAAACTGATGTGTGACCAGCTGCCAGCTCGGGAAACCATAGCAGGATCCGACATACTGTAACTAGAGCCTTGTAGTGACTTCGGTTTTATATATATCTCTTCCTCATCGACTCTGTAGGCATTGGCAGCACACATTCCTAATATCAAATGAAGTGAGATATCAGTGTTATGGAGGGATGAAAAGAACGCCCATTTTAAGTTGAATGGGGTTGAAAAGTTTAAACAGTTACTAATATTAATATTTTATAAAAACAGATTTTAAGGCTGTTGTCCTGTGTCCTGGACACATCTGTGGCCACGCATGGCCACATCAGAATCTGAATTCCATCCATATTTGTCCTGATATAATTATATTTTTGATTTTTGTTTATTTAAAGCAAACCAACAAACAAACGAAAAATGCCCCTAGAAAAGATTAGGCCTGCTGGTGCCAGGTTGAGGACTTGATAGAGGATAAAACACTATATTAGTATTCATTTCAAAACAAGGCACATTGGGTAAAAAGTATTTTTTTTAAATTTGTGTGTGTAAACAAGCATATACATAAATTGATTTTATCGCTTCACAGCTGTAATTCAGTACAAAACTGTAAGAAATGTGTGTTGTGAATAAGAAAAAGGAGGATAATAGCTCATACATACCCTGCATGCATGTATTCCTTGTGTTGTTAAGCTTTTTTTCCAAGTCATTAATAAAATGGCTATATTTGTAAACTTGCTGTAACCTTAATCATTTAATTGAGTGGGGAGAATTTTTTTTCACGATTTCAAAACATAAAGTGATTTTAGCTTTTTTTGTTTTGTTTTTAAAGTTGATGGTTACCATAAATTAATACTATGCTTCCAAACTGGGGGGGGTGGGGGTCCCTGTACTTTTATTAAAGGGATTTTGAAATGACAAACTGAACAATATAAGTGATTCACCACATTTAACAATTTCACTTCCTGGAATCTCACCCATTTTGTTTTTGTGTTTGAATGTATGGCATTACTGTCAAAGCCAAATGTACAGACAGAAACAGACACATTTAGATTTATTGACATTGACAATATTATTCGAGAATTATTATTTTTCTTATAATAATTACAAGGCTCTGCAGATCTTCACCTGTGTGTGTTCATTTAATGTTGTCATACATAAATATATCAGTTATAGGGGCCATTGATGCATTTACATGTAATACTGAAGTACATTTTGCTGACATTACTTAAGTGGGGTTTTGCATCCAGGATTTAAACTGTGACAGAGTGTTTTTATATGATTGTATTGGTACTTTCACTTTTAAAAAAAGAAACCGTATGAGACCTTCTTCCTCCGCTGGGTGTGTGTGATGTCTGCGGGATGAATTGTGCAATGATCGGGAATGTCTGGATGTAGGGAGCAGCAGGGGGAGGGTGGAGTGATTCAACACGTTGTTTTCCACTGAGTTTCCTCTGTGAGGGGGAAGAGTGTTCACGTACACCTTCATCTTCCTCTTCCTCCTCCCTTTTTCACGAGTTCCTTTCCTTTTTTTCCCCGAGCCCCGCCTCTGACCAGCACCACCACACCTGGACTACGGAGCGGCGACAGGAGGTAAAGGTGAGGAGGACCTCGGTGCGAAGAAGACGCGGACTGAGGCGGGTGGAGGTGGAGGCTCTCCTGGGTCCGAACAGTGAGTTTGCGTGATTTCAAAACTTTAGTCGCGACCTATGAACCGAGCTCAGGTTGAGACAGAGTACAGGTTGAGTGAACTCTCGGCCTTCACCGGACGGAAACGGTCCCAAAGTTTGGTCTAGTCCGCTGTTTGTCATTTTGCGGTCACCTAAACATTTCGGTTTGGCGCATGTCAGGACTTAGAAGATCATAAAACACACACCAACGCTGTGTTAACAGCGACTCCGGCGCATTTACCCCGCTGAAAATGGGATTTAAAGAGAAACGGCATGCAGAGCGCTACACAGTCCGAAAGTCCTAAATCATGTTTCCTGCTTTCCTGTACATTCCAAGGTGTACAGACAGCACACAGTACGGTGCTACACCTTGACTTTATTCTATGTTGTGCTGGTTATAAATCCCATGTTGCTCTACTCTGTTGTGATTATTTGGCTTTTAAGTTTTAAGAGAGTTTCTTTAAAGTTTTTGTGTGTTTTGACAGGTTTTTAATTCATTCCTGTTCTTGTGTTTGCTGTGCTTTGCTAAGATTTTCTTGCTCTGTGGTTTTGCAGAGACAAACAGGCAGCATGGGGGAGGCACCAGTGAGAGAAGACGGTACAGTGACACGATCAGCAGAGGTAACTCTAGAAATGTGATTTTTGTGTTTGCGTTAGTGTCTTCTTGTCTGTGTGTTTGTTTTTTGTTTGTTTTTTGCTTAAACTCATGTGTTTGCTCTTAAGTATGTGGGCTCATTTCCTGTGGATGACCGCTGTTTGGATGATCAGATAGAGCAGCTGCACACTCAGCTGAAGCTCCTTAAGGTAAGTCCAGGTCCATCTGAGGATTCTTGAAATGATCGGTATCTAGAAAAGCAACAACTAATACCTGTTTTATGAAGAACACAGTAAGTAATATAATGGTTGTCTTCGATCAGACATGCAAGAGAAGACGGCCTGTGTCCCTGAAATTCTCCATCAAAGGTGTGAAAATGTACAATGAGGATGAAACGGTAAGAAAGGTGATTTGTCTCGAGTGACACACATACATTGACAACTTGATTTATCCTGACGGTGATAAAGATTCTTGTGTCTGACTGTGTGTCTCCCTCTCTGACTCGCAGACCCTCCTGATGGCTCACGCCCTGCGTAGAGTCTCTCTGTCCACCGCCCGGCCTGTCGATGCCCAGTTTGCCTTCGTCTCCCACAACCCAGGCAGCACCGATGCCCAACTCTACTGCCATGTCTTTAGAGCTAGGCATTCCAGAGCGGTAAGACATGTCCAGTAACACTATTTACATCAAATAACAGCAAAAGTGCTTTTTAAACTTTGTTAGACAAATAGGTTTTAAGCACCGTTGTGGAAAATGTCCATAAGATACTTGTGGGATTCTGACATTGTGGTGAATGGGGTCATCTGTGATGCATCAAAGGGGAATGTGTCATGTATTTTAAAGAACCCTGTAGAACATGAGAATTATGGAGAAAAAGTCCTAAAACAGAGGCCCACCGAGGTGAAAACACCTGTCTGGGTGAACTGTGGGTGTGTGGACACTTTAATGTTACTATCACAATAACCTAGTAGGACCCTAACCAGAGGGAGACCTTCATACACCACACAGGTATGGCCAGGACACAGTGACGTCATGATAAATCGCAATTACAGGCAAAATTAACCACTTTAAGTTCATAGTCTGTTGGTTGTTGTGTGTGCTGTGCTGTTTGGTGAGCAAGTAAAGACGTTTCAGCCCATAATTCCGATAGCAATCATTCAGTTTGTGGTGAATATGTTTAGGGTGGTCGGAAAGCGAGGTTAGCGTTTGTTGGCAGAGACAGAAAAAGAGTGAACCTGTGGTGACACTTGTTTTTTCTTGCCACTGTCACCAACAGCATGTTCATGGGGGAAGAGTTGATTCTTTAAAAGTGTAACTGTATTTATGTTTTTCACTGTATATCACCTGAGAATCTGGTGTGTCAGATAACACTGCTGAATGGTTTTCTGTGTCAACTCTCTCTGCTTTAGGCCCAGTTCCTGAACCTGCTGCTGTGCCGCTGTTTCCAGCTGTCTTACCTGGAGAAGCACCCGGAGGAGGCCCAGGAAGACTCTGCTGGATCAGTGCCTCGGCGTAACCCTTCGCTGCTTAACCACGGTTTCCCTCTCAGTGTCAGTGCCCTTGTGTCCTTCAGGAGAGCCCCTTTTCAAGGGTTGTTGCCAGGCACGAAGGTTTGGACCTTGACATCCTCTTCTGCTCACCCCTGCAAGTTAATATTATTGTGTATTGTTCTTGAACTGCAATATTTCTTTTCCCTCATCTATAGAAAAAACAGAAGTCCTTTGACGACCAGCAAAGCAGCCAAGATGAAGTCTTCCCCACCTCCTCCCCCTCCCTGGTTCGCAAGAAAGCCATTCGCAGCAAAGCAGTGCGCTCTGGGGCTTACCGCTCCTTCACTTTTACACCGCTAAAACAGCGCATTGTTCAGGATCGACTGAGTGCATCACAAGGTGGGCCGAGTGTTCACAGAGTGCTGTCAAGAGTCAGAGAGTTGATTAGGTAAAGCAAACCCCTCAGTGTTAGGTGATGGGCAGTCACTCACTGTCTGTTGTGGTGTCATAAGGTAGTTTTTGTAATTTAGCCTACTTGATAAAGGTGATGGATGATAGTCTTGTCTCACATGGGCCTTGTTTTTCTTAAAGCTTCTCACTGTAAAGCTTTGGTTTTATGGGTTTTATGGGTTATTTCATCACCGCTTGCTACATTCAGACCAAACACTACCTTCACCGAGCTGGGGTTACATGGGATATTTTCCTGGACAAATGTAGCTGATGGTTTTCCTCCACCTCCACAACTCTGGAATTTAAGCAAATCCAGATTCACAATTTTCAAAGATTTCTCTTCTTATATGTGAAACAGAAAAGGTGGAAGACAAGACGCCGTCGAGGAGATCCCGCGCTCCGAGCCTGGCCGAAACCGAAGAAGCGCTGGCTCAAGCAGTGTGGTGCTGGGCTGGTATCGCAACGTGAGTGTCACTCATGCAATTAACATATCTCACTGACGACAGATGTTTTCTTTAGACCTTATTTTTTCTTGAATATGTCGGTGGTTTTCTAATGGCGTATCTCCTGTGTTTCAGTGACAGCAGCTATTCCCTGCTGGCAGATGATGTTCTGGGTTCATATCTCCTGTGCCCCCATCCTAAAAAGCCCAAATGTGGCTCTCTCATCATTCGCTTCCCCTCTGGCCTAGTGACCCACCTTATAGAAAACACTCGGAAAGGGAAATTCCTTCTGGAGGTAATTGTTTTGAATTGTAAAACAAAAAAATAGTATTTTGTACCTGTTTGGTGAGAAATCATCGAGCTTATATCAAGTTAAACCAATCCAAGGTGCAGGTTTTGTGGCTTACAGCGCAAATTCAGTGTTATATTCAGAAACCATGGTATCTGATCCCGTGTTTAAAATACAGGACCATAAATAAAATAAAAAATCTGTGTATCTCAAGTAAAGTTGGTCTGGCAGCACCCCAGTATTGGGTGTGTGGGTCTGTGGGTGTCGAAGAGGAAGAATATTCTTAAATTTTCAATTGTCATTCTAAAGTATGGCAAATGTTTGGACTTGCATAGTGTGTAAAATCCCATAAAACAGCAATGAGCCAGTCATATGAACTGTAAAACTCTGAATGATGAAATTATTATTCTGTATCTTCGTTTTATCTTTGTGTTAGAAATGCAAGACTGAGTTCATTTCCATAGCAGAGATGATTGAATACTACACCGAGACCCAGGACGAGCTGCCATGCCTGCTGAGCTGCGCCCGAGTAAACCACTGTTACGAGTGGGAGGAAAATGCCGGCAGACAGCAATCTGTAAAGCTACACAAGATCGCGACTAAAATAAAAATTTCTTCCAGAAAGCGATGGTTTTAAACCCAGGACACGGGAACATGTGGATTGCCAACCTCAGAGGATCCAAAATAAGTGACACCTTTCTTTTTCTTTTGCACGTAGATCATCTCTTACTTTGAAAATCACTTTTGGTGTCGGGAGGAGGTTTCACAAACTGTAAAACACAATGCACCTATCAACAGTGTTGGCACTTAATGTATATAGTATATAAGTCGATTCATCAAAGGGTACTTATTTGTCAAGGAAAGTAATATTTTGTGCTTGCTGCTTTTATGTCTTTTTGTATATTTTTTAAAATTATTTTTATATGTGCCTGTAGGGCCTCAGAGGAGCTTATTAGTGTTTTTATGGTGTGAATTTAATAACCTCAAACTGGAGAGGAACAGATCACTCAGACTGTTGCATCTGATGGCCCCTGAAGCCATAACTGTTTTTCTTGTTTTTTTTTTCTTACACTGTAAAGACATTATGCAAATATATTTGATCAAATCTTATAGTTTCACTGAACTTGAATCTTGGGTGCATATTATTTTTTTTCTGTGTTTAGACATTAACCCTGGTGTAAATAACCCTTCTACTGGTGTAATAATTTGTTGTATATTTAACATTTCTTCCTTTGTGTAGACAACAGCAAACATCATCCAGTGTGTAAGTTGCTTTTTCTATTTAGCATTTAGCCTAAAAGTTGAAAAAGTTTTCATGAATGATTGACAATATACGTACTGAGAAGGACCCATCAGGCAAACTTCACAACGCAGATTTTAAAAAAGTTGTTTTTTTAAGATTAAAGAACATCTAGTCAGCGGATTTTTTAAAAAAAGGGACTCACCTTTAGTTTATAAGGATATGGAAGGAATATGTAGCTAGATGGAGACACCACATTTTCATGAGGGGCTGTAGTTACAAAAAAAAATAATCGTTTTATTAGCAACTACCATACAAAACGTGACTGTGTAGTAATATGTAAAATATAGCGCTATTTTTTAAACTCTATTGCACTTCGACCTCACCAACATGGCCGCCGCTCTCGGGCCGTTTCTTCCCTCAGCGGTTGTTTATGGTTGCTAGGCAACTTCAAAACGCCGTGGGCAGATGAGCCCCAGTGGAAGAGGGCAGTGTAACGACGAGGGCAGTCAACACTGTGTCCGGAACAGTTTCCGTCTCCATTCAGCTCTATTATTTTTATTTTTTCCTCAACTATTCTCTGACAGTTTTTCTCACCTGGTGGACAATGTCCTCTGGTCGTCAGCTGTCCTCAGAGAACTTACACAGGTGAACTGTTTGTTGTTAGCTGGACGTTAGTAGGCAGAGCTTCCCTGCTTGTGGCTCAGCTCTGCAGACATGCATTCATAAAGCAGTGCTGAACATTTCCCTCGTATTTATCTGCCATCTGCGCACCGGCCAACCCTCTGAGGGGTGAATGGTGAGACATGGGGTCAGAGTCAGTGAAGGTGGTGGTCAGATGCAGGCCCCTGAATGACAGGGAGAAGGATCTTGGCTCTGAGATGGTGCTGTCCATGGATCTGCACCGCTGCCAGTGCTTCATAGAGAAGCCTGGGGCAGTGGATGAGCCACCCAAACAGTTCACCTTTGATGGGACTTACTTCACTGATCAAACCACTGAGCAGATGTACAATGAGATCGCCTATGCTTTGGTTGAGGTAAGTTCCTGGAAGCAGTCTTGAGTCTTTTTTTTTTTGCTTTTAATGTGAACACAAAGCAACAGTCTGCAGATCTAGGCATTACACAAGTAGCTTGCTGGTCACTGGACACCCTCAGTAGCCTATATCTTATTGCTACTGATCGCAGACCTCATTATTTACTTAACAGTCTGCTGTCAGTCACTTGTAAAGGTCAGCAAAGTGTTTCTCCTTTTTAAAGTAGCCTTATGCAGAGGGTCACTGATGCTCTGTCCTTCATTTTTCACAGGGTGTCACTGAGGGATACAATGGCACAATTTTTGCCTATGGACAAACTGGAAGTGGTAAGTCTTTCACAATGCAGGGGGTGTCGGAGCCTGCGGCCCAGAGGGGAGTCATCCCGCGGGCGTTCGAACACATCTTTGAAAGTATTCAGGTAGGCAGCGCAGGTGTTAGTTGTGCCATATTATGCATTTTATGAATTCACAGACTTCAGTTGAAAAGCCTTCTATTGGTGTAATCTGCATACTTGCTTCAGTCTAATGACTGAAGTCTCTGTCCAGGCTTGTCTAAGCTTTACATGCTCAGAAAGAATATTTTTTTTCTGTGTGTGTTTATGTGCAAGCTAGTGTGCAGAAAATACAAAATTCCTGGTGAGGGCCTCCTACCTGGAGATTTACAATGAAGAAATCAGAGACCTTTTGGGAAAGGACACCAAACAGAGGTTGGAGGTAAGTCTGCTGAAGCATTCTTGTTTCAATGAACAAATCGACCTACACTGTGTAACATTAGAAGCCGAAAAGATTATAGTTCTGTGGTAGGTACAGTGATTATGAAACCGGTTTCTCAGACTATCCTGACAGCAAACTCAGTGCTTATGTTTTGTGCACAGTACTGTAAAAGTTGCCATGGTGACTTAAAAGAACAGCAGTTATATGGTTCCTTGAAGGTGAAGGTGTTTGAACAGGGTGACAGATTGTGTGATTGTGCGTGTTTGTGTGTGGCTGATGAATGCCTAGCTGAAAGAGCACCCAGAGCGTGGGGTGTATGTGCGGGACCTCTCCATGCACACTGTCCACAGTGTGAGGGAGTGTGAGGGAATCATAGAGCAGGGCTGGAGGAACCGGGCAGTGGGCTACACTCTGATGAACAAAGACTCCTCCCGCTCCCACTCCATCTTCACCATCCACTTGGAGATCTGCAACACTGGTGAGAACACACACAATTATATGATACCTTTACTGCATTGAATCGTACATCTAATCTGTTTAATGTGTGATAAAGAAATTTTAAGGTGAGGTTTTTCTTTTTTTGCTTAATACAAGATAGAGATACAAACTTTAATGTTTATTTTCTTTACATTATCTCTGTCACCCATGTTCTCAGATGCAGCTGGCCAGGACCATCTACGAGCAGGTAAACTCAACCTTGTTGACCTGGCAGGAAGTGAGCGTCAGTCTAAAACTGGCGCTACTGGTGAACGACTGCGTGAGGCCACCAAGATCAACCTTTCCCTCTCGGCTTTGGGCAACGTCATCTCTGCCCTGGTGGACGGACGCTCAAAGTACATCCCCTACCGAGACTCCAAGCTGACCAGGCTGCTGCAGGACTCTCTGGGAGGGAACACACGCACCCTGATGATCGCCTGTCTCTCGCCTGCTGACAATAACTACGAGGAAAGCCTGAGCACGCTGCGCTACGCCAACCGTGCCAAGAGCATCCAGAACAGACCTCGTATCAATGAGGATCCCAAGGATGCTCTGCTCCGTGAATATCAAGAGGAGATCAAGAAGCTGCGTGCCCTCCTCTCAGGCCAGCTAGGCACTGCTAACCTTTCCAGTAAGGGGCATGTTTTGTGACTAGTCATTTGATGTGAGGGAAACAACATCTTTTTATTTAGATATTGACAAAGTATTTAAATGTACGTATTCAGAGATGTTTCATTTGTATTTTCTTGGTTGTTAACTGATTTTTATTAACTGCCTGGCTCAAAAAAACAAACAACAGAACTCCTGCTTTTTGTCCTTTTATCATGCAGCTCTGCTGGCTGGTCAGTTGTCTGAAACGTCCCCTGAGCTTCCTTCAAGGCCACAGTCAAGCAGCACAGAAGCAGAAAAGGAGAAAATTAAAGAGGCAACTACAGGCCGTGCCCACACCAATATATCACTTCACATCTCCGCATGCATTGTATAAGCATCAACTGATTTATGGGTCTGTATTCTGCTCTCTCCACAGGAGTACGAGGAGAGGCTGGCCAAGTTGCAGGCTGAGTACAATGCAGAGCAGGAATACAAGGCAAAGCTGCAGGAGGACATCGCTGCCCTGCGTTCCTCTTATGAATCCAAGCTGGGTAATCTGGAGAAGGCCCGAGCCAGCAGGGAGAGCTCTGTCCCAAAGAATGATAAGAGAAAATCATCTGCACACAACAAAAAACCCTGTAATTGTTTGTAAAATGGTTTCAGTGTAGTCACCTCTGTGAAGAAAAACTGAATCTTAGCAGGGTTTCATTTGACTGACACAGCTTCACATTTTTTTCCCATAACATCAGCAAGTTCGAGCTGTATGACGCAGGTCGCCGAAGAAGGGCTCTGCCTTAAAACTGATCTGTTGTGCCACAGTGCAACTGGGGAAACGTCTCTGACCAAGGTACTGTACCATTACCACTGATCGTCCAAAAAATGTGCTTTCAAAATAAGGTGTCCCACACTGTCATTTCAAGTCTGACATGAAACTAAACAATGGATTATTGGAAACTTACTGGATGCTTTTTCCTTGTGTTGGTGAGCTAGCCTGCTGTACCTTGTGCAGAAGCTGGTGTCCAAAAAGGTCCAGACGGAGACGGGCTCATAGACTCACCTGATACAAGGCCTCTGGACCAGAAACATGTCCTAGAAAGGTCTGTGGACGTCACTGGTAAACCTGCACACATATTTCATATAGACAGTTTGAAACCGTATTGTCAGAGACATAATAAGTGGTCCTCATTATTGACACTGCTTGTGTTAACATGTTATGGCTCCATGAAAATACATGAAACCAGGACATGAAGCAGCTTCCATGTGCTTGTTGTGACATAGCCTGATGTCTTCGTTCTGCTTACTCCCTGTCCATCATTCCTGTTCACCTCTGTTCTCCACAGGCTGCAGCAGCTGGAACAAGAGGTGGTAGGAGGGGAGCAGGCCAGGAACAGAGAGCTACAGCAGAGACACCGGCAGAGGAAGAACCTCGCCGACCAGAGAAAAGTCCAGCTTATCCGCGCTCTGTCAGAAAACAGCGAGGAGAGCGAAAATGTGCTGTTGAATGTCTACAACTCTATCCAGGAAGAGGTTTATGCCAAAAGCCAGATTCTGGTCAAAGTGCAGGGCAAGGTGGGTCCCAGCAGCTGTAGGATAAATGTAACAGGTTGGTCTGGGAACATAAAGAACAGTAGGCTCAGAGCAATGTTCAAAAATAAATCTGGCCATTGACCCAAAAAACTGTGCAATATAATTTTGCTTCTTTCAACATTTTTGACTGCTCTGAAAACATCTGTTTTCTCTGTGTGCGGTTCAAAAGACCACAGAAATGAGTGCTGATACTGGATGATGTGAAATCAAAATCACAGTCTTTAAGCTTTCAGTGCTGAATTTTATTCTCTGCCCTTCAACCACAAAGCTGCATTAACCTGTTACTACAGCTGAAAGCAGCCAAGCTGGAGATCCGTGACCTGCAGGCAGAGTTTGAAGTGGAGAGGAACGACTACCTGGCAACCATCCGCCGGCTGGAGAGGGAGGGCCAACTACTGAACAGCCTGCTGGAGCGTATGGTGCCCCTGGTGCGCCGTGACTGCAACTACAGCAACCTGGATCGCCTGAAGAAAGAAGCTGTCTGGGACGAGGACAGCGCCACCTGGAGGCTGCCGGATGTGATGGTGCAGAAAACAACACTGCCTTCAGGTACATAGGTGTGAAGGGGGCTTATAGAAAATAGACTGAGTACTAAAACCTTGTAAGGTTTTAGTAATGATGCAAATTGTATACTGTAAATCCTGTATGTGTTTTGCTGATTCTTTCTTAATTTTTTTTTTCCCTTTGTTTCTCTCTCATAGCAGTGCATCATAAACCTTCAGCTCGCAGAGGCTCAGCAGCTGATAGTGGAGAACCCTTCATGGTGCGTTTAGTTGTGTTTATTTCACTTGTCGCCTTTAGCTCACACACACTGAAATGCTGACAGAGCCTTACACTTTTGGGTTTTTAGCAGGTGGAAAAGGACAGGTATAAGGAAATGCTGGACCGCAGAGACAGTGAGAACATCGCAAGCAGCTACTTCAGGTCAAAGAGAGCCAGTCAGCTGCTGGGGGGTGACACTACCAAGGGACACTGTAAGACCAGGACCTGCAGACTGCAGACACTGACCACTGATTCAATCCAGGGCAATAGAGACTACATATAATTACATATAATTACATATAAACATATAACATGTAATACACATAAAATACTACCTTTTAATGTTAAATAAAGACTCTCTAAACAGATTATGTTTCAAAATTAAAATGTTAAAGGCCTCTACTACGAGGACTTCCTGCAGAAGGCACAATGCCAAACCAATTTACATTTTGGCACTTTCCCTTTTATTTTGATCTTACCCATCTGATGGAGCTCTTCTTCTCCAGCCATCCACTCTCCTCCCCTGGTTAACGTGAACCCACCTGTCAGCTCCGACTCCGTCCTGCCACGACCCTTCCGCCTGGAGTCGCTGGGTGTCCCCGTGTCCAACGGTAAGGTGAAGCGCAAAAAAAGCAAACCTCACATCCATAATGATGAGATATGAAAAGACTGTCCTGCGCACCCTAACACATCTCACTGTCATCTGTTTTTGACTTTAAACATTTTATACAACGTGACCGATCACATACAGTATACAGTAAATTATCAAATATTGAATTTTTGATAGCCGCTGATAAACAGGAATGTATACAGTGGACACCGGTTGTGGACATTTGTGTCCAGTTGTGTCAGGTGTTTTAAATCACACTTTGAATGTAATTTTGTGCAGAATGCTACCTACAGTATGACCCTACCCTTGAATTTTTGCACTGTACTTGATTCGTGCACTGCAAGTCCAGCTACTCTAATGTTTAACTTCTATTGATGTTTGCTATTGCTGATTGTAAACTACAATCTCTAACAAACATTTAAAAATCTGCACTTGCTGCTGAATAGAAAAAATAAATAAATGTATCCGCATCATGGCTACTTTTTAATTACTTTACAAAAAGTAATTTAAACTTGACTTGTTTAGAGTGATGTGAACAGTAATAAGATCTGAGCCAGTGACATGTCAGACCAGTTTGTTATCACAGCAAATGGGTGACACCGTCACAAATGGGTCAGGGGCTTGTTGTCAAGGCAGCAGTGTTGACAGGTAGTATACGGTTAGCTCATGTTACATATGACCTCTGGGGTCAGCATTGGGGATTTTGGTGCGACTTTACTGAACCCTAACAAAGCTGAGAGAAGCCTGAAGTTTCGCTTGAGCCAAATACAAATCTGTGAATCATAAAAATAGATCTTGATGCTAATATTGAAAGTTTACATAGATTTACTTTGATGATCAACTATTTAAAATAATTCCCAGATGGAGTCTGTATCTCTAGTGCAGGAGCTATAGCAGATACAGAAAATGCACTCTGCCCCCCCAAACACTGTAGTTGCATTTGTACGTCTACAGATGAACTCAATCCGTTCGGCAGCTCGCTTTTCTGTCTGAGTATCATATTTCTAATTTTGGCTATGGCCTGATTTCTTCAACCATTGTTTAATATTACTTGACTGGCAGAAACCCGTGTCAGTTTCAAAATTTGACACCCTTTATTTGCCTGTGCACAGACATACTAGACACAGATACAGGCCCCATTAGATGAGCGACTTGCCTTACCGAGAAGATAGCACCACGGAAGGCAACTGTAATTGTCCCAGCTAATTCAGTTGAAGCTTCAGGACTGTTACGTAACAATTCCCAGCTATTCAAATAAGTCAGTGGAAGGAATTAGAAGTCTGACATGCAATGGATATCAAGAAAACAAAGAAAGGAAAGCACTGGTCTGCTAAGTACACACGGAGGTGAAGCTCAAGATAATCGGATAATAGAGGAACAGCTGAACAGGCTCTCTCATCGCCCGAGTGGGTTGTAAGACGAGTAGTATGACTGGTAGTCATTCTGTAAGTGGTGTGCTGGATGAAACAGAGAGGTAATGTCACTTTACAGGTTTACAGTGATGAAGGTTTGACTTAAAGGGCTTTTCTCTTCTTGCGCCTGTTGTTCAACAGCTCAGTCTCAAAAAACCAAACCATTAAGAGCTCAAGATAATTACATCTCAAATCACAGAACAGTCCATATGGCGCAGTAGCAGTTTAAGAAACTAAGCTGCGTAATTCAAAAATGTTGGGTGTATTTTCTCACTTGCACAGAAGCGGCTGGACTGATGGAAGGTGTAATACTGTACTAACGTGATGAAGATAAAGATTTCAATACATAATATATTAGATGCAGATCTTTTTTTTTATTTTCAATGATAAATTTATGGAAATGGTAAAGATTGGAAGAAGTAATCCCATTATTTGTTTCACTGTGTATGAACATCTCCATGAAGGCAGTCACATGAACACGGTTTGTCAAACATTTTGTGAGACCATCTAAACCACCTATACTGTTTAAAATTAGAGCAGAAACAAATCTGTGAGCAACTGGTAGATCAGAACTTAATAATCATGTAATGGTAAAAGCTACTGTAGAGTAAAAAACACTGAAAAATCACCTCGAAACACTTTCAAAGTTTTGTTTTACAATAATGATGAGCTGCATAAAGTTATCTACTTCTTTGAGGATTTTGTCCAAGAAATATACTCAATGATCCACTTATAGGCACATCGGTGAATTGTGAAATGATCAGTAAAGTTTAAAAAAAATTCAGGTCGATGTTTCCTTTAAGTAGAAGTAGAGAGGAGCGGCGTGTAATGTACAGTATAATGAGGAAGGAACAAGATTCATAGAAAACCACACTGTGGCTTGCTTCAGTGTGTTACCACCACTCTAAAATTAGATTTTTGTCTTGTCCAATGCTGCGTTTGCTTTGAAGAAGTGAGTGTGAAGTAATGTTTAAACTGCTTACTTTTTTATTCCATATTCACTCTTAGGCTGATTTGGTATCCTGTTGTGCCTAACTGAAATTTGTTTTGATTAGGTCTAATTATATTATCATGACATTTTCATCAAATACAGAGAGCCACAGGGGTTTGAAATGTGTAAGGTGCATTTCCTGATATTCTTGCAACCTACAGAAAAAAAAATGCTCTCAAGTAAGCAAGCACAACCTAGAATAAAAGTGCTGGTATTCCCTTTTAAATTCTTCTTCATCCTCCTACTTTAGTTTGCCAAAGTGCCGAGTGCCAAGTTCCCACTTAATGCTATAACTCTCTTTAAGCTGATGGTACTCTTGAACTCTCTCTAAGCACTGCATTTACGCAGGCAGACTTCTGCTGTTTACCTGCTTTTAGTCTTTGAGCAGTCCAAGCTTTCTGAGTGCTTCTTTTCGATCAGCTCCCATCCCTGGCACCACCATCACAGTATATCCGACTGAGTTTGAAGGTTTGTGGGACACAGGCTGAGCTGAAGTGGTGGCTTTCACTGGCTCAGCTGCCATCGTGTGCCCTAGTTCAGGACAGTTTCCACCATTTCTGTAGTTGTTCAGGGTAGCACAGCGTTCCAGACCAGCTGCCTTCAATCCGTTGGGTTGGGCAGGATGTGATACAGATGCAGAATGTTGGTCACGTCTTGAGTAGTGATGGAAACTGGCACTGCTCTGCAGAGGCTTGTTCTTGGGCTCTGTGGGCACTTGAGAATAACAAAACGATGGGCTTCTTGATGGATTACTATTAGATGGGCCTTTTGTAAACCTGTTAGGTGTTGGGTCTGAAGAAGAGTGAGATTTATGGGTAGATAGTGGGCCTATGGTGTCGTTTTCTGGCTGTTGGTCTTTCAGGAGGCCAAGCTTCTGCAAAGCCTCCAGTCTTACCACCTGTGGATCTGTCGCATGGTTGACACTGTATGAACAGTCTGAGGTTATCAAAGCTTTAGTTTGTGTTTTCACAGGAATCTTTTGGGGCTTAGGGGCCACGACTGGAGGACTTGTCTTAGACTTGGAAAACTCTGAGTGGGATCTGTCAGATCTTGGCAGGTTTCCGTGGTTTGGGCCTTCCATTGCGGCAGGAGGGCGCTTGTCTGAATGTATAGTATGATCAACTGTGGGACACAAAGGGGTCTTCTTTGTGGAGGCACTCCTCCGCAGATGAACAAGAGCGTCATAGGATAGAGGTCCTCTGGGTAAAGGACCCTCAGCTGTCCTCACTGAGTAGTCCCTGGGTTTGGTGGGAGGAGGTATCACAACATTAACCTCTAAAGGTACTGGGGGAGCAACAGGTTTCTGGCTGTGTTTGTAACCAGGTTTGTTGCTGGAGGGAGTGAACTGAGGCTTGGGGCAGAGGTTCTTATCTGGGGGAACCCCTGGTTTAGTGCTGGGTACAGAACACTGAGTGCTGCTTGCCACAACAAGAGGCGTAGGAACCAGGTAGCTCTGCATGGGTTTAGTGTCAGCATTTTCCTTGATCGGTTCTTTGGAGGCGTGTTTCTGTGAATCTGATAGATAAACAAGCACATGTCCATCACTGGAATTACAATGCATTGCTCCTCAAAGTATTTCGTTGACTGATGTATAGCTAATTCTGTATCTGTCCCCAGAGATTAACTCACCGTTCAGCTTGCTTTTGCTTATGGAGGCTGACAGGTCTGCCAGTTTGGCAGCAAGGTTGCCAGGGCTGGGCAGTTGGTCAGGCTCGTCATTGGACAGTCCACTGTCCTCCTCAGTGTCCAAAGACTCTATAGTCTCCTCCAAAAACATGAGACAGGCCTTCTCTTCAGCAGACAGGTACTCCAGACTATCATCACTCTGTGATAAATAAGAGAAATTATATATCCCAAAAGCAACATAAACTTTTAGAAGCTAAAAGAAACACTGGCATTACTTTTATACTTTTATAAGAATGTTTAAGGCCTTAAAACCCTTCACTTCTGAACAGATAAGGTCAGTTACTTACAAAGCCAGAATTGGCACTGACAACGCTGTCACAACTGCCAGCACTGTCCATGCCGGTCATCGATTCCAATCCAATGCCGCCTGGCCACGTATCGCTTTTAGGCATCCTAGTACCCTACTGATCCAAGGTTAGTGGCACAGATCAGACTGTTGCGTTTCACTCTGTGAAAAGGAAATAAGTGTCATGTTTAAAATTCAAGGCTCAAACCAAGTCCAATTTAAAATCTACAAGAAGTTTTGGCTTTAGCTGTTACGGGATTTCGACTTTGACTTCATCTATAATTGATGAATAAATGAGGTACACTGTACATAGACTCTGATTAAGAGTGCATTGCTTGGAGTCAAGGAAGGTGTACAGTTGTTTCCAACAAACACAAAAGACAGACATGGAGAGGAAGGAGAACAGCTGCTGAGACCAGTAATCAGCACCACAGGGGGTCTGGACAGCTCCAGATCAGGCTGATCCGTTATTACAGTTATCTCAGGATTAAATATAAACAGTCGGACATGTTAAGATAGCCCAGAGTTATGTGCTTTATTAGCCCTGCACTGTAAGCATGATGTGCACTGTCACTGGGTTGTTTAGGGCTGGATGTTTTGATCGAGAATTATAACACTGCACAATTCATGACCTGGACAAGAGAGCAACATTCATGGACTTCACCCCTCATTGTGCAATTAAAGAACCACAAATGTGTCCAATGGCAGGCACAGCATTATTGTACTGTATGCATTGTAGTTCTAGGGAATAGTATCACAGGAGAATGTAAAAACTAGTACTTGAGAATTCAGAAGTGTTTAAAGACAACTTGCAGAACTATTACACCAAAACTACTTTAAGTACTGTAAATAATACACTGCATTAAATAAATTAATTGTGGTGGATAATCTAACTTAAGCAAATCTTAAGACTCTGCAGGTTCGTTTTCATACTTTACCAGCACAAGCTATTAATGTATGATTTATTAGGCCATTTCTAAATGGCTGAGTCGCTCACTCAGACCTGTGTAAATATCATCTCATCGCTATGTAACATCCTGCGTAGCCCTGTGGTGTGTCTCACATGCACACCAGCTTTCTGGTGCCTGGACAGGCGTGCTGGCAGAGAGTGACATGGTTTCATAGCTTAGTCTGTTTCTGACAGATATCTAACTAGTCCTCTTGCTGCATGTGACTCAGATTACAGCACACATGCCACTCCTAATCTTCCTCAACCGGATCAGTTTCAGAGGGAGTGGAAGACAGCAGTAATGATCTCCCGAACGCTACATGATATCCAGTATGTTGTCTTACTTTAACAGTCTAGTATTAGGATGTTACGACATGAATGTAAACTGTAAGGCCTTAATTAGGGATTAGTCTCCTCCTGGGGATGCTAAAATGTATGTACCATTCTGGTACTGTAAGACACTTTGGATAAAAGCATCTTCCTAATGGTGGATTTACTGCATGTGGCCTTTAGAAATTAAAGGAGTGGTTGTTTAACAGCCATTTGAGCATAAGATTTCTACCAGAACAAACACATTTTAGAGAATAAACGCATCTTAATTTTCCACTGGTATTGTAGAAACTGTGCTGGAATTTTAGTATAAAGGAACCTCCTGTCTGATCCTACTGAAAAAAGTCCCTTTTGGATAAGTTACCTGAGAGGAAAGGAGTGCTAGATAGGCCAGTGGAGGCACAAAAGCACTCCTGTTCACTGTTCATGGTTTGCCATGTCATCCCATCCCTGTAAAATTTTAAAGCCCCTATCACCAGGCCAGTAGGTAAATGTCCCATCTGTCCCGCTGCGTCCAAGTCAGGATATTACAATCTGAACAGTGGAAACTCTGAGATAACGTTTATTGTGTTTTAACCTGACACAATCTGGCTTGATCGCATACAGATAACTAGAGCAGCTGCTGTGGCCTGGAGATGATTTAAAATAACATATGGCAGGATATCCATTAAGCACTGTCAACTTAAAATCATTTAATTTTTAGCAATCACGTTTGTCTTCCCTATTTAATGAAGTATTACATATTTTCTCACCTGTTATTTGAGTTGGGGATTTTCCCTATTCATATCAACACCTCAGACGAACACAGCTTTAGTTAGACTCTAACCCTTGTAGACTAGTACCAGTGAAAGGACATCTGAAACACTGATGAAAATATGTCTGTATATACACACTTATCAAGACAGTAGCAACTGCCATAAAAAAACAGAATGAGCTTAGCTCTCAAAACCATGTGATGCAGCGGTTGATGCAACAAACGTAATTGCCATGTCAAGCTCCTTGGAACATTTATCTCTCATCAGATAACACAGTTTTGTTTTGACTGCGCTATAAAAGACCAACGGCCCAAGGTTTTATAACCGTTAATGCATTGTTTGAGACGAATTATGCAACCAGGTGAATCCGTTTAGTTTTTCAAGTTTATTTTAACTTTCACTGCATGCCCTTCAGCTCTCTGCCTTCAGATTCTTCAAAGTCCAAGTCCATTTGGCTCTATGTCCCTAGTAAAGATTATTTTCCCCAAATACAGCCTAATATACAAGACTGTTTTTACTTAAGTCCTCTAAAACTAGTCTGCAAAGATCACAGAGGCTGACCTTTCACTGTAAACATGACATTTATGGTTAACAGGTACACAACTTACATCAATTATATGACCCAAACACAAGTATGAAGCCGCAGATGATCATAACGTGTCAGCAGAAACTACTTTTATCTTAAGCTCCATTTACTCGGTGCGAGCTGTAAATCACCTTTAGATTATAAAATGATTACTACGTTATAAAACGCTGCTTAAATTAACCGGCAGAACTCACCACAAAGTCAAAGCTCTTAGGTGAAAATTGCAGTATTCGACCACATACCTGTTTGACTCTCCGCACATCAGCCGGTCAGTCAGTCATACTGCTTCATGTGCAAGTGAAGGCGCGGGGACGCGGCTCTGAGATACCTGCATGAAGGACTTTGTGCCCTAAGCTTTCAGCCAATCAGAGAGCAGCATTTTCCCTAAGACGCGCGAGCCGTCGTCGTCATAGTACCCACACCTGCAATAATCTGCTAATCAGTATCCGTGCTTAAAACTCTCTGTGTGAACCTCTGTGGCCAGGGTCGTCTTACTCCATTAATAATAACCCTAACTCATTTAAAAGCTTATACAGAAGAATTACTAATTACTCCCCGGGAGGTAATTACTCTCATATAGGAGCAGTATTTTACGATGAAAGCCGATTACTTGTGGACATGTTTTGTGACCATACGCACCAAAGCTACAACTAACGGTTATTTTTTATTTTTTATTTTTTAGTAGTTTTGTCTATAAAATGTCTTGGTTTGTCCGACCAACATTAAAAATCCAAAGATATTCAGTTTATAACGAAATATCACAAAGAAAATTATTAAACCTGCAGAAGAAACTAGAACATTGACCTTTTTTTCTTGAAAAAAATGTAATAATAAAATAGCTCTGTGTTCTAGATTAAGTAAATCTTAGAACACAGACTGTATTTCACTCTTGTCTAAATGAGTGATTTTATTATCATTACCAAATCTGTGTATTAGAGATCTCAATTCTTTTTCTTATATCCAAACCAGTTCAACACTTGATTTTTAAAGACAGAGATCTGCCAAAGTACAAAGATTAAAAACTGAATTTTTACATTATCTTATATCACCCAAATCTATTGAGAATTTTTTCAGAACTTAATCAATGGTATATAACCTCCCAGCAAATTCCTTAGGTTAAGACTCACTTTTGAAAAGTGTTTAGGAGCACGTTTCAGAGCCTTTGGAGTGGTTTGGACCCCCCTTTTTGTGGTACTTTTTGTCAAGCTGAAGTTGGTGTTTAGGGTGGTTAAGAGTGTACAGGGCCTAAGTGTGAGAGGCCAAAATCCAAAATGCTGCAGCGAGAGTACTGACTGGAATTAGCAAGAGAGATCATATTACTCCTGTTCTAACTTCTCTTCATTGGCTTCCTATAAAATCCAGAATTGATTTTAAAATCCTACTCCTTACATATAAGGCCCTCAATGGCCAGGCTCCTTCATATCTCAAAGAGCTGATAGTACCATATCATCCCACCAGATTGCTTCGTTCCCAGAATGCAGGTTTGCTTATGGTTCCCAAAATCTCTAAAAGTAGAATGGGAGGCCGAGCCTTTAGCTATCAGGCCCCTCTCCTATGGAACCAACTGCCAGTTTGGGTTCGGGAAGCAGACACCCTCTCTAATTTTAAAACGAAGCTTAAAACCTTCTTGTTTGACAAAGCTTATAATTAGTTGTAGTTACAGTCCTAGTTATTTATTAAACTTATAGTTAGTCACAATTATCTCTATAGACACTGTTACAGTTAAGGATATAGCCCTTAGTAGGGCTGACTCAGGCAACTGAATCATCCCCTAGTTATGCTGCTATAGGCCTAGGCTGCTGGGGGACATCCCATGATTTACTACGCACTTCTTCTTCTTTCTCTTTCTCTCCTCAGACCCACTCTCAAATTTATTAGCCTTTATTAATGTCATTAACTCTGTGTCCTCTCTGTTCCTTAGTCCTGTGCTTGTTTCTCTCTGGTCTCTCTTTCTCTGTACCTTTCTGCAGGTACCTCTGGCACCGGAGCTGCATGTTCTGTGGTCCTGGCTCCACCCACTTGCTGCTGTTTATTGTCTACAATGATCCATTTCTAACACATGTTTAATGTTCCATTCTGCTACAGATAAATATTGGATTAATATTCTTTGCAAACTGTAATGTAAATAATTACCAGTCATGACAGCTTTTTGCCTCCGTGCTCTGTTTCATAATTCTAATCTGCTGAGCACACATTATCAAATAACTGTTCACTAACTGTAATGTAAATGCTGACCCACATTGTCTGTATTATGCTGCATGTCTTTCTCCCCCTCTCCTCCATTCCTAGCTATCCTGTCTTCCTCCTTTTCCTCCTTTCACCCAGCCCGGCCATCTGAGCCAGGTTCTGCTCAAGGTTTCTTCCTGTTAAAAGGGAGTTTTCCTTGCCACTGTCGCCTTAAGTGCTTGCTCTGGAGTCAGGCTCTGGGTC